>NC_059128.1:166536020-166840636 GCF_020740605.2 Lemur catta | reverse complement strand
AAAATTCTGAAATAAGATAATTGGGATTAGCCCTAACAGTTATTAAAATATGTTTTGTGAAACCTCACTAAATAACAGTGTGGTTATATGTAGTAGAAAATCTAATGAATGAACAACAAGTCTAGTAGAAGACCCAAATACAAACAGGAATTTAGTTTATCTTAAAAGTGACATTTCAAGTTGTTGAGAAACAGATGGCTTATTTGATAAATAGGATTTGATAAAATTGGAGCCTTATCTCAAACCAAAATAAGTACCAAATGGATCAGTGGGTTAAATGTAAAAAGTGAAACTAAGAAAGTGCTAAGAGAGACGTGGGAAACTTAAAAAGCCTTAATAATCAGGAACTAGAACATAAAACCCAGATGTCATAGAAGAAAATGCTGAATTCTGTTTATATCTCAAGTAGTAGACTTCTTTTTCTACCCCGTATTCTCTGTGTTTAGTATCCTGTGATCTTGAGTGAGTCACTTAATTTCTCTGTGTTTTTTCTTACATCTGTAAAATATAATATTTCTCAAATAATTGAGAGAATAGAATGAGATTATATGTGAAAATGCTTTGGCAAGTTGTAGTAGGTTAAAAAAATACATAATGTGTTATTTACACATTTTGCTCCTGTTATTGTTCTGTGCCTCCTTTTGGAAGGAAAGGACAAGGTGGGTGGGTGATGACTAATTAAGGAGGTATTTTTTCTGTTCTTTGAAAGTCTAATTTACTTTTTTTTTTGTAAAAAGTTTATTACAGCAATACATTTTTATCCTAGAATAAGCATTTGTAAGAGAATTAGCTTAATTTAGGATAGAATAAATCAACTTTTAATCAGTGTATATTTTCTTATCCTTACATGAACTCTAACCACACTATTGTATTAGAAACTTTGTTCTAAGTTTGCTGGCTAATTGTATATATGACGATTTGCTTTTCTTTAAATATAAATTTCAGTGTTCAAGAATTCTTCGTTCGAAAAGCCAATGCAAAAAAAGGGATGTTTGCCAGTACACATCTTATATTGAAAGAGCCAAGTGGCTCTAAATATGAAGCTTCAAAGAAGTGGAATTTACCGGCAGTCACTATAGCTTGGCTGTTGGAGACTGCTAGAATGGGAAAGAAAGCAGATGAAAGCCATTTTCTGATTGAAAATTCACATAAAGAAGGTTAATACTTTTATTTTGTTCTTTTATATATGTTTTTACAACTCGATGATTTGTGGGATATAAATGTACCAAAGCTGCTTTTTAGGAAAGGTCATTGATTTCTACTTTTCATGTTGGGTACAGTGAGCCACTGTTGGGCCTTTGTTATTGAGTGATGAAATAAATGTGTGTTCATAGTGCAAATGTTTAATTTGTGTCTGTACTCTCAAGTGTAGGAAGTATCTGAAAAGCTAGTTAGATGTAAACAATGAAAGCTAGAGGATAAACAATAATAGCAGGAGCAATCTAGGGGCTCAGTGTTTGAAGTCCAAAGGTGCGAGCTTGGGTTGTATTTACTATTGGTTTCTTCTTTGGCTGACACTAACACACCATGTAATTAGTGTGCTCTCTCTTCTCTCATCTTTGGGCTTTTGCATTTTTACTCTAGACCACCTCACACTTATGCTGCTCTTCCTCCTTATCTTTTCTCAGCTAAGATGTCACTTTTCCTGGGAAGCCATCCTTGACTCATGAAGTATGACCTTTATCACGCCATAACATTTTGTTCCACCATAGCACCCTGTGTTATCCCTTTTCTAGCTCTTATCCCAGTTCTATAATGCTGGTTTACTTTTGTGTCTCCTTGCTAAACTATAAGCTCCAGAAAGGCAGGGAACGTGCATGTCTTATGAATTATGTATTTCCAGTGTCTGACATTGGACCTGGCATGGAGTAACCATCTAATAAATCTTTTTGTTAAATGTTGGAAAAAGGTAGAAGGAGGAGTGGGAGAATGTAGTAGCCTCTCTTGTAAGATGATGACATCCCTGGGCAAACTTCAGAGACAAATCAGCAGCTTGGAAATTACCTCTCAGAGCCATTACTTTTTTACCCAGACGGACTGGAAATTTTATGACAGAGACAAAAGTGACATTTAGGTCATATTAACACATTAGCTACCATGTGAGTTGTATTTAACTCACGCTAGTTTTGAGCCTGGGGCCTCGTGAAGCATATATGTAGGTCACACATATCTTCACCTTGGGAGCTGCATGAACTATTTTTCAAGTTGCATATAACTCATACAGAAAATGATAAAAACATAAAAAATTTTTCATTAAATTAGAAAGGATCATTTTGTTTTCAAAGTTTTTATTCTATTTTTGTAGAATAAAATGCCATGGCTCCAAGGAAAAAATCTTTTCTTCTAGTGTGGCAGTCAATGTGTTAAAATTCCACTAAGAAGTTTCCAAGAACTTAACTGTAGTTAACTCTGAGTATATGTAATTGCAATTTTCTTTTTACTCTGCTATTGACTAGGGTGACACTGATGTAATTTTTGGCAAATAGGTTCGTTGAGACCATTTTAAAGTATAACAAGATGAAACAGGAAATCCATTTTTATTATTTGTTTCAGTTAATGTGCTTGTATAACTCAACACATATATTAATACATCATCTGGTTTGTTTCTTGGAAAGCAGGCATGTAAGTTTGTGGTTTAAAGAGTACCTAAGGGTTAACATGAAAACTAACAAGATATAAAACATTGCTGCTTGTGTATAGGAAAAAAAAAAGTGGGCCTTAATGGCTCATGTTTCTTTCTTTTCATTTTAAATCTCTAGAACAAAGTTTGGAAACTGAAATAACAAATGGGATGAATCTAAATCCAGATACTCCAGAGCGTCCTGGCGTATACCCAGAAACTCACAGAAAAACAGCTGTTACACCGTTAGATATGAACCGCTTTCAGAGTAAAGCTTTCCATGCTGTGCTCTCACAACATGCCAGACAAGCTTCAGGCTCCCCAGCAATAGGACAGCCACTTCAGAAGGAGCCCTCGTTACACCTGGATACTCCATCAAAGTTTCTGTCCAAGGACAAGCTCTTCAAGCCTTCCTTTGATGTGAAGGTAAGGTTTATAGGAAAAGGTTCCAGAGTTAACAGTTTTGTAAAGTTAAAGCACCAAATTCTGTCACCTCTAAAGTGTAGTATTAATAGTAAATTTTCCAGAAGGCCAGGTGTGGTGGCTCACACCTGTAATCCCAATACTTTGGGAGGATTGCTTGAGGCCAGGAGTTTGAGACCAGCCTAGGCAACGTAGTGAGACCCTATCTCTACCAAAAAAACCCCTTTTATTTAGCTGGGTGTGGTGGTGCATGCCTGTGGTCCCAGCTACTCAGCGACTTGGGAGGCTGAAGCTGGAGGATTGCTTGGGCCCAGGAATTTGAGATTATAGTGACCTATGATTGTGCTACTGTGCTCCAGCCTGGGCTGTAGAGTAAGATCGTGTCTGAAAAAAAAAATTTTTCCAGATACGTTGGCAAGTAGGTTCGTATTATTGAGTCCCGGTATGTATTGAGTCTCAATATATGCACCCAAGGTTGAGGTAACAGCTGTAGATATATATGCTGTGAAATCTGACATCTGGATGCAAGTCCTAGATCTGTCTTGAACTGTATGACTCTAGGCATTTAACATATCTGAGCATCAGTTTCTTTTATACAAAGAGGATAGTAACACTTGCTCTGAAAACTCACAGATTTATTACAAGGATCAAATGAAATAGAATGATGAAATCATTTTATAAACTGTAAAATAATATAAACACATTGCTACATATATATTGATTCTAGGAATACACTGAGGGTTTGCTTTCTGAAATGTCTATATTATCACCTTACTTTTAGAGTATGGGTCTGTTTCTGCAAAATGCATTTGCAAATCAAGGGCTAATGTAACCTTCCAGATGGTTTTCTTTTATTTCCCAAAGGTGATTTTTATCACTTCCTTTTATAGATTTTGGCCTCTAAAGTGGCTCTTCAAACCATTGTTTATGATTTCTTTATCCATGAATCTTTACAAAATTATTGTACCCATTCATCTATTGATGTTTTGCTCATAGGGTGTTAAGAAGCAACATTTTAATAATTTTTACTAATGTTACTGCTTTGGAGTAGACTCATTATAAAGTTTATGGATTGTTCATCATCGAAAAGTAAATATTAATTGATATCCAGGACAATTTTGTCCAAGCTAATTTATGTTTTTATCTTTGGTCAGAATTCTAGTGACCCACAGAAAAAAAAAAAATGTGTCTTTAATATTATGATGAACTTAAAATCCTGAGTTTTTACATGAATTCTCTTTTGAAGTAACATTTTGTGTTGTGATTAACACTTCTGCTGCTATTGCCATAAGAAATAAAGGAAAATCACTATCTTGGGAACTGCTGGATCTAGGATCAAGCCTCTTCTTTGCCTCTTGCTGCCTTTTAAAAGCAAGTCAATCTCCTTGGATTTCATTATTCCCATCTGTAACACATGGAGTAAATCCAGATGATACCTGAAGTCTTATATCTCACAGACTTTTAAAATAATAAATGAAATAATATTGGTAGGCAAAAGAATAGTAGAAATATTTCCAGCCATTCAGACTATTCTTTTTTTGAGACTTTGCAATAAATTTTGCAGTGGAAAGTTGGTATTTCTAAAACAGTCTTAGTATAAAAAAACCACATTTAAAGATTTCATTGTTTAGAGTCATAGTTTATTTAGCAGTGTTTTTTCTCTTTTGGTGGTACATAAATAATGCTTCATCTTATACTCAGTGGTTCTTCAAACTGATGTAATATTGTATATTTAATTCTTTACTCAAAACATAAAAGGGCCATGGAATAATCACAAAATTGGCCATCTGTTAGGCCTCACCAAAAAAGTAATTCACCTCTTATTTAAACTTAATTTTTAATTGATACACATCAGAAAAGTACGATAAATTGTTCTGCTAAATGAAATATTATTGTTAACAGTTGGGAAGCCACTATGCGTGTTCAGATAGAGACCACTGCCAATACCTTAGAATCTTCCCCGTTTCCCTGTCACTGCTTCCCTCCCTCTTCCCTAAAGGTAACGAACACTCTAGACTTCTAATGCTGTAGTTTTGTTATGTTTGTTTTTGACTTTTAAATAGGTAGAATCATAGCATGTATTCTTTTGAGTCTGTTTTGTTATTGTTGTTCAGCCTTCATTTAGGAGATTTGTCCATGTAGCTGCATGTAACTGTAGCTCAATTATTTATTTCATTGTATGAATTTATATAATTTGCCTTTCCAGTCTACTATTCATAGGCATTAAGTTGCTTAATAGTTTTTTGCTCTTACAAAATATATTACTATGACCTTTCTTGTGCATGTCTCTTGGAATCTGTATGCATGTATTACTGTTTGGTATATATCTAGAAGTGAAATTACTGGGATGTTTTTCAACTTTAGTAGAGAATGACAAACTGCCAAAGTGGTTGTTGTATCAGTGTATACTTCCCACAGTAAGTGTATTGAGAGTCCTTAGTCTTTCTTATCATTGCTGATACTTGGTATTATAAGTTGTTTTATTGTACTTTTTACTTCAAAATAATTTCTAACTTACAAAAAGTTGCAAAATAAAAATAGTTATAAGGAATATCCATTATATCCTTTACTCAGATATATAGTGTTTTCATTATTATTTTTTAGAAATGTTATAATTTCTGTTGTGTTTCCCCTTTAACCCAAAGTCTAAATTTCCAGGTGGAAGGACTTTTTTGTTTCATTTTAAATTTCTAGTTTTACTGCAGTGTGGTCAGAGTCTTTGTAATATTTTTACCTGACAGAACTTAACAGTGTTATTTTTGTGCCCTGGTATATGACTGATTTGGGGAATATTCCTTGAGAAGACAATTTATTCTCTATCATGAGGGTGTAGCATTTGATATATATCCAAAATATCTAACTTACTGATTACATTGTTTAGATCTTTTATAGCCTTTCCTATTTTTTGTTCATTTGACCTGCCTTATATTAAGAGGTGTTTTCAAGTTTCTTATATTGGTGTGTTTCTGTTTCTCCTGGCGTCTCGTGTGTGGTTTTGGTTTTAAATAAGTAGTTCCTTGTTAATTGGTGCATAGGTATTCATAACTTGTTATGTTAGTTGGAATGTGGAATGTGGCTTTTAGCGTTATAAATTATCTGGCTGGGCATGGTGTTGAGCACCTGTAGCCCCAGCTACTTGGGAGGCTGAGGTGGAAGAATCACTTGAGCCCAGGAGTTCGGGGCTCATAGCAGTGAGCTATGATCACACCATTACACTCTAGCCTGGACGACAGAGCAAGACTTTGTAAAAAATTTTTTAAAAACCCCCAAAATATTATAAATTGTCTCTTGCCTCATTTAATGCTTTTGCCTTGAAGTCTACTTTGGAATCAGGATTTCAATCCCTGCTCTCTTATAGTTTTCATTTACTTCATAAATTGAGTGTTCCTTCATTTTTAGCCATTTTGCATTGCTGTGTTTTAATTTTATCTCCTCTATATAGCACAGAGTTGGGTTTCCCTTTATTCACCAAGCTGAAAATCTTTTTCTTTTAATTAGATAAGTTAAGCCTACTCACATTTAATATGACTTATATTTGGTCTCACTTCTGTCATATATTATGTTGTAATTAACTTGTGATTATGTTATATATATATTGATACTATGCCTCTTCGCTTGGTGTGTCTTCTTTATTTCCTTTTGATATTAGGAAAGGGGTTTGTTTTGTTTACTCTCATCGTTACCATTGTATTAATACTTTTTAGGGTGCCTGTAATCCCTCTTCTCCTCACTTAACCTTTTATTGTTTGTGAGTTTTAAATGTTTTTTGACCTCTACTAATTGCCTCTATAACATTCAGTTATCTTATTCTATTTCCCCCTTTTCTTTCTTCTATTGTTAATTGCATTTTTTTTACTTTATCAGAAAAGAAAATGTTGATATATTTTTCAACCCATTGACCTCACCCTTGTTTTGGTCTTAACTTTACAACTGAATATATGAAATGCTCACTGTCCTTTGTGAAGCTTTCCTGTCGTCTTTTGGCAGGATGAAGTTCACCCTTTAGTAGATTCCTTAGAAAGGGCACATGTATACAGAATACATTGAGTTCTGCACTTTTAAAACTTATACTGTGGCCTTGACTGTTCAACAGATTGTTCGGATGTACTATTCTATTCTTGGTCTGCAAGTTTTTTGTTTTTTGGTTTTTTTTTTCCTTCTTGAGTTTGCTGAAAATGCTCCTCCACTGCTGCCTTGCTTTGTGTGTGTTGTTGTTGAAAAAAATCTGATGCCAATCTAATTATCTTATCTTTGTAAGTTATTTCATCTTTTTTGCCTGGAGGCCATGTGGATTTTTCTTTTATCTTTAAGGTCCAATAGTTTTATAAGAATATATCTACGATATTAAGAATTCTCAGTTTTTCACAGTACATGGTGGGTTTTTAAATGTTTAAGATTTGGTTCCTTTCCATATTTTTGGTCTGAGAGATACGGAGGATGGAATTGCCAATGAACTGAGTCGAGTAGAACAGGTTGGGATTGGAGCCTAAAGGTCAAGACTTAATGCTTTAGGCACATTAAGTTTGAGATGCATGTTAGATAGCCATTCCCCTAAAGTTTGGAGAATGGTCTGGGCTAGAGATAGAAATTTGGGAATCTGAGTTTGTAGGTAATATTTAAAGCCATGTGGTAAAAGAGAGTAGGAGAAGGCAAAGAAGAAAAGAGTTCTAAGAAGCACCTTGAGGTGGTCACCTTTAGAGGAGGAACCAGCAAAGGAAACTGAAAAGGAGCCACCAGGAAGGGAGGAGGAAAGCCTAGAGATTGTCTTAGAGGCCAAGTAAGAAAAATATTTCAAAGAGGAAGGAGGAGTTAACTGTGCCCAGTGCTGCTCAAAGATCAAGAAAGGTTTGGACAGAAAATTGGCCACTGGAATTTGCATTAGGGAGGTCAGAAGTAATCATAGCAGTAAGGGTTATGGTGGCATGGTGGAGGGGCAAGCTGGTGTGGGTTCATAAGGGCATGTAAGAAGAATTGGAGGCATTGAGTGTACACAATGCTTTTGAGGAGTCTTGCTGTAAAGGGGAGTCAAGAAATGGAGTCGTAGCTATAGGGCAAAGTGAGGTCAAAAGAAGATGGTTTTGTTTTTAAGAGAGAAGAAATACTGTTTAGGCTGGTCTGTGTGCAGTGGTGTTTACAACTAATTGATCACAACCAGTTAAAGATAACTTCATGCCTTCTCTACTCGCACTGCTTCACTTGACTAGACTAAAAAATTAAAAAATAGAAAAAAACTTTTTAAATAAGAAATACTGTTTATATGTCATTGTCGCTGATCCAGTTGGGATCCAATTAATGATGCAAATGAGAGAAGGGAGAATTGCTGGAGCTACTTCCTCAAGTTTGTGAGAGGGATCAGGACCTGGTTCTTAAGTGGAGGAAAGTATCAGGAGGGAAGCAGTGTTTATGGTGCAGGTGCTGAGGGCAGGTAGAGGTGGTATGGGAGCTTCTTATTTTTATGTATGAGGAATGTTCTAAAATGCTTTGAAGAAATTTGGAAAAATAAAACTTTAGCATATAGAAAGACTTACCATGTTCTTGCAAAATAGATTAAGCGTTGTAAAGACCTATAAAGGTAATGTAGATTCAGTCAAAATGCAAGCAGAAATACAAAAAATCTGAAAAGAATAATTAGGGTAGGCACTAGCCCCGCCAGTTGTTAAAGCCTCCTGCACAGTTGCAATAAGTAAAGCAGCTTGTTATTGTCATCTGAGTAATCAAATCAGTGCACAAGATTATACACCTTAGAAAGGGGAATTTATGTGATGAAGGTGGCGTTCAGATCAGACAACTAGGTAGCTATCTGAGAATACATTTGGGATTAAAGCTCACACTTTACATCAGAATAAATTTTAGGTGATCAGATATTTATTTATTTATTTTTTTCTTTTTCTTTTTCTTTTTCTTTTTCTTTTTCTTTCTTTCTTTCTTTATTTTTTTGAGACAGAGTCTCACTTTGTTGGCTGGGCTAGAGTGCCGTGGTGTCAGCCTAGCTCACAGCAACCTCAAACTCCTGGACTCAAGCTATCCTACTGCCTCAGCCTCCCAAGTAGCTGGGACTACAGGCATGCGCTACCATGCCTGGCTAATTTTTTCTATATATATTTTTAGTTGTGCATATAATTTCTTTCTATTTTTAGTAGAGACGGGGTCTCACTCTTGCTCAGGCTGGTCTCGAACTCCTGAGCTGAAACTATCCACCCGCCTCAGCCTCCCAGAGTGCTAGGATTACAGGCATGAGCCACTATGCCTGGCCCAGATATTTAGATGTAAGAAATGAAGCCATAAAAATTCCAAAACAGGTCTTAAATTTATTTGTTTTAAATAATCTCAGTGTGGTGAAGTCCTTTCAAACTGTAACATACCCCCTAAAAGAAATTAAAAATTCATCTGAATTTGACAGCATTAAAAAATTCTCCATGGTAAAAATTTGACTTTGACAAATGATAAATTATGAACAAATATGTGGATATTAGATCACAGTGGTTATGTGTACATATAAATTCATACATAGTAATATAAAAATACATTCATACAAGTGAATATTTAAAAGACTAGCAATCCATTGGAAAAATGGGCAAAGGATAGGAAAAGATGGTTGTCACAAATTATACATGCATAAATATATTTAACCTCATTCAGTATAAGAGAATGGGAAATTAAAGCATACAGATAAAAATTTTTAGCCTGTCAGATTAGCAAAAAAGAAAAATTTGATTACATACTGTGCTGTCAAGCATGTTTGGAAACACACACTCCTCTCATACTTTGCTTATGAGAATGTCAACATTGGTAGATATATTTTGCTTATAAAGCTCCCTTTACTCTTGTATGTGCAATAGGGTATGTGCACAAGGTTATTCGTTGCATTGTTATACTAGCAAAAGATTGTTAACCTAAATGCTCATCAGTAGGACACAGGGTAAATACATTCTGATATATACATGGAATAATATGCAGATGTGAAAGAGAATGAACAAGCCACTTGGACAACAGGAGCTTCCTTTCAGGAGGGAACTGTGAGTGGCTTGGGTATAGGAATGTATTTTGTACTTTTGAAGATTTTTTTACAATTCTCAGGTCATTCTGGCTTTTTAACCTTATCTTGCTTATATCCATCCTTGCTTACTTGTTTCTTTCTGTGTTTTTTTGCAACTTCAATTCTAAGATTCAGGAAAATATGGCAAGCACTGCTGAAAACGTACGCTTGTTATTCTCTTTGAACCAACATGCTAGACAGTATGGGATTTTTTTTCACAGTATATCGATGATAGTTTGTTCTTTTTATTGTTGTTTGGAGGAAAACCAGAGGGGGTTAAACTGTAATCCGTTGATTTGGAAGGTTATCCCCCTTCTTTCTGTTTAACCCCTCTCTTTTTTTCTTCTTCCCTACTCTGTTGCCCCCTCTTGCCTTCTCTCCCCGCCTTTTCCTTTCTCTCCTCTTTTCTCCCTCTCTTTCTGTCTCCTCCATATGTATAGGACGCACTCGCAGCCTTGGAAACTCCAAAAGGTCGTAGCCAACAGAAAAGGAAGCTGAGTACACCGCTCTCAGAAGTCATTGTCAGAAACTTGAAGCTTGCTTTGGCAAATAGCTCTCGAAATGCTATTGCTATTTCTGTCAGCCCTCAACTGAAGGACACCCGGTCAGAGAAGGTAGGATCAGCTGTCTTATGAAAAGGAGGCTTTAGATAAAACATTTCAAACAATAATGGCTTATCTGTTTCTTTTATTTTTCATGGGCAGGAAGAAGCTCCAAAGCCACTTCACCAGGTAGTGATATGTGTTAGTAAAAAACTCAGTAAGAAGCAGAGTGAACTAAATGGGATTGCAGCCTCGCTAGGAGCAGATTACAGGTAGTTGGCACATTTTTCTGTTGGGTGGTGATACAGCCTAAATTTTTAAGGAAACCTAAACCCATGTGAACATCTACAATGAAACATTTGTTTTTTAATGTGTATTATCTTCAAAATCTCTCCAGTTGACTTTTAACTTACCACATCCTTTGAAAAGACCCTTATATGTGTATTTTTTAGGTATATTCAACAAATATTTGAGAACCTATTTTTGTGCCACTCACTATCTAGAAACTTGGGATCCATAAATGATCAGTACAGTCTAAAAGAATTCCTGTCTTCAAGGAGTTTATATCCTGGTAATACATCTGGTTCTGAAATGAAGTTTATTTTTACCTTAGTGATTTTAGATTAGCTCTTCTGTGAGTGGTACTGAGTACTCTAGCAACCCTCCTGTAGTAAAATGGTCTTTTTTGAGCATGTTTCAATTTGTATTAATATCATTTTTAAGACTTTGGAGACATAGATTTTCAGATCTGCCCTCAACCTGACAGCCTAAAGTAGAGACAAATCTTCAACACAAATGGCATCAGTATCAGGGACTGAGCGACTCTTGCATATCCTATGCTGTCCTGAGTTGAGCGTACTCCTCCACTGTTGTAGTGCTAGCTTTGTTGACCACTTGTGGCCAGCCATTGACAGGCAGTGTAATGGTTGGTTTTATAAATAATGAATGGTTTGAGGAATGTGAGTAGTTTCATCTTTCCCTTTGGTAAGTCTTATCTCAGGTAGTTTTCTATTTGATAAAGAAATTAGGTCAGGAGAATATATTAATAAATATAAAATTTACCTGTAATTGTTATAAGCATCTTGGTGTTTGATGCATCCATTGTGGAATAGTGAAGCTTTCTTATAACTACCTTATTATATAATATCTACTGTTATATAATTATTATTATATATTTATATTACCCATTGCCAGTTGCTGAGTAGTATTTCATTCTCACAATAGCCCTATGACAAATGTGTGTGTGTATATATATGTATATATATATTTGTCAAAATTGAATGCTTCTTTGGATTTTCTGTTTGGATGTGGACTTGATATAAGACTTAAAAGGGACCATTTAGGATTATGTTTCTTTAAGATTTAAAATGACAGTCCTCTCAATGTAAAAGTAGAGCTGGGCATGGTAACTCACACTTGTAATCCCAGCATTTTGGGAGGCTTAGGGCAGGAGGATTGCCTGAGACCAGGAGTTTGAGACAAGCCTGGGCAACACAGCAAGACCCCTTTTCTAAAAAAAAAAAAAAATAGAAAAATTAGGTGGGCATGGTAGTGTGCACCTGTAGTCCCAGCTACGCAGTCATCTGAGGCAAGAGGATCACTGGAGCCCAGGAGTTTGAGGTTGCAGTGAGCTATGATTGTGCCACGGCACTCTAGCCTGGGCAACAGAGCAAGACTTGGTCTCAAAAAAAAAAGAATTTATTATTCAAATTCCTAAATAGAATTTAACTGTTGAATTGCATTAAAGTTTGCATTATATCTCTTCCTGAAATGGATTTTTTGAATTGGTAATTGATAGAAGGGGAGAACCTTTTAATATGCAGAGGTTTTGATATTTATGTGTTCATAGGGTAACCAGTTCTCATGTGAAGTTGTCCCAAATGTTCCCTTCCATTATATAGGACTAGACCATGCTGAAGAGATATCTGATAATGCCTCCCGCCTTCAGATATCTAGGCCAGATCTTCTCAACACATCAGATGCAGCATCCCCATTTTATTACAGATATTTGTGGAACATTCCTTCTACTAAAATGAAATTATAAGTATAACCTACCTACTTTTATAACTTTAAAAAGTAAAAGACAATATTATACCCTGTGGTGCATAGGAGAAATGGCACATAATAATAGAAAGAATATATGTTCAGCATATAAATGCTTGAGCATGACTATACCAGAAGACAATTGGGCATTAGTACGTTTGCATACCTATGTAAACTCACCTCAAATGCAACAGTCCCAAGGCTGAGACAGATTTGGAGGCTTAGATATCATGAGTAGCTTTCTCTTGGTAATAGGACTTCATTGACAGTTGTTCGTGATTTTGCTAAGTTCCAAATTAAGCAAAGTACAGTCTTCCATCAATTTATACGGTAGTTGCATTTTTAGAATATTAATGTATATTAAAACTGCAAAAAAGAACTTGTGTTTATATGTAAAACAGGTTCTAGATTCATCTAATTATAAACAACTTTTTTTTACATAGGTGAATTTGTCACAATATTAGAATATGATGCAAGATGTGGGATAATTGTATGTATGACTGTTCCCCAGAATTTCTAGCATACCTGTACCTTACCCACTACATGCTAGTAGCACCCTCCAACATATGAACACATTGTAACCATCTAAAATCACCCCCACAAATTTCCAAAATAGCTCCTAAAGTAACAGTTTTGCTGAAAGCAAAGAGTCTGTGGGTTGGTCATCTGGTTTTGTAAAGAAAATTTTATTGGAACACAGCAATGCCCAGTCATTTACATATTGTCTGTGGCTGCTTTCATATACAAGGCAAGAGTTGAGTACTTGGAAAAGAGATTGTTTGGCCTATGATGCCTAAAATATTTATCATCTGGCCTTCTTTAGGAAAAAATTTGCCAGCCCCTCATGTCAACTGTCCACAACTACCGACAGTCTGTTCTTAAAGGAACTCTGAACTAAAACTAAAAATTCAGAGTTTCTTGTTTATCTTATTATCATAGTGGGGTTGACTAGTAAACCAAGTTGATTAAGGCAAAAATCCTCTATTTCTCTAAATTATCTTGATAATTTATTTACATCCACGGCAGAAATAGTTATTAGGAGGACTGACAACTAAATTAGGCAAGGTATATTTTTAATGTTATTTTTAAGGATTCACGAACAGTAGGGAATGAATACACGTTTATAATATAATTTAGGAGGAAATATTACACCCTAATCCACTTAACTTGGTTACTTAAAAGTTTCAAATGTGTAGTCCCAACTACTCGGGAGACTGAGACGAAAGGATCACTTGAACCCATGAATTTGAGACCAGCCTGGGCAATATAGCAAGACACCACCTCAAAAAAATTTTAATTTTTAAGATTTTTAATTTATTTTTGTAGAGACTAGGTCTCCCTATGTTGTCCAGGCTGGTCTTGAACTCCTGGCCTCAAGTGATCCTCCTGCCTCAGCCTCCCATAGTGCTGGGATTAGATTATTTTTCCTAGTGAGGAGAAAGAATGTTGAAGGGGAAGAATCGGGAGATCATAGCATAATATGATAGTTAAGAGTATGGGATTTGAAGGCAGACTTGCTCTACCACTTACTGAATATCCTAGAATAGGGTATTTAACCATGTCCCTCAATTCTCCTATCTGTAAATGGATACAGTAATACTAGTGTTTTAGGATTGTTGTGAGGAATGGATGAGATAATGATGTGTAAAATACATAGTCTGTTGTGGGCCATATATGTATAGTGACTGCAAACAACTGGAGGACAGATTGGATGTTTTGCCATTTATTAATTTGAAAATACAGGCAATTCCTGGGTCACAGACAACCCTACTTATGGTGTTCCATGCTTATGAACGAGCTCCCAAGGCTTCCCAGGCTCCCTGTAAGGATAATTTATAATTAAATTAATAATCCAGAGACGACTACTTTCTTCCACATATGTAAACAAACCCACATGGCATAAGCAGTTAGTTGGTGCAGCGTCTTTACACTAGCAGCCAGTCTCATTGTTTACAGTCACTTACCCACAGCATCACTTTTGTCTTAACTTTTTTATTCGATTTTTTGAGTCTGTGTTTAGCCCTGTGACCATGCCTCCAAAGCGAAAGTCCACTGCAAGTCTAGGTGAACCTGCAGTGAGTAGAAAAGTGATTACAATGGAAACAAAAGTAGAAATAATTAAGAGTTCGTAGAAAGGCCAGATGCCATCGTTCATTGGGAAAGCGTTAGGCTTCAGGGCACTCGACTATTGGAACAATTACAAAGGATAAAGTGAGAATGGAACTTGTGAAAGGCAATGCTCCAATGAGACCATCAGTTATTACTAAGAAGTGTAGCAGATTAATTATTGAGATGGAAAGTTTATTGATTTGGTTAGAACATCAAAATAAGCATAACATTCCTATTAGCTTAGGAATTATTAAATAAAAGAAAGAGCACAATATTTTCTGTAACTTATTCTTAGTACAGGAGTATTATTACAGTATTGCACTGTATTATTATTACCACATATGAGCCATTATAGTATCTTTATTATTACTGTATATATGCTGTTCATCAGGGATCTGAGTTACATACAAATCTGACCTAAAGATTTCTCAGGAACGTATCTATCCTGGGACTGCCTGTACCTTTATTGTTAATATAAAGTGATACTCATTATAAAAGAAAATTGAAACAATTCAGAAAAATATAAAGAAGAATGTAATATTTTAAAGAATATCTTTCTAAACCTCTTTCTACAAAAAATTAATCAAAAAAAGTAAAGCCTGTCATTTTAATGTTCTTATCCTAGGTTCTGAAAGTTTTTTGAAGGTCAGAATATTCTGTTCATACTGAACGATCATCGTAAACTAATGTGGATATTTCTCTTAGTTATTCTTTATTTGTATTTGGTTGTTAAAGGTGGAGTTTTGATGAAACAGTGACTCATTTTATCTATCAAGGGCGGCCAAATGACACTAACCGCGAGTATAAATCTGTAAAAGAAAGAGGAATACACATCGTTTCAGAACACTGGCTTTTAGATGTAAGCAATACTTTTCCTTCTCTGTTAACTGAAAATGTATACAAACATTTTTTCAGAGCACAAATTCAGGGTTTCAGTGTACATAAACAAGTTTGATAATCTTGTTTAACTGTGTACATCTGATTTCTTTGCCATCAAAAACTTAAGCACTTTAGTACTTAAATACTTAACAAATCCTTAATGGATGTTCTTTCTGATTCTCCCAACTCCTTTCACTAATTAAAAATGATATGAATAGAAATCTTATAATGATTTGAGGAAAATTAATTTAACATACCAATACAGTTTAGAACTGTGTTTCATTTCTTTTTTTTCTGGGTATACCCTGGAGTATAATTGATAACTTAGCAAAAGCACAGAAATAGAATTAGATTGTATACTTTGGTGGATATGACATTTAAAAAGTGAGGACAGTTTGTCATTTGTATCATGAGAATTTCTCAATGTAAACTACTTTTTAAAACTTTGATTTTGTGAACTTTTGCCATCTTACAATATAATGTATTGGTTGTCCTTATCCTTCTTGACATCTTCTATTCATCAAGATTTTTCAGTTGTTTTAAAGCACACCATTATATTGCAGTGTGCCCAAGAGTATAAACATCTTCCTGAGTCTCTTTATCCACATACTTACAATCCCAAAATGAGCTTGGATATCAGTGCGGTGCAAGACACCAGACTCTGTAATAATCGACTCCTCCCAGCTGCTTCTACAACAAAGGATGATGAGGTAAGTAATATAGATGATACATTTACCCCCTCCAAAGCTGAATTTGTAATCACATATTGCTATGAAAACTTACACAGTAGCTTGGTTTGAGAAATTGTCATTTTTCTCTCTCAATAGCCAGACCATTTGCCTTTAGAAGAAAACGATGTAGGCAACATAACAAGCAATAACAAAGAATCAGCACCACCACATGGAAATGGAAGGAATGACTGTAAAGGAGGTAAAATATTTAAATTACAAAAATTTTTTACAAATATATATCTTTCGTACAGAATGCTTCCTTTATTATCAGATGGAAAAATAAAATTCTTTTCTATGTTGCTAAAAACAAGCAACACATGTATTGAGGATTGATTCAAAGTTCCAGGCTGATCATTAAATGATAATTTGTGAAGCTTTAAGTGATTTAAGTGTGAGGCTTGTGAGATTTATGGAACTGGTTGTTTTACAGAGTTAGTGTGATATAACTTATTCCATTAAAAGTAGGTGGAAAAAGATGATAAAAAAACAAAAAAAGTAAGTGGAGTTGATGATCTTTTAAAAATTGTTCTTTGGTGCAGTTCTTTTCAATGATTTTTAGAAAGTTTTATTATATGTACAACAAAACCATGTGAATATGTTATTATTAAAATATAAAGTTTCAGAAGGAGGTATGAAGAGTTTCTCTGACTCTTATTCTCCAGCCTCCCAATGCTATTAGTATCTTGTTTATTCTTCTAGAGCCATTTATGCGTATACAATCATAAATGTTTGTTCCTTCCCCACTTTTAAAAAAATACATAAATGGTAGACTACTATACATGTTGTTTTATACCAAAGATAAATATAGTCATCCCTTAGTAACTGCAGGGGATTGGTTCCAGCACCCACTTTGGATACCAAAATCCACAGATGCTCAATTCCCTTATATAAAATGGCATAGGATTTGAATAGAACCTATGCACATCCTCCCATATACTTTATTTTTTAGTTTTTTGGGGGGGGGGGGGCGGAAGACAGGGTTTTGCTCTGTTGCCTAGGCTAGAGTACAGTGATATGATCATAGTTCACTGCAGCCTTGAACTCCTGGACTCAGGTGGTCATCATACCTCTGTCTCCTGAATAGCTGGGACTATAGGTGCACACCACCACGACCAGCTAATTTTTTTTTTTTATTTTTTTGTAGAGACAGGGTCTCACTATGTTGCCCAGGCTGGTCTGGAATTCCTGGCCTCAAGCCATCCTCCCATCTTGGCCTCCCAAAGTGCTGGGATTATAGGTGTAAGTTACTGTGCCTGGTCTTTTTTTTTTTTTTTTTTTTTTTTCAAATATTTTTCATCATAATTGGTTGAATCCACAGATAGAGAACTTGTATGCACAGATACAGAGGGCTAACTGTTTTGAAGAACCACTGGGGAAAGTCAGACACATACACAAATGACTGTAATGCATCTCAGAGTGTAGAACGTGCCATGAGAGAGGGTCAGAAGCAGGCAGGGAGCTGTAAAAAGGGATAATCACTACAGATACAGTGTCTTTGGAGTGCTTCCTAAGTATTTCCTATACAGTCCTTATAGTAAGGGCCTCCTTTATGTTCTGCAGTATTCATAGCCATAGTGCATTTACTGTAGCCGATAGTAAGTATTCAGTAAATGTCAAATCAATAAATGTGTGTTCAGCCAGATCTAGACAAAATAGTTAATGTAAGATATGATAAAAAAGAGACTCTTACCTTGATTGATATGTTTGTTTCAAGCTCTGACACAGACCTTGGAGATGAGAGAGAACTTTCAAAAGCAGTTACAGGAGATCATGTCTGCAACGTCAATAGTGAAACCCCAAGGGCAGAGGACTTCCCTTTCAAGAAGTGGTTGTAACAGTGCTTCCTCAACCCCTGACAGCACGCGCTCTGCTCGCAGTGGACGAAGCAGAGTCTTAGAGGCACTGAGGTGTGTATCTGTCACTGATGGCAAAAAGACCAGATGACTTGCGAAAGGTAGCTCCTTCTTTAGGTACCTGCTGACTCGGTTCTATGAGTTAGGCCTAATTTAGCTTTTTTTTTTTTTTTTTTTTACATTAGCAGTAAGGCAAAAGTTTAGAATATCAAGACGAGTGAAAGACTGGGCTTTATTTAACCCAAGCAATAAATATCATATTCTAATATTATCTATTGGTTTGGCCCTCTGCTGACTAGATTTTCCTTTCTAGCTTTTCCACCTTCCCTCCCTTGCTCCAAGCAGTTCTAGAATTCTTACTCAGAGGCAAGCAGTAGACACAGAGGTCTGTCTCATACTAAATACCTGCTTCAGAGTAAGGTGTAATTAAAACGGTTTAATACCTTCCCTGAGAGAACTAATTTTAAGATCCAGTTTGCCTCATTTCAAATGGATTCAGTGGGCTATTCTCTCTGTTCTTTGGTATTAGTTTTAAACAGTAAGTACATATATATAATTTTAAATGGTTATTTCTTATTGGAATTTTGCATGCATTTTGTATTCTTTTTTTAAAAATTGACCTTCTAGGAAAGATGATTATAGTTTTTAGTGTGATATGACTTTTAAGTTTAGTAGCGTATCTTCATCTTTTTCCTGATAGAAGAAAAACCTGTAATTGTGTAATGAACATTATGGACTTATATCTTCAGTTGATTAATTGAACTATGCATTTATCTTATGCTATGAGTCACATGAGGCCAGTTCTTTATTTCAGTGCTGAATAAAGTTGCTTTTTGTTAATATACTTCAGATCATGTTTTATCATTATAGAGAACCTAAATCCTGTGTCAAGTCAGAAAAAATAAATATACTCTGAGAATAAAAGGCTATCTTCCTTGTTTTTGAGGCAAAGGAACCCTTTGGAGGTACTATCAGATTTTATAAATTAATTTAAGAATGAAATATATATATAATATATAGACACATACATATAAAGAAAATAGTAGGAATTCTATTTTTTCTCAAGAGGAATTGTTAAAATTACACCATAAAATGCACTTCACTGTAATTCAGTATATGGCTGGTCTACCTTAGACTCTGGAAAGTTTGGTTACCAAAAGTTCCTTCTTCATAGGCAGCCTTTACAATAAGCTTTCCATATAATTGTAGAGCTTATAATTTCAAGTGGTTAAAAAAATACAACTACTGTTAAGCAAAGTAATCATGGTTTTCTAAACATGACCATGTTTCCCTATCCTATATAAGTAAGAGAAATCTCATTTTTAAATATAGCAGTTATTTTAGAACTTTTAAAAATTTCTTGATAGGGTTAAACTTTTCCCCTTTGAAGTTTTAAATGTATAGACATTTGGTCAAAATATGTATTTAATATTCTAGCTAAAACAGCTAAGTGTCTGGGAGAAACATTTTTAAAAGAAAAAATTTCCTTAGGTTCATTTATTCTGTAAATATTTTCAGGTGCCTATTTTGTTCTAGATGGCGGGCATATAAAGGTGAACCACACCCTTTATGATATGTCTTACAGATTTTATGAGTTTAGATTTTATTATGGCTGTTTATTTAAAATTGTCACTTTTATTCCTTAGGCAGTCTCGTCAAACAGTACCTGATGTCAACACAGAGCCCTCCCAAAACGAACAGATCATTTGGGATGACCCTACGGCAAGGGAGGAGAGAGCAAGGCTTGCAAGCAACTTGCAGTGGCCTAGCTGTCCCACACAATACTCTGAGCTTCAGGTTGATGCTAAAAAATTGGAAGATTCTCCTTTCCAGGAGCCTTTATGTGATTCGGAAATTGCCAAACAGGGTAACAAAAAGAAATCTGTTAACTTGTTTGTATTGAGTATAATACATGATGACCTCTTAAAAATAAATAGATAAGCATGTTGTGGTACTCTGAATTGTACATGCAAATGAGAAACTTATTAAATATTTCTGATTTGGGATTAAACTTAACAGTTAGAAAAATAATTTATAAATTGAGGTACTTATCAGTAAATTGAAAAATACATTTTGATTCTTAAATTTGGAAATTTAGAAATAGGCATTTTTTCCAGATATGGTTTTCACCATCGTTCGTTCTTTCATTCTAGTCCTGTTTGTATTTCTGCAGTTAATTCTTGGTTTTTCTGCCTATCACCTTATTTTCATTTAAGTTTTCTGAATTCTGCCCAGCACATACCTACATTTGTTCTTTAGATTACATGAATTTCTTATTGAATTCTATTTTTTTCTTCCTTGAGCTTTATGTTGAGAACAGAATGCTTTGTATGTCTTATCTTTTATCTCTGATTCTAATTTTCTCCAAGTGTAGAATTGCTAGCATTTTACAAACTTGGGTTACACTTTACTGATTAAAGCTTGGTATTTAAGGAGAGAGTTGGGGAAAGCCCACAGATAACATATTTGCCCTTTTAAAGCTAATTCATTGCATTTATTTATAAGCTCTAGAAACAGGATACTTTTGTGGTTGTACTTTTTACATTCCAGAGTCTGTGTTCAACTTCATCTTGGCTAAGGCAGATGAGAGTATTTCCTAGACTTTATTCTTGGTGTATTTGGATAATATCACACTGCATTTTATTGTCCTCAGCTGTCTGTGACCCTGGAAACATAGGTGTGACTGAAGCCCCCGAACACCCAATCTCTGAAGAACTGGAAGTGCCAGTAAAAGACAGCCACCTTATCCCTACGCCTCAGGCCCCCAGCATTGCCTTCCCTCTCGCCAACCCACCTGTGGCTCCACACCCCAGAGAGAAGGTTTGTTGATCTTTGGTATGCTGATACGGCTTTTGGATGTTACTGTTATGCTGTATGAGAAATGTGTTGATCCTTTTGTATTTCATAAGCATGACGATTGGGTTTCACGCGCATCCGTGAGATGTGCCTCCCTTAATCCTTGTTAGGATGTCAGCATATTACCCGTCTGACATGGAATTAAAAAATTTGTTGATGTTCCTATTATGGGTTCATCAAATGTTGGAAATTATATTTCTTTGCATTATATTATTTGTATATTTGATAACTTAGAAGACTGAATAAAATGTCACTCTAAAAGAACTGTGTACCTGATAATTTTAATGTTAATTTTTTCTAATAAAGCTCTTTCATTCCAGATTATAACAACAGAGGAGACTCATGAAGAATTTAAAAAACAGTACATATTTCAGTTGTCATCTCTGAATCCTCAAGAACGTATCGATTATTATCATCTGATTGAAAAACTAGGTACTAATATTTTATTTAAATCAAAACTGTCCCATATATTTAACCTTATTTAGAAGTCAAATAGAGTCAATATTGATATTTCTAAGGTCTAGAAATTGAGAAAAAGAATATGGGTAACTTTTCTAAGGCTATACAATTGAGTCAGCATTGAAGCTTTGATTTTATAAGGCTCTGATCTAAATCTAAAGTCACTGGGTCATGGGATTTAAAGATTAAAATTGAAACCAACAGTTAATGTTTAAAAGTCTTCCATGCTGCTTTGAGCATTTGTTCATTGATGAAACTTTGGACAAAAATCAGTGAAATTATAAACTTAGAATATAGATGAAACCGCATTTTAATGAATTTGATAGTAATATCTAGGGAGGAGCTCCTTGGTACGTAACATTCTTCTTTTTCCACTAATTGTCCAGCTGTTCACCTGGCATCATTCTAGAAGAGTAACCTGGTGTGCTGTAGCAGCACTGTCCAATAGAGATAGAATGAGCCACATATCGTTTAAATTTTCTAGTGGCCACATTTTAAAAAGTAAAAAGAAACAAGTGAAATTAACTTTATTGTTTTCTTATTTTTTGAGACAGAGTCTTGCTCTGTTGCCCGGGCTAGAGTGCCGTGGCATCAGCCTAGCTCACAGCAACCTCAAACTTCTGTGTTCAAGCAATCTTCTTGCCTCAGCCTCCCAAGTAGTTGGGACTACAGGCATGTGCCACCACGCCGGGCTAATTTTTTCTATTTTTAGTAGAGGTGGGGTCTCGCTCTTGCTCAGGCTGGTCTCAAACTCCTGATCTCAAGCAATCCTCCCACCTCGGCCTCCCAGAGCAGTAGGATTACAGGTGTTAGCCAACTTGCCTGGCCTGAAATTAACTTTAAATATATATTTTACTTAACCTGTTATATGCAAAATTAAATATGTGATCAGCATAAAATATCAGTGAGATATGTTTTTTTGTAGTAAGTCTTTGAAATCTGGCATACATTTTACACTCATAGCACATCTCAGTTTGGACCAGCTGTGCTTCAGTTGTTGTTTGTTTTTTTTAAAGATGGGGGGGTCTCACTCTGTTGCCCAGGTGGAGTGCAGTGGTGCAATCGTATCTCAGTGCAGCATCAAACTCCTGGGCTCAAGCAATGCTCTTGCCTCAGCCTCTCAAGTAGCTGGGGCTACGAGTGCACACCACTGTGCCTGGCACACTTCAGGTGTCTGATAGCCACGTGTGTCTGATGGCTACTGTATTGGACAAAGCAGCTCTATAGAGTTAGGAAAATTATATTAAGAGAATTTAATCTGACAAGTTAACACAGAGAGAAAAAACATTAAGAAATAATGGTTGTTTTTAATAGTGGCCCCAAGTCATCAAGAAAACATCAAATGTTATTTAGTACTATTTTTTAAAGAATGTGAAGAACTATAACTTTTTTAAAAAAGATTTCTGTCAAATATAGTTGTATACTTAAAAAACTGTTTCTTTTTGGAAACTTTACTCATATGGCACACTTTGTTTCTCAGTTGCCTGACAAATTAGCTGGGGTTATAAGTCAGAATTGCTAAGTTTTGCTCACCAAAATCAAAGTCTTCAAGTGTCTAGCTCCTATAGATTTTTCCATCTCTGCAAACTTGGGGCAAGAGTACTAGTAATTAGCAGAGAATTATCTAGAAGAGGGCAGGGAGCAGAGGCAGATGAGTACAGATTGTGTTGGCACTGGGAGTCTGTGACTCTAGAGGTTTTCTGGTATTAGAATGCAAAGAGACGTTATAGCAGATATTGTGTCCAGCACTTTATTTTATAAATGATGCAACAGTGGCTGACTGATACATAAATAAATCAGTCTATTGTGTTGTCTGGGTCACAGAGTAAATTTGCTATGTGGAATTGGAAGTTGATATTAGTATGAAATTATACCTTGTTCTTTTGTCACTTTGTGATCTTGAGTAAGTTACTCTATTGCCTCATGTGCAAATGCAGATAATAACAGTAACTTTCATTGTGTTGTGAGGATTAAATGAGTTAGTAATCTGGAGCACTTATAATAGTTCCTGGGATATAGTAAATGCTCAAAAAATGTTGCTGCTATTAGAATCATCTGTAAATCATGAGTAGAGTTCAAATGTTTTGTTAACATCGTAGGAAGGCCGGGCGCGGTGGCTCATGCCTGTAATCCTAGCACTCTGGGAGGCCGAGGCGGGAGGATCGCTCGAGGTCAGGAGTTCAAGACCAGCCTGAGCAAGAGTGAGACCCCGTCTCTATTAAAAAATAGAAAGAAATTAACCAGACAACTAAAAATATATATAAAAAAATTAGCCGGGCATGGTGGCACATGCCTGTAGTCCCAGCTACTCGGGAGGCTGAGGCAGGAGGATCGCTTGAGCCCAAGAGTTTGAGGTTGCTGTGAGCAGGCTGACGCCACGGCACTCTAGCCTGGGCAACAGAGTGAGACTCTGTCTCAAAAAAAAAAGAAACATCTTAGGAAGTCCTTGATACAACTCTGCCTAACCAGTAGTCAGATTAGCCTCTAAACTATAAATCAATAGCCCTACTTTACATGTATATCCAAGTAGAGGTTCAGTTATTGCTGCTCCCCACCTGCTGCTTCATCTCTTATTTATCTGTATGTTTTCCTCCCAAGCTTCTGTGTTGGTCTGCTGACCATATTTCCACTCACAAAAAATTTTCTTCTGCACATGCCCCCATTTTACTTCCAGCTTCCTGGTTACTATCTTCAGTGCTTGAAAATCACTAAGGTATTAAGAGAGATTTAAGAGGCCAGGTGTGCTGGCTTACACCTATATTCCCAGCACTCTGAGAGGCTGAAGTGGGAGGATACTGAAGGCCAGGAGTTCAGGACCAGCCTGGGAAGCAAAGTGAGACCCCCATCTCTACAAAAAATAAAAACAATTAGCCAGGCACAGTGGTGCACCCCAGTAGTCCCAGCTACTCAGGAGGCTGAGGCAGGAGCATGAAGGAGTTTGAAGCTGCAGTGAGCTATGATCTCACCACTGCACTCTAGCCAGGGCAACAGAGCATGACCCTGTCTCAAAAAAAAAATAAAATTTTCATAATAAACATTATTTTATATGTGAAATAATTGTCAGTCAAGGTTTTTTGGTTTTTATAGCTTAGTACATTTTATTTGCAAATAATTTCTGTGCACCACTGAGCTTATATTTTTCCTAGAAAGAAGAGCCAATAACATACAAGCAATTTTTCTCTACTTAAGGTGGATTAGTGATAGAAAAGCAGAGTTTTGATCCCAACTGCACACACATTGTTGTGGGACATCCTCTTCGGAATGAGAAGTATTTAGCCTCCGTGGCAGCTGGGAAGTGGGTGCTTCATCGCTCCTATCTTGAAGCATGCAGGACTGCTGGCCGCTTCGTGCAGGTGTGTATTCACAATTGTGGAGATTTTTTTTTTAAGTAAATGTTTTAAGAGATTTCAACACATCCACTGACTGCTCATATAATTAAAGTAACCAAATGTGACCAGATTATACCAACTTTATAAGGTTTTCAATAACAAAGCAAAAAAATATTAGAAATCACAGAAACATTCAGTTTTATTCACTTTTAAAATTAATTTTAATGTTAGTGGTTTAATTGAAAGAACATTCTCTTAACATTAGAAAATTTCAAGATTATCTCATTATAAGCTTTTATCTTTACTATTAGCCCATTAAATATGAAACTAATTATTTGATATATTTTGGTTCCTGACTGACCATCACAGTAGTATCCACTATGTAGTTTTAGAAGTTTTCAGTCATAGTCCCTTAGGGATCATACCTCCTCTGAGACTGTGTCCTTCTGTGAGGTTAGTCTTAAAGCAAGTGAAACTCGATAATCTCATAAGAATTATCAGTTGCCAATATGTAATTATCATTGTTTCAAAATGTATGCAGTATTTTTATTTTTAATTAAAAACCAGATATACTTGACTCTTATATGAAACCAAATTTATATCTCCCCTTCACACTCACAAAATGATGCTTATCCTTTCTGTATTTATAACAGTTGAATGTATAGCTTTAACTATTATTAGACTATGAGTTCCTTGAGGAAAGAAACCTGTATGCAACACAGTGGCTCCCCATGTTGTAGAAACTCAAAAGTTTGGTGGACAAATTCTCTAGGAAGAAGACTATGAATGGGGAAATAGTTCCATACTTGACGTTTTGACTGGAATCAGTGTACAGCAACGAAGACTAGCACTTGCAGCAATGAGATGGAGGAAAAAAATCCAGCAAAGACAAGAATCAGGTGTTGTTGAGGTATTAACATACATAATTATATAGGTAATATAAATGGCATTCCATATTGTGACTACTACTCCAAGTTGTGTTTCTTTCTTTTTTTTTTTAAAGAGAATTTGCTCGACCAAGTAAGAATAAATAATTCTACTTGTCTTTTAATTTGGGTATCCTATATTGAGCTTAATGTTATTTCCTAATTCTTCTAATTGTGTTCAACATTAATATATCTATATATGATGTTGATGGCTCTTTTACAAATAATTTATATATGTGAAATGTGGCCCATACTGCATTTCTTCCAAAGAATCTTTTTAGCATCTCGTTTCAGGGGTTTTTAACCTGGGTTCTGAGACTCTCCCAAAGGAATTTGTAGATCAGATTTGGGAAGACTGTATATGTTGGATGGGAGAAAAATACATCTTTATTTTTATTAACCTCTAATTGTGGTTAATAAAGTTAGCATTTCCTTTAATTATAAGTCTAGGCAATCTAGGCAACAAATCACAACACCATCAACAGTACCTGTAACTTTGCATTAACAGAAATCAGGTGTTTTTTGTTTTGCGTTATAATTGCAGGTATCTTGAAATACTATTTGTGTTCATTAGTACTTTAAAATTATAGTAGTTATTAGACCCACCACTAGGTTTTGTGATTTAATGCATTAATATAAAACATATCTATTATTATATCATAGATTTGTTTTTAATATTTTGATAACTTTCAATAAAATGGTTTCCTATGTAATTTTATTTGGAACATTAAAAAAAATTACCTATATGGTATGGGTGTGAGAATTACATATCAATAAAGCTGTTATTTTTAAAAAATGCATTTAGAGAAGGGGTCCATAGGTTTGACCAGACTGCCAAAGGGGGTCCATGGCTCACAGAAAGGTTAAGAACCCCTGAGTTAAATAATCTTTCATGTTGTATTCCAGGTTCTCTGATATCTCCCAATCCTTGTTAGCTTTGATTCCCTTTCATTTTGAGTAATTCCACTGCCTTCTGTTAATTTTTATTTACTACTTAAATATTTTATTTTTCCAATTGGCAGACATTTTCAAAAGAAATATTGTAGGCTTCATCTAATCTAAGAAGTTGTGCTTTAAGCTGTACCCATGGTTAATTTTAAGAAAAAGAATACTAAAAAAGACTAAACATAAGTCAGGCTGCTTTGTTTTAATGTTACATAATCATTAAATGTTTTTTTTCATTCCTCAAGTATTTATTAATGGCCTACTATGTGCCAGATACCATGGCTGTGTGTTCAGAGTATTCTGACTAGAGACAATTACACTATGGCAAAAGTAAAGGTTATAAAATTCATTAGTTATAAAACTAAATCTACAGATAAAATCATGTATTATCTGTATTACTTTGTCATTTCCCAAATGATTTCAACACTGATTATTTTTTATTTGTAGGGGGCATTTAGCGGGTGGAAGGTTATTTTACATGTTGATGATGCTCGAGAAGCAGGGTTCAAACGCCTTCTTCAGTCAGGAGGAGCAAAGGTTTGTATTGAATTAATTTACTGAATTTTTTACATAATTAATTATCTAACCAAGTTTACTATGATTGTTCTTCATTTTCTCTATTTTTTGAGATGGTAATCCTCAAGGACATAGTTTTCAGTGGAACTACTTTGGAATACTGGTACATTGTGTTACCTCTTGTTTTTTCATTAGGTGCTACCTGGCCATTCTGTACCTTTATTTAAAGAGGCCACACATCTTTTTGCCGACTTTAATAAACTGAAACCAGATGACTCAGGAATTAATATAGCAGAAGCTGCTGCCCAGAATCTGTACTGCTTGAAAACAGAATACATTGCTGATTATCTCGTGCAGGTTTGTAAGATTCTATCCTTGACCTCCTCATTATTAGAGCTATGCTTGTATGCATTTATGTAACTACACATCGAACCTCAGCTTGTTTTTAGTAGAATGTTAGTCTCCTATTATTCTCCTCCATTCAGCCCCTTTCAGTTCATTCTGTTTTTTAAAAACAATAATGAACACATATGAATATTTAGTTTGGAAGTTAAATATGAGAAGGGTATAAAAAAATCTAGGTACCTCTGAAAGCTTTCAAAGTGCCCTTTATTTCCAGCCATTTTATCAACAACAACAACAAAAAAAAAAGATATACCCTTTAAAATGTTAGAATATAAAGAAAGCAGAAATTGATTCCAGGAGGCTAATGAGAAACATTTATCCGAAGGTCTTTCTTTAGTTTTATTTACCTTTTGCATTGATACATGGTAAATGCCTGTTAGACACTGTGGTAAATTTAAGCATGTGTTATGTGGAGGGCTTACTATACTCATATTCAGAATTGTGTGATTTCAGTGGGCAAGGAAAAATCTTCCTGACACCAGCGTGCCTGAAAGGCCATCAGGAGTCAGCAGAGCATGACATGTAATCATAAAAATGTCTTACTACGAAGGATTTCTAACGGATGGTATAGAAATAAGGGGAAGTTTTGGCTTCCCCTTGTGACTTTGCTTCTTTTGTTTGGGGGTTGTTCAGGATTTAATATAAAGAATGCCTAAAACATAAACGTGAAGGCTTTATCATAAAACAGTGGGCATACTGTTTAGGAATTAGTAACTCAGTAATAGCTCTCCTTGAGCACCTAAATAACTTATTAAAAAGCTCAATTTATAGAGAGGTGAGGTCTTAAAAATTTACCCAGTGGGAAAAAATGCAGGAGTTAGGGAAACAGAGAACCCTACCATATCCATCCCTTTCAGGAATTCCTGATCATTCTAGACAAGAACCAATATTTATTGATCACCTATAGTGTATTGTTTATATGTGAATTCTCATTTCATTTTTATATGAACTCTCAATGAACATTAATAGCTAAAGCAATGGAGTTTGCAAAATTGACATTGCAAAAAGAAACTTGAATCAATGATATATAAGACATATTTGAGAAACCAAAATATAATACAATGGAAAAGAATGAAGAGATGCAAAGACAAAAGAGGTAGAAGAACTTCTAAATGTTAGTTCTATATATAACAATATCTAATGTTTATTGAACATCCATTTACCAAGCGCTGAGTACATGAGTCTTTTTAATCTTCTGAGGACCCTTTGAAGTATTTTATTATTATTCCCATTGTTACATAAGAGGAAAATTGGGCTTAGAGAAATTAAACCGTTTGTCCAAAGTTACTTACCTAAGGTATAAACATTTTGATTCCAGATCCCATGCTTTTAACTATTCTTTTATACTGATTGTTTTCTTTCACTATTCTGAGGACCTAGCACATTGCCCAGCATATTTATTAAGTATTCAGTAAATACTTATTATTAAATGAAGAAAGACTAGCAATCCAACCTAACAGTACAGATGTTCAGAGAACAAATGAGAATCATTGAAACAAACAAAATAATGAGATATAAGATCAAAGAAATCTTTTCTGATCTAGCTTGTCAGCATTGACATATAGATTAAAAGGGCTCACTGACCTTCAGTCAAACTCAGTGAAGAGACCCCCCACACACACCTAAATATCCTAGCCATGCTTTTAGATTACAAGGATAAAGAAAGAAAAACTCATACAAAAATCCCACAAACATCTAAGCCAGAGGAAGAACATACCTCAAAAAACAAAAACACCCAAACCTGTCTTTTCTTCCCTGCAGCTCTAAGTACCTAAAGACTGGCAATAGCACCTATATGATTGAGGGGAAAGTTTGCCACCCATGAATTTTATATTTAGCCAGACTTTAATATGTAAAGAGAAATAAATACATAAGCAAGGACTCAAATATATATCTTCCTGAAAAAATTATTTGATAAATCCTAAGCCAACTGAACAGAGATCAATATCAAGAACTCTGGGTTAGGGAAGTTGGGGTACTAACAGTTGACATTTAGTTTCCCCTAATAGAAATTATCTGAAATGTGAAGCGAAATTTATGTTCTCAAAATAGTTTAGTTAGAAAAGTGAAAAACAACCTACATAACCAATAGTATAGCGGCACATCCATGTAAAGAAATATTATGTAACCATTAGAAATTGTGTTTATGAAGATTTTTTAAAGGCATGAGAAAAATACCTTAAACAACGTCAAAAAAACCCCTTGATTTTATAAACAGTATGATCTTAACTCTGTAAAGAAAAAAATGGCTTTTCTCGAGATGCAGCCACTGAGGGAGTAAGGTATAGAGAAGCCATCAGTCATGCTGGCAGGGTACCGGCAGAGCCTGCAGGCCAGTCGCTGAACTCTTTGAGGGAGGTGCAGCAAAGCCTCTGAGTTTTGAAGGTATATGAAGGTCATTGTGACAAATGTTTGTCTTAAAAGATAGCTATGGGCTGGGTGCGGTGGCTCACGCCTGCAGTCCTAGCACTCTGGGAGGCTGAGGTGGGAGGATCGCTTGAGGCCAGGAGTTTGAGACCAGCCTGAGCAAGAGTGAGACCCCATCTCTATTAAAAATAGAAAAATTAGCCTGGCCTAGGGGTACTCACCTGTAGTTCCCAGCTACTTGGGAGGCGGAGGCAAGAAGATAGCTTGAGGAGTTTGAGGTTGCAGTGAGCTATCATGAGGCCACTGCACTCTAGCCAGGGCGACAGAATGAAACCTTGTCTCAAAAAAACAAAAACAAAAGAAGATAGCTGTGAAAAAACTAGGACCACCACTGCATGTAATGAGCGTAGAGGTAGATGCAGATCAATGTCCTTTAGCTGTGGTTTTTAAAAATACTTCTTCACCTCAAGTTTTGGAAGAAGTAAAGACTTGTTCAAGAAAACAGATGAACAGAAGCAAATGATGAAAATGAATATTTTACTTGATGTTGGTAACATCACAATAAACTATGTAGAAAAAGAAAGAAAGAATGCTTAAAAACAAACCAAAAAAACTAACTACAAGGAAATATGCCACAATACCAATAGTGGTTGCCTCTGATAAGATTGTTATTTATCTACTTCCTCAAAATATTTTTATGCATATTATAAGTTCCCTATAAGGAACTTGTATTACTTTTAAATTTCAGTGTATTTTTCATTCTAAAAGTTGGGTTTTTTTTTGCAGCATTAAGAAAAGCTGAATAAATTTTACAGTGAACAGTATACGTACCTCCCAGATCTACCATTAACGTTCATTTATACAATTAACATTTTAGTATAAAGGTAACATTAATACAATGAAATTGGTAGATATTAACTGTATAGGTCCTTGAATTCTGATAAAAGCATACACCTATACAATCTAAACCTTATCCAGTAAAGACCCTGATTATCCCAGGAAGTTTCCGGTGTCCCTTCTCAATAAATCGTTACCCTAACTCCATTGTTAACCACTGTTCTGATTATTTCACCCACTGTACATTAGTTTTGCTTGTTCCGGAACTTTATACAAATGGTGTCATACAGTATGTACTAGTTTATTTAAGGGTTTCTCTCAATGTAATGTTTGGAGATTCATCTGGGTTGTAGTGTATATCAGTAGTTCATTCTGCTTTGCTGAGCAGTATTCCTGAGTATACCACAGTTTATTCATTTTCTTATTGATAGACCCCTGGGCTGTTTTCCATTTTAGTTATTATGAATAAGGCTGCTAAAAATATACAGGTGTTTTTATGGACATTTTCATTTCTTTTGGGTATATATCTAGGAGTACAATTGCTGTGTTATAGAATAAATGTATATTTAGGTTCTTACAAAACTGCTAGGCATTTTTCCAAAGGGATTATTACCACTTTACACTCCCACCAACAATATACAGGTTGAGCATCCTATATGCAAAAGTTTGTGGGGCCGGGCGCGGTGGCTCACGCCTGTAATCCTAGCTCTGGGAGGCCGAGGCGGGTGGATCGCTCAAGGTCAGGAGTTCGAGACCAGCCTGAGCAAGAGCGAGACCCCGTCTCTACTAAAAATAGAAAGAAATTATCTGGCCAACTAAAAATATATATACAAAAAAAATTAGCCGGGCATGGTGGCTCATGCCTGTAGTCCCAGCTACTCGGGAGGCTGAGGCAGTAGGATCGCTTAAGCCCAGGAGTCTGAGGTTGCTGTGAGCTAGGCTGATGCCACGGCACTCACTCTAGCCCGGGCAACAAAGTGAGACTCTGTCTCAAAAAAAAAAAAAAAAAAAAAAAGTTTGAAATGCTCCAGAATCCAAAACTTTCTGAGCACCAGCATGATGCTCAAAGGCAATGCTCATTGGAGCATCTCAGATTTCAGATTTCTGGATTTGGGATGCTCATTGAGTAAATATAATGGAAATATCTCCAAATCTGAAAAAACCTGAGGTCTCAATCACTGCTGGTTCCACGCATTTCAGGTAAGGGACACTCAACCTGTATCAGAGTTGCATTTGTTCCATATCCTTCTCAACATTTTGTGTTGATAGTCCTTTGATTTTTAGCCATTTGGTAGGTTTATAGTGGGATCACATTGTGATTTTTAATTTGTATTTTGCTGATGACTAATAATATTCAGCACTTTTTCTTTCATGGTGGTTTTTTTGTATCCCACCTAGAGAAACCTTTGTTTTCCCTAAGGTACCAAGATAATCTCTAATATAGTTTTCCAAAAGTATTATAGTGATTTATGCTGTGAGGTAGTGGTTAGGGTTTTTCCACGTAGATATCTACCTGTTCCAGCACTATTTGTTGAACAGACTTTACTTTTCCCCAAAGGCTTTATCACCCTTATAAAAAATATTATCAAATGATCATATTTTTGTGGGTCTATTTCTGGACTCCATGTTCTGTTCCATTATCTACTTGTCGATTTTTGGATAATACCTTTCCTCCTTTTTTTCTTTTGTTGTTGTTGCTGCTGCTGCTCTGGCCAAGAGAACGAACCTACTCTGTCTTGAATACGGTAGCTGTATAGTAACTTTTGAAGTTAGTGTTAAGACTACAGTTTTAGTTTTCTTTTTCAGGTTTATTTGGGTATTTTATGTCCTTTGTATTTCCATATATGTTAGAATCAGCTTATTCGTTTCTACAAAAAAAAAAAAAAGCCTAGATTTGACTAAGATTGGGATTAGATTGACTCTACAGATCAATATAGGGACAGTAAGCAACACTGAGCAGTCCATTCCATGAACATAGAATATCTCTATGTAGGTCTTCTTTAATTTCTTTCAGCGATGTTTTATAGTTTTCAGTATGGAGACTTTAACTTCTGTTAAGTTTATTCCTATTTTATGATGTTATTATAAATGGAGATTCCCAAGTTTTCATTTTTCTACAAGTTGGTGCCAATCTATAAAAATATATTTTTGGTATATTAGTCTTATTATAACCTGTGACCTTGGTAAAATTCACTTAGTACAATTAGTACCATAGGTGTTCCTACATAAGTAGTCATTTTATCTGCAAAGAGAGTTCTATATTTTTTCCCCCTTCCTTGTGCCTGTTATTTCTTGTTCTTATCGTATATGGCTAGGACCTCAAGTATGCTGCTGAGTAGAAGTGGTGAGATAGGGGAAAACACAAGGAACCCAGTCTTCAGTGGAGTGGAAAGTGTTCACTTTTTCACCATTAAATATGTCAGCTATGGGTTTTTCATAAATTTCTTTTCCAGATTGAGGAAGCTCCCTTTCATTCCTAGTTGGATGAGATTTCTTTTCTATCATTAATTGGAGTTGATGTTTATCGAATGTTTTTTCCATTTCTGTTTAAGTTATATGGTTTTTCTTCTTTATTCTAGTATATTGCTTTAATTTTCAAATGTTAAGTTTAACATTGAACTCATGGCATCAGTTCTACTTGCTCATGCCATATCCATCTTTTTATATATTGCTAGATACGATTAAGAATTTTTAAAATCTCTTTTGGGGGGATATTGATATAAAATTTTCATTTTTTGTAATGTTTTTGTCATATTTTGGTATTGAGTTTTACACATCATAAAACCAGTTGGGAAGTACTTGGTTTTTTAGTAGACTTTCAGATGGTTATTTCTTCCTCGAGTGTTTGAAGGTCTGGAGTTTTCTTTATACGGTGTTTTTTTTAACAACACGTTTTCTTTGCTAGATATAGAGCTATTCATTTGATAGAACCAAAAAAAAAAAACAAAGAAAAGAAAAAAACAGACACAGAAAGCCTGATCAACATTACCCCATATTGAACTATTTGATATGTACAGAACACAACACCCAATAATTGCAGAATATAAATTCTTTCACATATACATGATATATTCATCAAAATAGACTAAGCTGGGCCATAAATCAAGTCTAACTTTGAAATATTAGTAATTAAAATCATACCAAGTATGTTCTGATTACAGTGGAGTTCAAAGAAATCAGAAAGTAAAAACACACAGAAAATCCTCTTATATTTGGGAATTAATAGATCCCTAAATAAGCCACTTAAATGAACACAAACTGCCAATATCAGGAATAAATGTAGGGTTTATCACTATAGTAAAAGGGTAATAAAGGGTAACAAGAGAATATTATGAAGAACTTTATACCAACAAATTTGACAACTAAGATGAAATAGATATATTATTTGAAAAATACAAGTTATCACATCTGACATTAAAATGGGGGCATTAAAGTCTCCAGCTATGATTGTGGATTATTTTTCTCTTTAGTTTTGTCAGCTTTTAAACTCTATGTATTTCAAATCTGTTAGTAGTTGTTTATCCAGTTATGATGAGTGTCATTTTCATGTATTGTTCTTTTAATTGTTATGACATGTATCTTGTTCTTCCTTTCTTGGCTTTTGGTATTAATTCAATATTTTTAGAATTCCATTTATCCATTAGCCTTTTAAAGCAAAAATCTCTTTACTTTTTTGGGGGAGGGGGTGTGTTTGTATACAGAATACAATATATGTCCTTAACTTTTCACAGTCTTTCCAGAGTTAATATTGTATTACATTGCATTAAATGTAGAATTTTTGCATCTGAGTAGGTTCATTTGCTTCCCCTATGCTTTATACCAGGAGTCAGTAAACGATAGCCCACAGGCCTGCTGCCTGTTTTGTAAATAAAGTTTCATTGGAACACAGCCATACTCATTCATCTATGTATTCCCTATGGCTGCTTTTGCACTACAATGGTAGAGTATTCCACAAAGCCTACAATATTTACTATCTGGGCCTTTATAAAAAAAGTTTGCTGACCTCTGCTTTATGCTACAGTTGTCATTTATGTATGTGTGTACACATACCCCCATACATGTTATAGTCCCACAATACAGTATTTTAAATAGGTTTTGCTTTAAACAGTCCTTTAAAGAGTCCTATGTATTTTGCGATTAAAAGGAAAAAATAGTCTTTTAGAATTGCTCTGACATATACCATTTGAGTGTTATTTCTTCCGGAAGATCCAAATTTCCATTTGTTGTCATTTTCCTTCAATTCTAGTTATATATGAAAATGTCTGTTTCACCTTCCTTCTTGAAGGATTTTTTTTGCAGGTTATATAGAATTTTGGGTTGATAGGTTTTTTTTTTTCCTTCTGTTAAAGATTTTACTCTCTTGCCGTCCCCTCCATTGTTCTGTTGAGAAGTCAGTGACAATTTGAGTTGCTCTGGTGTATGCCTTGTGGCAGTTTTTCCTGGCTGCTCTCAGCATTTTCTCTTTGTCTTTGGTTGTCAACCATTTGATATTTCCAGGTGTGGTTTTCTTTATATTAATGCTGTTTGGTGTCTGCAGAGCTTCTTGAATCTGCAAACATGCCTTTCACCAGGTTTGGGAAATTTTGGCCATTATTCCTTCAAATATTTTTTCTGCTCTGTTCTTTCCTTTCTGTCTGGCAATTCAGGGACTCATTTTAGACCTTTTGATATTGTCCCACAGGTCCCTAAGGCTATGTTCACCTTTTTGCAATCTTTTTTTTTGTGTTCTTTTGAATATTGATTCCTATTTATTTATCTGCCTCCAACTTCACTGATATTTTCCCTGTTATCTTCATTCTGCTTTGAAGCCTATCCAGTGAGATTATGGGGTTTAGATATTTCCTATATCTAGAATTGCACTTTGGTTCTTTTTTCTGTTTTTGGCTGAGATTCTTCTTTTTACTCATTTCAAGCATATTTTCCTTTACATCACTGTACATAGTTATAAAAGCTGCTTTTAAATCATTGTCTATTATTTCCAACATCTGGGTCATGAGTAGGGTGGTCTCTGTTGATTTTTTTAACTTTTTGAGATTATTATAGTTTTATATGCAGTTGTAAGAAATAGAGATCCTGTGTACACTTTACCCAGTTTCCCCCAATGTTAATGCATCTTGTAGAACTATAGTATAATATCACAACCAGGATACTGTCATTGATACAGTCCACCAAGCTTATTCAGAGTTCCCCAATTTTACTTGTGCTATGCATGTATGTGTACACACACATTTAGTTCTATTCAGTTTTATCATGCATAGGTTTGTATATCTACCACCACAATCATGATATCAAATAGGCTGTCACTGCAAAGATCCCTCATGACGCCTTTTTTTTTTTTTTTTTTTTGAGATTGGGAGTCATACTATGTTGCCTAGGCTGAAGTGCAGTGGCTATTCACAGGAACAGTCATAGCACACTACAGCCTCAAACCCCTGGGCTCAAGTGATCCTCCCACCTCAGCCTCCTGAAAGTAGCTGGGATTGCAGGCATGTTCCAACCACACCTGGCTCCATGTTGCCCTTTCTTCACCATAGCCATCTTCCTTCTGTCGCCCCCCTCTCCCAGCTGTCACATCACCCCTGGCAGCCACTGATCTACTGTCCATTTCTGTAGTTGTGTCATTCTAGAAATGTTACATAGAAGCACTCAATACATTGTGTAACCTTTTGGGATTGGCTTTTTTTCATTCAGCAAAATTTCTTTGAAATTCATCCTGGTCGCTGCTTGTGTCAATAGTTTTGTTGCTTTTTATTGCCGAGTTGTATTCCATGTTAGAGTTGTACCACAATTTGTTTAGCCATTAATCTGTTGAAGGACATCTGCATTGTTTGCAGTTTTGAGCTATTATGAACAAAGCTGCTATGAATATTTGTGTACAGGTTTTTATGTGAATATAAGTTTTCATTTCACTGGGAACAAATGCTGAAAAGTGTGTTTCAGAGTGGCCATATCATTTTCCCACTAGCAATGTATGAGTGATCTAGTTTTTCTGTATCATCAAAATTTAGTGTTTTCAGTACTTTTTATTTTAGATATTTTAGTAGATATTCCTTGATATCTCATTGTGCTTTTACTTTTCACTTCCCTAATGGCTAATGAAATTGGACATCTTTTGTTGTGTTTATTTGCAGTGTTTAATCATCTTCATTGAAATGTCTGTTCATGTGTTTTGCCCATTTTCTAATTGAACTGATTTTTACTGTCAAGCCTTGAGGGTTTTAGATAATAGTCCATTGTTGCGTAGGTACTTTGCAAATATCTTCTCCCAGTCTGTAGTTTGTCTCTTTATCTTTTTAACTTTATTCTCTTAACAGGGTCTTTTGCAGAGAAAAGGTTTTCCTTTTTTTTTTTTTTGAAATGAGGTCTCATTATGTTGCCCAGACTGGTCTCGAACTCCTATACTCAAGCAGTCCTCCTACCTCAGCCTTCCAAAGTGCTGGGATTACAGGTGTAAGCCACTGTGCTGGGCCAGCCTTTACATCTGTGATCCATTTTGAGCTAATTGTTACATTAAACGTGAGGTTTAGGTCAAAGGTTTTTTTTTTTTTTATTTGTTTCTTGGGTTTTTTCTCTAAAAAATGTCCAGCTGCTCCAGCATCATTTGTTCAAAGAAATTTTCTCCATTGAGTTCCTTTTGTACCTTTATCAAAATTCAGTTGGGCTGATTTGTGTGGGTCTGTTTATGGGTTGTCCTATTCAGTTGCATTGATCCACACATCTTTTCCTCTGCAGTACTACCCTGGCTTGATTACTTAAGCTATATAAAAGCAAGCCCTAATATCAGGTAATGAGTCCTTCCACTTTATTCCTCTTTTTCAAGATTGTATTAGCTATATTAGAGGCCTTTGCCCTTTTTTATTGCTTTTAATATAAATTTAAAAGTATATATGAATATGTAAATTTAAAAATAAGCTTGTTTATGTCTACAAAAAACTGAGATTTTTTCATAGAAATTGCATTAAACTTACAGATCAATTTAAATTGATAACTTTACCATGTTGTCTTCCAATCCATGAACCATGGCATACCTCTCTATTAATTTAGGTCTTTTGATTTTTCATGAGCATTTTGTAGTTTTCAGTATATAGATCCTATATATGTTTTGTCAAGTTTTACCTAAGTATTTCATTTTATTTGAAGTGGTTCTGTTTTTTTGAGAATGGGTCATGTTCTGCTTCATATGTGCAGTAATTTTGGATGTATTCTGGACATAACTCGTAGAAACTCTAGATTCTGTTTCATTTGTTTAGCAGGCAGTGTACTTGACTGGCCTTCTGCAGTGAGTGGCAGCTCAAATCTCATTTTCTTTAGCCTTAGCGTTAGTCCTTTCAGGGGTCAAGTAAAGATTAGGGCAGAGTTCAAGACACTAGATTTGGGGCTTCCCCATCCCACAACCTTTCTGAGATTTCCTATCTCATTTTCCAGTGGCTTTAGTTGCCATCCTCTCTGGTTCTTCCCGTCTTTGCGACTGCAGATTTTCTTTCTCTGTTAGTTTGAGCCAACCCGAATGACACAGACTGGGACCTCTTCTCAGACCAGAAGCCATAAACACCCATGCCATTCTCTTCTGAATGTCAACTCCCCTCTAATGTTTGCTTGATTTGTTTATTCTCCAGGGTCTTACAGTAGTTGCTTTTAATATATTTGGTCAGAATTTATAGTTACCTCTGGAAGAACTGAATCAGAAGGCACTTACTTGGTATTTTGTGGTGATTCATTTTCAGGTTATCCAGTGTGCCATGTTGCCAGAAAATTAAGTTGTATTATACTTATAAAGCGGGAAAGATCCTTTTCTTCCATGTTGGAAAATGGTTTTGAGGGAGAAAAATGCAAGTGTTTTGGAGTCAGGTAGAGAAGGGTATGAATTTTGGCTTTGTTACCTGCTAGTTATGTGACATTGGTGGTTTCATTGACCTGTCTGTAAAATGAGGGTTAAAAGCATCCATATCACGTTTATTGTAAAACGTAAAAAAGATTTTTAAAAATTACACTAAGCATAGTATCTCACACTGATAGTTATTAACCACATTTTCCCATTCCATAGTTTGTTTAATCCATATTTTACAAATGAAATCATTAAGATCTGAACTGGCCCCACTCTGAGCTGTACACTAATTTTTCTGATAAAAGGGGAGACTTTGTCCCACAGGGTTCATTCACTAAATGTGAATGCTAATTAGCATACCTTGAAAGACAGAAGTTTTCTTTGCAAGAACCTATGAATGAATGTGCACTTCAAGTTTGTCAAAAAGCACAGTAAAGGAATCTATTACCAGATCATTTAAGACTTTGAAATGTGAAAAAAAAAAATGTTTATTTTTCCTTTTATAGGAATCCCCTCCTCACATAGAAAAATACTGTCTACCAGAAGCTGTTGCATTTCTTCAGAACAATAAGGAACCTGAGGCCGGATTATCACAAAAGAGGAAAGCTCCTACAGAGAAAAATAAGATCAAACGACCTAGAGTACACTGATTGATTGTAGCTACTCTTTAGTTACTAAACATTAAATTTTTTTAAAAAGCCTGAATGTTACTGTGATGGATTTGTGTAGTAGTTTAAAGATGAGTACCTGATGAATTTTGCTGCAGAGTGTAATGATGCCCCACTTGAGTTTTGAACACCTGAAATTTTAATCACTGAAACATTAATAAAAGGTTACTGAAATAACAGCACAGTACAGCTAGCTTGTTGTTAAACTCCATTAAGTGTATAAGGGGATTTTTTTTTTGTCTTTTTTTGTTGTTGTAAATATCTGAGGCTGTAGCTTGGAATTTTTAGCAAGGTGGTGGATTTTGCTTTAAAATGTCAGCCTTAATTCATGACAAGAGTTATCAATTAGGATTTATTTATGTTTTCCCTGATTTTTATTTTCTCACCATGTTACCTCTTTTTAACAGGAGCCTGAGCACAAGGTTTAATGAGGAAGCTGGGGCTTTAAACTTCAACATGTGTGTATATATGTATATGTATGTTTGTACAAATCTCCATGATGTTTGCCAGGTTTGGGTGCCAAAACTTGGAAAATACGACAATAAAGAATAAAAGTTGCGACTGAAATTAATATTAAAATGTGTTCAGATAAGTTTATTATTATTTAGAATATTTAGAATTATAGAGGCTAGGTAAAAAAAATACTTTTATTGGGCAAAAAAAGCATTTCAGTTGTATTAGCCTTTATTATGCTAACCCTAAACACCAGATACTATGTATATTACCATAATCCTCTAACTATAAAAGCAGCTCATCTCATTTTGAGGGACAAGTCAGAATCTGTTAGGACTGTAATTTTGATGCAAACTTTAATTCCTAATGATTCTTTGAAAGGCAAACTCAAAAAAAACAGTGAAAAAGAGAGAGTCCTCACCTTGGACACAAAACCTTTTAAATTTTTATCAGATGTTCTTCAAAATGGAGTAGAGGGTGTCCCTGCCCCTCAAGAGAACTGGCACTTGGAAGTTTTCAATTTTGAGATGGTTCACAGTTTACGACAATGCAAATTGTACACGGAGAAATCGGTAGCATTATCATGTAAACACTGCCCTCTCACCCTTCCCCCAAACGAAAACCACCTGGTTTTATCAGCTGTTTTATGTTAGCTGAATCATTCCATAGATATGTAATGTTTCCTTAAATTTTACCACTTAAAATTCTTTGAGAATTGATAAATTTTATGATCCTATTTCTTCCTATCCCAGATAAAATTACCTTATCTACCATTTTCTTTTCTGCCAAAATTCTGAGCTATTTTCCAGTTCAGGTCTTAGATGCATGCTGTACAATTCCAAGGCTCCAGATCCCAATCTCCTTCCCAACTCTCCAGCATCTATCTGCCCACACCCTACATAAACCACTTAAACTCTGGCTTTGGCTCATAGTCTGTAAATGTCCTAATGCCAGCAAGAATATCATCTTGCACAAACAATTCCAAGCATAGGTCATTCTCTCCTTTAAAGTGTGTGTGGGGGGAGGGGGGGCTTCCTTTGATTATTCTGATTTTGAGTTTCTCCTCAGAACTGCTACACTATTTTAATCTGTGATACTTAAATTAGCACCACATATCCCTCCACGAATTTTCTTGTGCATTAGTCTGATTTCACCAACCTTCATTGACTCAGTAGGGCTCCGGAGCCTATAGGAGCCTATAAGGTGTGTGGGATTCAGCAGCAAATGCCTAGAGAACACTTGAGCTCTCAGAGCTTAAAGAGACAGGAATCCTTAAAGTAGACACAGTACTCAATTATACTTAAGATTTAGTATTTATATTGTAATGGACCTAGTTGTGTCTCCCCAAATTAATAGGTTAAAACTTAAACCCCAACGTGACCATTTGTAGAGAGAGCCTTTAAGGAGGTAATTAAGGTTACATGAGGTCATAAGAATGGGGCCCTAATAGGAAGAGACACCAGGAGTATGCATGCCCAGAGGAAAGTCCTGTAAGGAACAGTGAGAAGATGGCTGTCTGTCTGTCTACACACCAGGAAGAAAAGCCTCACCAGATACCAACCCTGCTGGCTCCTTGATTTTGGATTTCCAACCTCCAGAACTGTGATAAAATAAATTTCTGTTCTTTAAGCCACCCAACCTTGGTGTTCTGTTACGGTAGCCCAAGCAGACCAATAATAATACTACAGTGCAAAGGTTTTTAGCCTGGGGCCCAGGATGACCATGAGTGGACATGGGCACAATTTTGTACACGAGCATTTTTAGGGTAGAGCTCATAATTCTAGTTTAGATCTGTGACATCCCACCCAAAAGTCACAAACCCCACTGCTCTAATCTAAACCTGTTATTTCACAGATAGACCTCTCACCAAGAGGTGCTTTGATACATAGGTTGCTTTATATCAGGGGTTGGCAAACTTTTTCTATAAAAGGACAGATAACAAACATTTTAAGCTTTGTGACATTTTCCCACCAACCTTTTAAAAATGTAAAAACCATTCTTAGCTTGAGGTTGTACAAAAATAGGTACTAGGCCATTAGTTGACTGACCCCTGCTCCATTATCCCTAAAACTATTTTTAAATCTAGATCTGCCAATAAGCAAGGCACCCAGTTCTTTGTTTTTCTACCACCCTATGAGTAGTACTGGCCATTAGGCAGAGCTGCTTAATGCTTAACGTTTGGGAATCTGCAATGAAAATTATCAGCTGTTTTAAATTTGTGAGGTATTTATGGGAAAGGGGGAACCATGGTACAGATATTTAATGTAAGCTCTTTTCAAGCCGTAAAAGAATGTTAAAGAAAATTTAAAAAGCAATAGAAACTGATAAACAAGCCACGTGTGGTGGCTCAAACGTGTAGTCCCAGCTCCTGGAGAGGCTGAGGCGGGAGGACCGCCTGAGCTTGGAGTTCGGTTTGAGGCTGCAGTTAGCTACAATAGAGGCCGCTGCACTCCAGACTGGGCAACAGAGCCAGACCTCACCTCTCAACTGCTCATCTCTTAACAACAAGAAACCCTGATAAACGAGAGTTGAGCAATTATCCTGCCATATCAACATGAACTACATGCATTTCAGTATAACATAGTTGTGGAAAAAGCTCTCTATACAGAATAATTCCAGGTAATGAACGATAGAAGCACACCATTTACAGCTCCTAATGAGATCATAGATCTAGGCAGTGATCATCAGTAACTGCAAAAACCATTACATAAAAGGCAAATGGGGAATTTTATAATGATAGATCAAGCTGACAACATGTAAACTCATTGATCCCTCAAGACAACCAACATGTGGCTCTGAGGTGAGGCGACAGGCAGCAGAGAACACCATCTATGAAGTATTCTTGTCCCTGCTCCTGTTAATTAGATTCATATTTGATCAAGCCTCCAGATCTATGTAGAATCAGTCAACGCTGAGTCAGAATACAAAACCACACTTGAAACTTTAAAGAATTGTGAATTAGTAAAAGCTACTAAAAGGGATAAGAGTATAAAAGTAGCAACTGTAGAAAGCAACTACTGCCCTGACGCAGGAGAGGGAGGAGGGGAGGAACTTGGACACTTAGAAGAGGACACCACCCTCTCCCCAGACAGTCTCACTTGGTGAAGAAACTTGCTGGAGGCCGACGGCCGCAGCTGACCTAGACTCCTGCCACTAGGTGGCAGGAAAACCTGCCAGGGGCTCTGGGCCGCAGCTGACCATGGGAAGCAGTGCTGTAGTGGGGAGAAGCTTGGAGGGCGTGGACTGCTGCGGAACCACAGGAGCCACACACACGACACTTCCTGGCTCTACCACGTGCCCATCCACCAACCACCATGGAAAACAGCACACCAGGAAGCGAAGTCCCTTCCTCCTGCTCTAGCTTTCCACTGTCTCAACAGGGCAGTACACTGACAACACAGTCTGTTGATAATGGAACCAGGTGGGTGTTGCACTTGGCTTCTGCTGCTCAGATCCCACAGTCCTCGCTGAGATCAGGGAGCTCATCTCGACGGCACAGTCGTGCCTGCCCTCAGGAGAGCAGCCACAGAGATTTCAGGGACGTGGGTGCTTCCCTCACCAACATACCTCTCAATGTCTTAATCAAGCGGTGTCTTGCGGCCCTCCTCAGAGGGTGTAGTTTGGGAGACGGGATGCGCAGGTTGCACGTGATAAATCCACTCCAACGTTCCTATCTCCCTAAGCCTAATCCTCCACCTCCGGCATCTCAACTTCATTAAACATAGGCCACCATGGAGTCCAAGTTTCAGTCAACCAACCAAGCAAGCTGTTAAGAGCCTTAATGGGCTAATCCTTTAAATCCAGAATCTGGTAAGTGCAGCCATACCAATGAATTCCAGCTCAGTCTAGCGTTGTAATTGCACTCTACCCATTTATAGGAAATGTAGAAGGGCAATACAGTGTGGAAAACTCTACAAGCCAAGTGACCAGGTTTCCTCAATAACTAAAATGGTTAAAAAAGAATAAAGTGGGGGAATTAAGGGAGACTTAGAAAACTAAAAGCAATGGGTCATCCTTCTATGGACTGTTTTTCAAAAAAACCAACTGTAAAGCACCATGAGAAATAAGAGAAATGTTAACATCAACAGGATATTTGATATTACAGAAATGTTGCATAGGTGTGATAATGGCATTTTGGTTGGTAAGTCTCTATCCATTGGTGGAGTATTTATGGCTGAAATAGGTCTGGGATTAGCTTTAAAATAATCCAGGAAATGGAGAGGGTGTTCACAGGTAAAACAAGAGTGGCCACAAACTGATAATTGTTGAAGCTGGACTAGGGGCTCAAGGGCATTTATTATACTATGACTATTTTATTTGAAAAATTTCATCATAAAACAGTCTTCAAAAAATAAAATCCCACCCCCAGCAGTCAAAAACAAACAAACAAAAAGGATAGTACAACTCACCTCAACATTAGGAATTTTCTGCTGCTTTGAGAGGGAGCCTGAGGTGAGGCTCTAGTGCATCCACAATCACCTTGGGGAAGCGACAGGGTAAAAAGATACTTTCAAGTCAAATTCAAAAGAGCATTTCCCATTTTCCTCCTCCAGCCTTAAATCTAGGGAGAGTGGAAGCAAAGCCTCATGGGTAAGAACATGCGGTAGCCAAAACACCTGGGTTGGAATCCTGGCTCCTTCATGACTAGCTGTGACTTCAAGCAAGCTATTTCACCTTTCAGAACCTATTTTCCCGTCTTTAAGGCATTTTCAGGGTTAAACAAGACATTTGTTACCTGTTTAGAACAGTGCCTGGCCTCAGGTTAAAAACTATTAATATATAAATAATTTTTTAAAATTCCAGTGAGTGATTTAACACTCTTGCTAGGCTGGAGCTAAAGTTTTAAAAACAGAAGAGGATGTCAGAGCAGAACAAAGGAATATAATGGAAGCGTGCAACCTGCTCTTCACCCCATTACCATGGTGTCACTGAGGTTGGGAGTCCCTGACTTCCAGGTTTAATTCAGATTCTAATTAAAGGCATAAATTTGAACTGTAAAAATCAGAGAAATCCAGGAATAAAGCTACGATAGTCTCAGCAAGTTAAAACCAAAGACAAGCCTAAGAGACTCTGGTCGGTGCCCAAACCTGATTAAAAAGGATGCTTAAGTGCAACCCACATGACCTTTAAAAGGCAGGAACTGGTAAGTAAACTGAACCACAGACCAAGAGTGCAGGCAGTCCAAGCATCTGAGGTTCCAATTACTAAGTAGATGAGCTGTAGGATTCTGCAGTTGCCGAAGGTTGTCTCTGGTAAAGTTAATTAATTAGGGTTCAATTCATAGTCACCAGGGAAAACTGAAGAATTCTACAGAACCCATTAAAATCCAGGTGTTGTAACTGAGAACATAATGGAAGGTCAAATTAAAAGTAGCCAGGAGTAATGAAGGGCAGATCAACAGTGAGTAAACTCTGGAATGGTTAGAGATTTATTGTCAAGAGACAAGTCAAACAGAATGAATATATTGTTAGAGAAGGTTAGCAAGTAGCTATCGAAATCATATCGATGGTGAGGTAGTTATCTAAGAAATGAACATGAAATATAAAAAGTGGTCCTTATACTGATAATTACAAAACTATAAAAAGGTGTACATATGGCCAGGTGTGGTGGTGTATGCTTGTAATCCTAGCACTTTGGGAGGCTGAGGCGGGTGGATCACTTGAGGTTAGGAGTTAGTTCGACAAGCCTGAGCAAGAGCGAGACCCCATCTCTACAAAAAATAGAAAAAATTAGCTGGGTGTGGTGGCACAAGCCTGCAGTTCCAGTTACTTGGGAAGCTGAGGCAGGAGGATCACTTGAGCCCAGGAGTTGGAAGTTGCCCTGAGCTACGATTACGCCCGGCACTCTAGCCTGGGCAACAAAGTGAGACGGTGTCTCCAACAACAACAAAAAAGAATTTAATATTTTAGTTTATGGGTCTTTTCCCCACTTCGGTAGCCATTTCCCCTCATTTAGCAGTATCCAAAAATTTAGAAATATGGTAATCCTTTTGGGGTAAGAATGCAATTTAAGGGATTGCCTACATAAACTAGCCCTGTGATTGTTTTCCAGCTCCCTACGAGGGAAGTACTTTATCTCTTACTCTGACATAACCCAGTGGCTCCCAAATTTTGTAGCACATTAGAATTACCTGTGGAACTTAAAGAAAAATCCCTCTGCTAGGTCACACCCCTTACCAATTAAATCACAATGTCTTGGGGTGGGAATCAGGCATCAGCGTTTTTTTAAGATCCCTAGATTATTCCAAAATGCAGTTTAAGAACCATAGATGTAATCTTGCAGAGTTGCCCCACTTCTTTCCCCCCCTCCCAAACAATTTTATTGAAATGTGTCAAGAGTACATGGGCAGCACAAATGTATAAACAGGAAAAAAAAATCACATGTACAATAATTTTTAAAAAGTGAAGGTTAATCTTGGGAGATATCAGTTCCCTTCCTCCTCCCCCTACAGACTTCCATGAGATAAAAACTTCAGCTGCAGTATTTTTTAGAGAATGATATACTATCTGAACTCCCAAGTTAAAAAGAGAAACAAAGTCTCTGTCCTTAGGCAATATTTCAAATTTCCATATGCTAACATTCAAAACTATTTTGTACATCTTGCCTCCCCCCAAAAAATATAAAATTGAAATTGGAGTTCTCTGGAAAAAAAGATACAAAGAGATGGTACAGAAAATTATTACTAGCAACTACGTCATAGCAAGGTAAGAAAAGGTAAGATATACTAAGATTTTAACTTCATATATTTGTATATTTAACAGTCAAAAACTGCTATCTAGTCTCAAGAAAAAAAATTGTCATAGTAACACCATGTTTCCTAAAATGGCAATGCAAAACACAGAATGTCACACACTAAATATTTGCAATAAATTTAACTTATTCTCGCTGTTATATCTGCTGCCATTGTTAGTAAGAAAGTGACTACTTCCTACTTAGTTAACCCAACTTCTCACCTGATACTAAAGCTGCCTGCTCTAATCACAAATAAGACAGGCTGTGAATGCTGTTTCCCTCCTACTTACTATCTTTCCATCATATTTAAAGACAAAGGATCTTATCTTTACAGAGGTTTCTTACTGCATTCTTTGACTGAACCCCTGAACAGTTCAGTTGAGAGATTGAAGACTGTTTTAAAGCTGACAACTTAAGTTCCATCTTCTGTGTTACTACATTCAATTACTATTTAGAATTCCAGTTCCCACTTGGGCTGCAATTCCAAAACGCTTGAACTACCTTAATGATTACTTTCACGTATATCCTAAATCCCTGATGTGGACACAATTCCTCTTATTTTAGATAATACAAATATGATTATTTAAAGCAATTACTTCTTATTCAATATATCTTTCATAATATTCATTTCAAGGCCAAGAAGCAATTCATAATTTACTTGCATTCTGCATGCCCCATTAATACCTACTTATTGTAGATGGTGATGAAAAACCATCTGTGGTCTCAGAACTAATTATTAACACTAGAATACCTGTTTGTAAGATTCTCTCATTCTGGCCGGCGGGGTGGCTCACGCCTGTAATCCTACCACTCTGGGAGGCCGAGGTGGGAGGATCCCTTGAGCTCAGGAAGTTTGAGACCAGCCTGAGCAAGAGCCAAGACCCCATCTCTACAAAAAAATGGAAAACTTAGCCAGGCATGGTGGCGAGCAACTGTAGTCCCAGCTACTCAAGAGGCTGAGGCAGCACGATCGCTTGAGCTCAGGAGTTTGAGGTTGCAGGGAGCTGATGCCACTGCACTGGGCAACAGAGCAAGACTTTGTCTTATTAAAAAAACAAACAAACAAACAAACAAAAACCTCTCATAGCTTTGTTCTCCTCCTGATCTCTGATTATTCCTATTAATTTATTTCCACTCCTTACATACAGATTCTGAACAAGTCTGTGTTCCTTTTTTAGTCACCACAGCCATGGTCTTACCTCTCTCAATTCTGACCCCACACCGACCTCCTGACATCTCCACCTATTCTACCCCAAACCAATTTCACATTCTAATAGAGGGAGATACAAAAGTAAAATGTTTAGTGTGCCAAATAGAGTAATTACTACAGAGGAGTCTTTTCTAACAAATGGTTTGGGGCAAGTAGATATCCACATGCAGAATGAAGTTGGACTCCTAACTCACATATACAAAAATTAACTCAAAATGGATTAAAGACCTAAATGAAAGAGCTAAAACTATAAAGCTTAGAAGAAAATAAGCATATATCTTTCTGACCTTGGGTTAGGCAATGGTTTCTTAGATATGACATCAAAGGATAAGCGACTAAAGCAAAAATAGATAAATTGGACTTCATCAAAATTGAATTTAAAAAAAAAACAAACAGGGTCTTGTCACTGAGGCTGGAGTGCAATGGCACAATCAAAGCTCACTGTAACCTCAAACTCCTGGCCTCAAGCAATCCTCCTGTCTCAGCCTCCCAAGTAGCTGGGACTACAAATGCATGCCACTATACCTAAATTTTTAAATTTTTAAAAGTTAAAAACATTTTTAGACAGGGTCTTGCTATATTGCCCAGGCTGGTCTGGAACTCCTGTTCTCAAGCCATCCTCCTGTCTCACAGCCTCACTAGTAGTGGGATTACAGGCAAAAGCCATGATGCCCTGCTCAAAATTGACAATTTTGTGCTTCAAAAGACACTACACTAAGAAAAGGGAAAAAATGGGAGAAAATATTTGCAATTCATATCTGATAAGGGACTAATACACAGAATAAAGAACTCACAATTCAATAGTAAAACACAATTTAAAACTTGACAAAAGATTTGCATAGATATTTTTCCAAAGATATACAAATGACCACTAATCACATGAAAAAATGCAAACCAAAGCCACAATAAGATGCTACTTCACACCCACTAGGAAAACTATAATCAAAGAGTCTGAAACAAGAGAAACTGGAATCTTCAGTCATTGCCGGTGGGAATAATATGTGGTGAAGACACTTTCAAAGTTTGGCAGTTCCTCAAAAGTTACCGTATGACCCTGCAATTTCACCCCTAGGTACACAGCCAGAGAACTGAAAACATGTGGACACAAAAACCTGTACATGAAAGTTCACAGCAACATTATTCATAATGACAAACTGAAAAAAACCCAAATGTCCAACTGATGCATGTATAAATTAAATACAGCACATCTGACTTTTTTTTTTTTTGCTAGCTCCCTCCCTCCCTGACAACTATTGTTTAGCAACAAAAAGGAATGAAGTATTGATATAGGCCACAACATGGATGAGCCTCAAATACATGCTGAGGAAAAAAAGCCAGTCACAGAAGACCCTGTTTAAATAAAATTTCCAGAGTAATATACAGAGACAAAAAAATAGAATACTGGTGGCTTAAGGCTCAGGAAGTGGGGGGAAATTAAAAAAATGACTAACAGGTACAGGATTTCTTTTTGAGGTGATGAAAATGTTCAGGAATCAAGAGTGGTGATGGCTGCATAACTTTGGAGATATACTAAAAACTTATGCTGTACACTCTAAAAAGGTGACTTTTATTTTTAAAAAAAAAGTTTAAAAAAACTATGGAGGAAATTAAATGAGGGAAGATAGGGAGTGTAAGTTTCTGTGTGTATATTCTACTATAAATAGTTCTATCAAAAAAAACCCACTTCAATCAAGCACAAAGAATATTCACATAGTAAATTGTGAACATTAAATATTTAAACTCCATTACCAAAAGTGACTTCAAGTATACTTTCACTAGTTTAGAAATGAAGCGACTATAATCCAAACTAAATCCTTAAATTTAAAATTACTGCTCTTTTGGGAAATGTGTAAGTTTCTCAAGGGACAAAGCCCCAAATCTTGTCTATAGAATAAAACTTAGGTTGCCTTGCCATAGTTTAAGGTAATAAAATTCTATATAGCAACTAAAACAAAAGTATATTTCAATACTTTTTTAAAGATGAAGAATATTTATCACTGCTTTGCAGCCACTTTTTCCCCAACATTCCAAGTGCCCTGCACACATTTCTTAAACAAAATACATTCCTGAGTTGACAGCATCATCATCTTCCCACAGCAAAAGAGGCATGACATCAACTCATTATGTACAAAGATAAAAGGTTTAATAAAAACCATTAAACTCCAAAGTCCATATATTTACTTTTTATTGAATTTGTTAAAGTTACAGAGTTCTTGCACTGCCAAACCATGCCTGAGAAGTCAAAGAAAGAAATGGTACAATGGACAGCCTCATCCACCCATCATACAGTATATTAAAATTGATTCATGTACATTTTGATATTTTCACAATCTTTTAAAAAGTTGTAACAAGAGTTGGAATTTAAATCTGCTGCAGGTCTTCAGATTTCTGGTACAGTATGCCATTAAATAACACCTCCATACATTCACCTCAGTTCATGCCTTGATGATAACGTAACCCCAACAAAATTTTGCTGGGAAAAAAGGCATACTTTTCAGGGAAAACATGTGGCTCAAGGTCCAAGAGATTATTTACTAAGGTTTTTGGTTCCCAAATGAAGTCTTCAGTTTAACCAAGAATCCCAGTTCTTGTTTAATCATCCAACCTCCCATTGGCTGGCTCAGTTACTTCCACCCAAATACATCACAAGGCAGGCATCCTGCCCACCACCTCAAATAATGCCAACCTTATTGCAAAAATGTGGCTGGCAGGTACTGTCAGGAGATACTGTAACCTCCTAGAAGTCAATTCCTGCAATGATGTGTTCATCAAGATGGAACTGCTACAGGAAAATACCCCCACATCGGGCTAGTTTCACTCACCCATTTGCTTCACTCTTGCCAGTAGCAAGTCTGCAACTCCTGCATTTGGCAAAGGGATTTATGACAGAGAAACCCAGACTGCATCAAGTGGTCACATACCACTCTGAAATATTTCTGTTGAACCAAGAGAGAACTAAAACTGCCAGACTAACTCATTAGGTAGAAAGAAACTTTTCTATGTAATCCTGGGTAGCTTCAAGTCCCTTTTCAAGACTAAAAACTACTAGACAGTTAAACTGTAATTATTAAAAATGAAGTGCTACATCACCTGTCTTTTTACCCTGACTCCAAATGAACAACATAAAGACACATCAAAAGGTTGATAAGAGAGCTAGCTGGGACAATCGTTGCATATACAGAACTTCCAATACCTTAAATTTGGGCACAAGTATATATAGTTTTTTTTTTTTTTTTTTTTTGAGACAGAGTCTCGCTTTGTTGCCCAGGCTAGAATGAGTGCCATGGCGTAAGCCTAGCTCACAGCAACCTCAGACTCCTGGGCTTAAGGGATCCTACTGCCTCAGCCTCCCGAGTAGCTGGGACTACAGGCATGCGCCACCATGCCCAGCTAATTTTTTCTATACAGAGTTTTAGTTGGCCATATAATTTCTTTCTATTTTTAGTAGAGACGGGGTCTCGCTCTTGCTCAGGCTGGTCTCGAACTCCTGAGCTCAAGGGATCCACCCGCCTCGGCCTCCCAGAGTGCTAGGATTACAGGCGTGAGCCACCGCGCCCGGCCTATATAGAATTCTTAAAGATCATGCATGATCCCTTTAACTTACATGGGTTTTAGCTGAGGTTTTTTGCTTACATTGCTTTGAATTTGTAAGGACAGGTCAGTGAATCCCTTAGCCTGAGCAGAAACCACACTCTTTCCACTGCAGTTTAGTACACATCTTAGACCTGATTAGAGGAGGCTTTAGCAGCACCTGAAGTAGAGCCTCTGGCATCCACTGCCCTTTACATCAAAGGCTATTTGGTTCTACTCTCGGATTGGCAAATTCACAAGACATTTCACAATTCTAATGCATACTTCAGGTTACTTACTTAACCAAGCAATATGCTCTGTCAAAGAACTTACTTCAAGTCAAAGCAAAAAAGGCCTTAATGTGGAACAAAGAAAAAGCACTATCCAAATAAAAAATTACTAAGAGAAACAAGATTATTCTCTCCCCCACCCCCTTTCCCACTTGGAGGACCAAAGTTTGGTGGAATTTATTTTGTGGTTACCTCAGAACACAACTAAAAGTTTAAATTACAAATCACAGCCCTACACAGATGATCTGAACAGATCAGTTCTTTTGAGATCAGCGTGTTCCAGGAAGTCTAATATAGCCACAGCCTACTAGAGAGTATTCCTTAAGGGTGGGGCACAGGACAGGTTAATTAAGGTCACTTAAATCTTCATCTTTTACAGCAGATCAGAACCCAGATGGCTGACTTTCTGCAGGATTTCTGACAGGAATCCAGTAGAGCTGGTTTAAAGGTTCACGTCGACAATTAATAGCTGTAAACCTTCTTATCCAGAAGTTGTGATCCACATGAAGTCCACAATGAGTGCAGCAAATCTGAGGTAGTCAACCCTTACGAAGGCTCAGTATCTGAACATAAAAAGATTTTGAAATGACCACTGGCTGCAGGTTTTGGTTTTTTGTTTTTGCAGAGTAATTATGAAAGAACACTGTGGAATCTAGTTCACACATTTATATAACAATGAAAACTCCTCTAAATCCAATATACATAAAGAGCAGCTGTGACACTTTAAACTTCCATAGTGCAACAGGGCCGGTCACTTAAATCAAGTGGTCTGCATCGGTTGCTGTAGATCCAGCTGAGATCAGATGATGAATGGCTGTTCATGGTGGTTAGCTGTGGTCTAGATACCTTAGAAGGGTTAGCAAAGACCATTCCTTAATTGTACTGTGTGTGGCTGCTTTTCTGATTTTCAAGCACAGCATACTGGTTGGCTAGCTGAAGTGTAAGTGCCTGGTTTTTTGAAACCTCATCCCTAGCTCTATTTTTGTGTCTTACTACTTCAAAGCTCTTCTCCATTTCTTTATCCCTAAGGGAAAAGAAATGTAATCATTAAATATTTCTTCTTCACTAGGGTTTTTGAAAATATTCTTCCTTGAATTAAAAAAAAAAAATTAATCCACCACTTGGAAGAATCTTGGGGAGGGACAGGAGGGGAGAACCGGTATATAAAATCCTTACCAAATCATTTTTAAGGCTTTGATTGAACAGAAAACACAAAACATCGTACTGAAGTTCCATGGTCCTATTTTCTACTGAATAGTTTTTAACTGTGACCCTATTTCAGGACCACCTTGAAGACAATTGTTCAGTTAAAAGCTGTGTAATGGCATTCTTCCTAAGACTCATTTTTTACTTTTAACAAATAGATAATACATCTCTTTCTTTATGTATAAGTAAAGGTGACAATTTTCTCATTCAAGTAAGCTCTACTCATTATTCAGTAATTTTTCCTCACTTATATTTTATGGGAGTGGACCTGATTAGATCAGGTAAAGAAAGATGAGTGTGGTGAGTCACTCCCCTCCCAGACGTAGGTCCCTTATACATTTTGTAGGACAGAGCAGAGGAGTAAGTCCAAGTGGAGGTTTGAATTCAAGCCAGCTGTGCTCTCAAAGTGGCGAAAAGGCTGAGATTAACTCTAAAGGCCACCCCAAAAGAAACATTTCCATCTGATGTCATTTATATTTCTTCCCATTTTATTTACTTTTTAAAATTCATGTCCCTAAATAAGATGTAGATGTGCCATATGTGGTCATTTAACTCCAGGTAGCATTCATTTTAAGTACCTGCTGAAATAAGATTATTTTAATATTAGATTTATAAATGCCAACATCTTTCATCTGTTCACAATAACTGGGAATACAATGAAATATCACTTTTACATTTCTAGTTTCTGTATTTTAAGGAGCAGCAGACACTACTAAAGTACTTGCAAAGAATTTTAACTAAATAAGACTTGTCATTGCTACAAAACAACATGAACTGGGGATAGGAGAAACTTTTGCAGACGGCAGACAAAGTCTACAGTGCTAGTTCCCCTCACCTGTTCCAGGGCTTTTATTAATACCTCTCTCCTCCCTCCAGGACACATCTTAAGTCCCACGCTAGTTCTTACTGCCTGTCAGCTGCAGCCTGGGCTTTGCCAATTAGGAGTAATCCCCCTCAGGTAGGATTTTATATCCCTTTTGCCCACACCTTGGCCAATGAATAGAGGTCCCAAATAAAATGCAATCATAGTACTTACTTCCGGCTTTCTACATGCTTGGCAGTTGACTGAAGGGATGGGAACTGTGTATCGCTGTATATTTCTGGTGGTCCTTGTGGTGTTTTTCTTGTTGTGGTTAACCTGGCCCCAGGAGGCCTATACACACCACTAGTCATTGCCGGTTCTGGGGTTTCTGTAACTAATATTTTGTAACAGTTTAGACAAACTATTCAAATGCTGGGCGTTTAAAATAAGCTATTCTTGCATTCTCGATCATCTAGCAATTACAGAAAAAGCCAATACCTGATATAAGGGTCTCTGGGTCCCTTATAACAAAAGGAAAGTTTTTAGAGAAAATGTCCCAAAGTAAAAACATTCTATTTTCCTACGGTAGTGTTCTAACCTCTCCTCCACGAACATTGTTAATAATCTGTGTTATTGAGTACTGTAAGCCTCGGTATTGGAAGTGGGAAGGAGCCTGCTGGAACTGGACAACAGGGCTAGGGCTCATCAGGGGCTGCCTTTCAGAATGTGACCACGTTAGTCCTCAGTTTACTTATCAGTAAATATGGATAATGATAGACTTCTCTACCTGGCTGGTTGGTTAAATAAGATGCCATGTGTAAAGAACTTATTTAATAAAATGCCTGTGGAGTTGAGATTTTTTTTTAAGTAGTTAAAATTTTTTTTTTTTTTTTTTTAGAGATAAGGTCTTGCTGTCACTCAGGCTGGAGTGCAGTTGCATGATCATAGCTCACTGCAGCCTCAAACTCTGGGCTCAAGCTGATACTCCTGTTTTGGCCTCCTAGGTAGCTATATAAGTACAAGTGTGTGCCACTGCACTTGACCAATTTATTTTTTGTAGAGATGGAGTCTCACTATGTTGCCCAGGCTGGTCTCAAAGTCCTGGCCTCAAGCTATCCTCCTGCCTAAGCCTTCCAAAGCATTGGGATTACATGCATGAGCCACCATGCCGACCTTTATTAATATTTTAAAGATGATAAAAAATAAAAATAAATGACTAGATATCCTTATTTCACTGTCTTCCACATCATTAATGGATTTTATGACTCTTTCTCTATTTACTTGGAAAATATGGATAAAACAGGAAAAAAAATGAAGCAGCTCAGCAGCCCAAAGTCTTCCCTTGTGGCCAACATTTTGGGCACATAGTCCCCTTCCAGCTTTTTCCTATCTTTTTTCTGTTCTCAGTATAGATTCAAATAGTGTTATATACACGTTTTCCACTTATCAAATATGTCATTTCAAATAAACATCTATATAAACATTTGCCAGCTGAAATATAAGACAGTCATTTCAATACTGTTTTTCTATAGTTTTTGATTATACAAGGAAAAGCTTATATGTGCATTATTTACTCAGCACCCAAACTACATACTGAGGATGTAATTAACAAAACAGAAAACCCTGCCTTCATGAATCTTTTAGTATAGCCACTAGCCACACCTTTACTTAAAATGAGTACGATGAAATAAAATGTAAAATTTAGTTTCTTGATCATATTGGTTACATTTTAAGTACTTGATAACCACGTGTGGCTAGTGGTTACTGTACCAGACAGCACTCTTCCATCATCACAAAAAGTTCTACCAAACAGTGGTATTCCATACAGAGGAAACAAAATAAGTAAAAACAGAGAGGAGCTATAGCAAAAATTAAAGTAGGGAAGGGTTTGTGAAGAGAGTGCAAAATGGACAGGGTGTAGGCTGTTGTTTTAAATAAGTGGTAAGGTCTCAGTGATGAGGTAAAAATTGAGCAAAGACCTGAAAAGAGGAAGCAACACAGAAAGCTGGAGTTGGCAAACAAACTGAATCTGGCCCAACAATTGATTTTGTAAATAAAGTTTTAATGGAACACAGCTATGCTCACTGGTGTATCCTATACAGCTGCTTTTATGCTGTAACTGCAGAGCTGAGTAATTATAACAGAGACCGCATGGCCCTCAAAGCCTAAATTATCTTCTATCTGGCCCTTAATAGCAAGTCAGCAGACTCCTGATATTACATAAAGCAGAGGACTCCAGGCTGAAGGCATAAGCATACAGGGCCTGCAGTAGCAGTGTGCCTAATATGTTCAAGGAGCAGCGTGAGTGAGGATCAAGTTAACAATACAGTCAGAAAAAAGGCGAATTGGCTGGCTCACGCCTGTAATCCTAGCACTCTGGGAGGCCAAGGCAGGAGGATTACTTGAGGTTAGGAATTTAATACCAGCCTGAGCAAGAGCAAGACCCCCATCTCTACCAAATAGGAAAAAAAAAAAAAAAAAAAATTAGCCAGGCACGGTGTGTGCCTGTAGTCCTAGCTACTCAGGAGGCTGAGGCAGGAGGATTGCTTGAGCCCAGGAGTTTTAGGTTGCTGTGAGCTGTGATGACACCACTGCACTCTACCCAGGGTGATAGAGTGAGACTCTGTCTCGAAAAAGAAACAAACAAACAAACAAAAAAAAAAAACCAAGGGAGAATCACAAGGCAGGTGTGCAAGGTCTTGTAAATCACTGAGAACTTTAGCTTTTACTCTGAATTAGAGGGGAAGACACTGGAGTTTGTGACCAGCACAATGACATGCTCTGACACATTTTAATAGGATCACCACTCTGGCTGCTGTGTTGGGAACAGAGCATGTGTATGGGTGGGATGATGACACAAGGGTAGAAGCAGGCAGACTAGGTATGAGGCTACCTCCATAATCCATGAGAAATAATGACAGTTAAACCAGGGTGGCAGGAGTAGACTTGGTGAAAAATAGTCAAGACAGGCTGAATTTACTGTGCAAATAAAAGCAGAATCTACCAACAGGTTAGATTTAGGCGTGGAGCAAGAGAAAAGAGTCAAGATGACTCCAAATCTGTGGCCTAAGTGACTGAAACAATAACACTAAGATGAGAAAAGCTGTAGGGTGGAACAGATTTATGAGGGGTGAAAATTAGTTCAGCTTTAGACATGATGAGTTTAAGATGCTGGGTAGACAATTAAGATAGAGATCCGAGCTGAAGAGGTAAACACAACAGTCAATGGCATATAAAAGAGACTGCCAAGGGAGTGAGGACAGCAGAGAAACTAGGACTGAGCTCAGGAGGAGACCAGCATTTAGAGGCAGAGGAGGAGGAGATACCAGCAAAGACTGGGAAACAACCAACAAAGGAGGAGAATGTGGTGTCCCGGAAGCCCAGAGAAGAATGTGTTTTTGAGGGGGTGATCAACTGTGCCAAATGCTGCTGATGGGTCAAGTCAGATGAGGACTGAGACTTGGGAGTTGGATTTAGCAATGTAGAGGGGTTATTGGGGACCACTGACAGAACAGTTAAAAAGTTAAACAGACAAAAATATATATACATAGCAAAAAGCTAGAAAGGATGCAAAAATGTTAACATGTAATAGTTATCTATGCTTTCTGGATAGCATGATTTGGGGTGATCTGTCATTCTTTATATTATTCTCAAAAAAATAAGAGGTATATACTACTTTAAAGCTATGGCTTCTCAAACTTTTTTTTTTTTTTCATTATTGCCCTCTAAGGAGTCGTTTGAGACATCTTTTCCCTAAATGCCCCCCACTCCATGAAATTTTAAAACCACAGATACTATACATCTGTTTATGTACTTTGGTGGGCCACAAACTACTGTTGAGATTAAGATTTCTTCAAGCCCAAAGAACCACCAACTTTCACCCTTGAGAAAGATAACATCAGCCCTGCTGAGAATTCATGCTTCAAGACGTAGGAACAAAATAAGGAATGGGAAAAAAAGACAAGCACAAGTGAAACACAAGGGGTCCAATATGCCTTCCTCAGCTGTCAAAAATATTTTAACATAATAAAAGCTTTAAGGAACTGCCTCTCCTGTGAAAATTTTTGGAGTTAAACATATTACTAAATATCCTGAATGAAGCTTACCTTGGATTCTAGTAAATGAAAGTCTTCTCCTTACCTATTTCCCCACTAGCCAGGAGTTAATATTTAGGGAGGAAAACTACAATAAATGCTTAAATATTTAACTAGTTTATAAATTTTATACTTAATTGACTATTTATCCCATAAATTTTAGCACCAATTAAGTATAAATTTTATACTTAATTGATTATTTATCCCATAAATTTTAGCACCATACAGAACAAAAGTATGTCTTTTAACTTCCAGATTCCTTTTATTTAGGATTTGAAAGTCTTTATAGTTGAAAGATGACCACACATAAAATTACACATGAATTAGAAATCTTTCTGAAACTGAAATAGTAAGATTACCAATTATTGGAGCAGGAGGTGCTTGTACCGGAGCTGTTTTATTCCAGGGACCTGAAGACTTTTCTATACCACCACCTCCTCCTCCACCTTCTTCCCAGTTATCACCTGGATCTTCTCTCTTTTCATTATCTTCTTCTTCCTTTTCACTACAGGAAAAGCAAAACAAGTTAATTCAATTAAAGATCCACCAAGAAAACTGTCAGTCCAAATCCTTAGTTCTGCCAATGCTTATCTGTGTGACCCAGCAGAAGGTACTTAACTTCTTAGAAGCCTAAATGCCTCATTTCTTGGGGAAAAAAGGGAGGTGGCGGAGAAAGAGAATTTTATCTATCTTATACATTGGGACTTGTACTTGACTTCATATGAAAAAAGGATTTCTTTGCTTAAAAAGATGTACAAAACCACTAAGTCTGATAGTCTCTCCTTCCTTTTTTGCAAACCACCTCATACACTCAAGAAAATTTAGAGATATTTAAAATACTGGCATGCCTGTGTGACAACCTGCATGATTATTTATAGCAGCAAGTAAAAGCAGGACCCTAGCTACTGCCTAGGAAAGAAGAGAGGTTGACGCACCCTGAAATGCAGAGAAAAGACTGACCTGAAGGATTAAAAGCACAATTACAAGATGCCTTTTTCAGCTAAGTATATAAACAGGCATTTATGGTAAGCATATTTTTAGTGAGCAAATAAGTGGTTTCTGAAAAGTTGTATAATTTTATTTGCAAATCCTTTAGCACATGTAACAAAATGCTCTCAAAATTAGAATTCACATTCCAATAGAAAACAAATCTGTGTCCAGTGTTTACATAAGTGATACAGATTTCATTAGTGCCAGTCTCTACTGTCTGGCATAGAGAATATATAGAACTAGCCCCTAACATCAAACATGTATTTGTCACTTGTTTAAAAAAAAATTAGAAAATATAAGAATTCAGTCTTTGGCTTACAAGTTATTATAAATGCAAAAGATATGCAGTGGTAACACACCATCTTAAGACTGCTTACGGTGTGTATTCAATGCCAATTTTTAGTTTTTTATTCTTAAATTTACTTGAGTCAAATCTATTTCTCCAAGGTATCTTTGATTATTTTTCTTTTTGCTGAATTACTTATTACTGTTTTATGTAAACTTTTAAATCCTAAATTATCAAGTACATTTATCTTTTCTCTCTACTGCTGGCTTGACAGCAGGGATTTTCAGTACAGTAACTGCTAAATCAAATGTCCTTTTTACAACTTTTTGACCTTGCAGATACAACTAGCAGACATTAACAAACTTTCCCAGAATTATTTTTCATGACAATGGCGGTTTTTCCAAGGTCTTCAGCTTCTAAATCTCCTTCACCTTTCTACCATTTCCCCTCCCTATTTAAAAACATGCCTGGTTCCCAAATCTCTGTTCCTGGTCTTCCACTCCTTTAGACAATTTCTCCTTTTCTGACCAACAATCATGGCCATAAAAATGTACAGATGACCCCACATGACTCCTAACTGTGTGACCCTGGGAACATCACAGCCTCTCTTGGCTTCTGCAAAAGTACATCTAAGGATGCCTTACTTCCATTTCTATTAAAAATAACACATGTCCTGACTTATTTGACCTAAAGTTCTTGACCAGTTTGACGGTCTTCTTTAAAGATGCTTAAAAAATTTTCAAAAATAATGGCAGCATCATATGAATTACCCACCCACCCGAGGTGATTCCAGAATTTACAGACTAGGGTGGCAATTAGAAAGAGGAAAGAGTAATAAATTATCTTCAACCTGCATTTATAGTAAGGTTTTACTTAAGACTGTTTCTGAGAGAAAAAAAGGCTGGAGAATACAGGGCCAAACCATCCTCAGTGTTCCTTTTGACTAACAACATAATAGAATTCTATGCAGCCATTTAAAATGATGTTAAACCTATGCTGATATGGAAGTAACATTCATGTCATAAACCAACAACTTACTAAAACAATACCTATATACCTAATATAAAGACGTCTATAACTTTTTTTTTAATGTTATAAGGAATAGCTTTGGGTGCTAGAATGCATGACTTTATTTTTTTCATGAAGCAAGCAGGAGCAGATTCTAAAGCCAGACTGCCTGGTTCAAATCCAGGCTCTGCCATTTACTAGCCAGGAGACTTTGAGTATGGCACTTAGCTTCTCAATGCCTCAGCTTCTTCTTACGTAAAATGGAGCTAACAGCCTCATTTTATGAAGATTAAATGCTATAACAATAGAACAGTGCCTGGCACATAGTAAGCACTGTGTTTGCTACTACATGCTTTTTTTTTTTTTTTTTTTTTTTGAGACAGAGTCTCACTTTGTTGCCCGGGCTAGAGTGAGTGCCGTGGCATCAGCCTAGCTCACAGCAACCTCAGACTCCTGGGCTTAAGCAATCCTACTGCCTCAGCCTCCCGAGTAGCTGGGACTACAGGCATGAGCCACCATGCCCGGCTAATTTTTTTGTATATATATTTTTAGTTGGCCAGATAATTTCTTTCTATTTTTAGTAGAGACGAGGTCTCACTCTTGCTCAGGCTGGTCTCGAACTCCTGACCTCGAGCGATCCACCCGCCTCGGCCTCCCAGAGCTAGGATTACAGGCGTGAGCCACGGCGCCCGGCCTACATGCTTTTTCATACTCATTTGAATTTTTGTACAAGCAGCAATATCGCACCTTCATAATAGGAAAAAAAGTTTTTACTTGAAAAAAACAAAAATGAAAACGTTCTCTTTAAATGGATTTTAAAAAATCAATACCAAATAGTATGACCTCATTTTCTAAAGGTAGCTTATTAAGTGGGATGAATGACCAAGTAAGAATATGAAGGTCATAATTTATCCAGGAGTCTAACAGTGGTATCCAAACGTCAGAATTGTCCCAAAAGGATTACAAAGAAAACCCACTTCTGAAATGCCAGTGTACTTACATTATAATGGGATTTGCTTGGTTCAAGGGTAAAAGTATGAGTGCTAGTCACTAGCTACAACTGACTAGTTTAGTAATGTCTCAGCAACCCAATCCATTCCAGACAGGTAGAGTCCTCCACAAGGATTTAAGTGTATTCATGCCGCTTACATACTCTTTTATACTCCCAAGCTGTAATAGCTTTCAGTTGGTCATTTACATTTTTAAACAGTTCTTAACTCACTAATGTACTAAATCACAATTGTTCACATACATACTAGATGCTAAAATATATTTTCCCCAAAATTACTTTAATATTTGGTGACTAATATCTAAACTCCAAAATTATTACTTTGCAATAAACAATCTTCAACTGAAAAGCAAAAAACCTTTAACACTGATTACTCCTAAGTTGAAGAGATTATAGATAATTCTTATACATATCTTTATGCTTTCAAATTTTTTCAAATGTTCTAAAAACAAGCATATTATTTTTCTAATTCATGAAAAAATGTTAAAGAAAATTCCAATGTGGTCTGATAGAATACTGGCAGCATCTGAAGCAAAAGAAGTTTCCTTTACTGTCCAGTGTCTTTCTACCAACTCCTTGTTCTCAGGAAAAAAACAAATGGATAAAATAACCACAAATTTAAAAATGTATCTAGTTTATAAACTATTTCTAAAAACCAAGCATGATCCATTTAATTAGATGGACTACATAGCTATAATAAAAGGTGCAAGGAAACAACTTAATATTTTGGTTCAGATTCTGAAATATCAGCTATAGTAACATTGGAAATCGTCTAGTCAAGACTGTTGATCCAACAAATGAAGCAACGAAGGCCCATAGATGCTTAGGGCCTTGACTAAAAATGCCACAGTACTAAAAGCAGGGTAGAAATGATTTACATACCCTATTACTTTTCCATATTTATATATTCCAGAAAGTGTCAACTCTCCAAATGCCAAAGCCAGAACAAGAAACATGCTGCAGTGACTTCCACAGAAGACAGGCTAAAATTCAGTGTTTGACCTACATATAACATATAGCTTCTCAACAGCTAAATTTTCTCTTTTAAACACTACAATCCTACTGGTAAATTCATCCAAATTCAAGGAAGGAAGTGTACATTGTAAAATATGTGTAATTCCCTAAGATACTATTGGTGGGGCAGAGGGAATAATGATGCTAGAAAAGGAACATTTACTGAAGACTAAGCCAGGCAGCACAGTACACTTTACACAGTTAAACCTCACAGTAACACCAAGGCAGGGAGGAAACTCATCGTATATAAGAGACTGATAGGCACTTAAGTACCTTCCCCAGGGCTACAAAGTAGGAGAACCAAGACCGTGGGACTCCAGTGCCCATATTCTTTCACATTGCCTCTTATTTCACTTTATCCTCTTGATAGCTATCTTAGAAATTTTCTTTATTTTGAAGTTTGAGAAATTCATTTTCTTTAGCAAAGTTGATCAGAATCACATATCCTACAACAGATTATTTATAAAGACCCGAACATTCTTATTTCCTTACCTCAAGGGACATAACATGAGAATTTATGCATCCTAACTCCCCTTCCCCAACACTAGAGGGAAGCAGCTAAAACAAAACTAAACTTGATTGCATGGACCTGCAGGTGAACATAAAAAAAAAAATTTAAAGAAAAAAAAAATTCAGACTTGATTGAGCTGCTGGCATGTTGGGCATGTTCCTGTCATACCAATCACTATTACAATAGTAAAATGGGGAGATAAAAATGGCCTGATGAGCTATGCCTGGTGGCTTAAAATGTCACTGCACTTCATCCTAAGAATCTTTCCTGACCCCTTCATGGTAGACTGTCTCTCCGCTGTGCCCCAGAGTACCCTACATATCTCCTTGAAATTATCTACTGGTGTCTATTAGAACATGGGTTATTTTTACAACCAGAAAACCTAGCATACAATGTCTGACAGTCATCACATAAATATTTGCTATAATGAATCCAGCTTGGATTCAGGAGTTACTTCTTTTCAAAGTACAACTTAACCAGCTCTACCGAGTTAAGTTTAAATAGGTTTAAAGGTCTAGATTTCTCAAGAAGCTTCCAAGAAAAACCACTGGGCTCCAAGAACTCATTCTTTACTGAAACATGACATATGCTCAGTATTGTATAACCTCAAAAATTAAATGAAATCTAACTTTCTTCCAAAATCCATTTTAAAGATGGGAGTGGGCTTCAAGTCCTATCATCAACCAATTATCTAAGCCCCAAGTGTCAGGCTCCTTTGTCACCATCTCAGTGGCTTCCCTGTCAAGAACTGACACGACCCTGAATAAGATCTATTAATTTAGACACAAAATTGGGCACATTAAGTACTCTTGGTACTTAAATCTTGAACTGGTTGATAAACATGAGATAGGACCTTAACATGGTATGTTTGCTGCTACGAAAATGTCCCCCCTTTCAAATGTACACTTATCTTTGACAAAGGCCCAACATGCTAACCTACTACAAGTACTAGTGTCAATAACTTTAAAACTGTATGCAAAATCTGCAGCTAATGTTCAGTATAGGGATAAAGATAAAACAGATGTGGCAAAGATTGGTGGATCTGAGTGAAGAGCATAGGGAAGAAGGAATATTTTTTAATGTTAGCAGGTCAGAGGAAAACCTCTAGGGTGGCCACTTAGGGGCAACAACTAGATGCTGAGAATAATGAAAAAACACAATATAAAAGCTGGTCCACTTCAGGTCAAGCAGAGTATGAATGCTCATACTAGCTGAGATTTACTTAAGCCCCTGGCAAGGGTAAAGTATTTAACTTATTTAAGAACCCTTTCACCATCTCAAGAGTAGCCAAAATAGATAAAGACTAAAATAACCCCGAATATGAATACGGGATTTATAGTCAATAACAAAAAAAAATAAACCCCACATAGATTCTGCTTAAAAATTCTCCATAATCTAACAAAATCAATTTCTAACATTCAGTAAACTTGAAACCTTTTCTCTTCAGAAAGTGCTACTCGTACCCAGTAAATTCAACGTGGCAAAATACCATTCTTCCTGTCACTCAAGTTTGTAAGAACACCAGTCAGTCAGGAAAGAAAACGCAGACCAAGAGAAGCCTTATTTTTACAACAGGACAGGAGCCACACACATACATAGTCCCACAATCCCAAATGTAAGAACCTCACATCCCCTCCTCTCCCATTTTACAGGTCAAGATCTGGGAGAAAGAAAATGGGGACATTTTCTAAACTACAGCTTTTCAAAAACATCTACAACACGAAGGAAGCCAATAAGTGGCTGGGAATGAAACTCCAGTCAAATCACTTCTACCGAACACTACTATAAAGGAATCAAGAATGGAGAAGCCACATTCCCTAAAAGTTTCCCACTATCGATCAGGAGGTTTCACTTTGATTAACCTCACAAAATGATGTGCAAACACCTAGGACATTAATGCCTAGCTGTAGTAGGTATTCAACAAACGTCAAAAATAGCAGCCCTGTTCTCAACAATGTAAGAAGCAAAGTGGATAAAAAAGAAAAAAAAATATTAGCCCTGGTTTTTGAAGAAGTTATACGGCCATAAACACTGTCATCCAGAGAGATCAAAAGACAGTTTTCAGTTAAAGAAACTATTTACTCCACTGTGCCATGAAGTCACTGGCATTGCATACAAAATGCAAACTTCAAAACTGGAAGCAGTTTATCAAGATCCTTTGTTTCTTTAAACTGGGAGCAAAGGATTTTTAATCTTAAACCAGAACCATACATTCATCTGTTTTTTTCCTACTTTACTAATGCTTCAAAATATGGCATTTATTTAACATCAATCTAAAGTTGAATACCACAGACTGGACTTGACAAAATATGTTCTTAATTCCAAATCCTCTAAACCAACCAATCCAATTTTTTAAAATTACTATGTTTTCTTGAACTTTAAAGATGACAAGCTTAGACTGTATGGTTCCATTATTATCAAGTTCTGAAGGAAAAAATTAACCTGTGCTGTTAGGATAGCAGTTATCTTCGGGTGATGAAGGCGTTGACTAGGCATTAGGAGTACTGGTACTTGTTCTATACCAGTCATGTTCATTTTCTTGACCTGGGTGCTGATTACACAGGGTGATTTCACTGTGCGAACACGTAAAATCTGTATTTCTCTGTAAGTATGCTGTACTTCAGTTACAAAAATATATATTAACTTGCTTATTGGAGAGAATCTGAAAACATCCACATTATCTTTGAGACAAAAAGAAAAACTAAGTTCAGTCACCAAAATTAAAAGAATTTTTAAGTGACAACATTTATTTTAGCTGGCTCAAATAAAAAGGCCTAACTAGAACTAGAACTGAAGTAGGCAAGCTCTCACAGGATTTTAGAGCTAGCAGCTAATTTGATGAACAAATAGAAGGACTGCCTTCCTGGAGTGAGAAAGAATAGACATAATCCATTAGAGTCCTAATAAACATATCTAAAGCACAAGGCTACTGTGATGCTGCTCTGGGACTAAAGGGCTGAAAAAAAAGCAAACTTGTGTCCAATACCTAGCCTAAAGGTTATCTAAACACATTTGTAACTAGACCATACCTTATTTGCATTGCCTGAACTCTGAGGCCACTGTAATCAACCTCTTTTTGCTCAAATTCTTTCCATTCATCTTCATCCTGTAAAACAAACACCGTTTGATCAATTAAAGCTATTTGTAAACACACAACTAAACAAATAACAGACTATGAAAAGAGGATCAAGTGGCTAAACTAAGTATGGAATGGACTCAGTTTCTAGCTGAAGCCCTTGCTTGATCCCGGGGAGACTAGACTAGATGGAAGACAAACGTGCTCAGTAGTCTTAACATTGTTACTTCCGCCGGGTTCCTGCAAGAGAGCTGTTACTTTAAAGCAACTAGGAAAAGCCGAAAAAAAAGTCAATAGTAATTCCACAGCTACATTTCTACCTCAATACTGCCACGAGACTTTTTCTTTTACAGGCTTAGAGACCAAGTCATGACAGCAGAGTGCGAAGCCAGCACACCAAATTACTCAGAGTAGACGTCACTCGACAAACGCTATGCCGGGCACTGCAGCCCCAAACCAAGTGCCCCTTGAGGGTGCTGCCGCCTCAGTCGCGGCTGAAGCCGAGCGCCGCGGGGTGTGGGGACGGGTCCGGGCCGGGTCTCGGGGGTGGTCACGGTGCCGGCAAGCCCGGCCCGACGTGGGAAGCCGACGTCACGTGGCTGGCCCCAGCGCCCGCCCGCCCGCCGCTGGCCGGGCCCCGCGGCCCCTCCCGGGCGCCTCCCCAGGCAGGCGGGGGCGGGCACATGGGGTGCAAGCGCGCGGCCGGGTCCCAAGTGTCGGCCCGCCGGCCCCTCACCTTCGTCATAGCCTTGGTAGCGGCCCCGGGGCCGGCGGTCCCCGCGCTCGCGGTCCCGCCGTCTCCCGGCCGGGGCCCCGCGCCAGCCCCGCTGCCCGCCGCACCCGCGGCTCCGCTGCTCCCGCCGGCGCTGCCCGCCGCGCCCGCGGCGCTCGCCGCCCGGCTGCTCCGCTCCTTCTTCTTCTTCTTGTCCCTCTTGGCGAAGAAGTTGTCCAGGCTCCGCTCCTCTGTCTCGGCCATTGCCGCGGCCTCCTCGGCCCGGATGGGTGGGGCCGGCGGCGTGCGCGGCCCTCGGGTCTCCGAGCTCTGGGTCGAGGCCGGCTCTGCGCTCACGCTGCCGGGCGCGGCGACGCCTCAGCCCCGCGGGGTCGCCGAGGCGTGTGCGGCGGGGCGTGCGGCTCCCCCCGCGTGCTGGCGAGCGGTGGTACGGTCCGCCGGAGGGATCGCGCGCCGCTGCCGCCGCCCGACACCGCCCGGGATGCCGCTGCCGCCGCGACGGCGGTGCAGGGTCCCGCTCGCCCCACAGCCAGAGAGGAAGAGGAACGCGCGGGCCAGAGGCTCCTGCGACAGTGCTTGTCTAGCGGCGGCGCGTGCAGGAGGAAGATGCGCGCGCGCAGGCCCAGATAGGAGGGGAGAGGGGGTGGGGAGGGGAGGGAGGGGGAGGAGGGAGGGCGGGCCACCAGAAGAGAGAGGCAGCGCCCGCGCCTGCGTACTTTGCTCCGCCCGCCGCTGTGGGAGCGTGCAGGGGCGGGCGGCGGGAGGAGATGGAGGCAGAGCTGGCAAAAGAGCCAATCAGGTGCCATGACGGAGCGCTTAGGTGACAATCCGTGCCACAGATAGGGCGGGGCTCCAGCGTGGGGGCGGGGAGAGGAGGGTATATGCAAATAAGTGACGTGCCTGAAGACTCCGGTTCCCGATTGGCCGAGGGTTTAGCCTTGAGGGCGGGCATTTAGAGGGCCGGTTGGTGACTTGGCCAAAGCGGTCCGGCCGGAGGGGCGGGTGGGTCCTGTCTGGGCGCATGCGTACGGTACGCTTGTGACTGCTCGCCCGGAGCTATCTGTGGCCTCTTACTCTTTTGAACTTTCTTGAAACGGAAAGGCACTGTGTTAAACCAGCTATGTTAAAGATTATCCCTCCCCCTTTGCTCTTCCACCGTTTGTGGTCTGGCAGCCATTACTTTTCATCTTTACGGGATGATTATTATGAAAGTGAGAGGAGCAGTGAGCTTGAAGTTTAGGTCCCCTTTACTAAAAGATCTTTAATAAGCCAGTAGGAAGGTAGGACTCCGCCCTCTACTAGATACGTCTACCAAGGTTAAGTTAAATAAATATGACCTTCTAGCCCCTCATCTGTAAAGTGGGCATACTAGCTCTTGCGAATATGGGGGGGAGAGAGTACCTGTTAGCCGCGGCCCAGCACAGTGCTCAGCACACATTGGATGCGAGATAAATGATTTTTTAAACATATTTAAAGAGTGCCCCCTACCCTGACTTGAGTCTAGATGAGGACTACAGTTTATCCTTAGTTCCTATCCTTGATAAAGGAGGGGAAAGGCGTATCACAGGGGTGGAGACCAAAATGCCCTTGCTAAACCTGGCTTTACTATTTAAGTACTTTTGGGGCCTTGAGAATGAAATGAATTCTTGGGTATGCAAAAGGTGGTCTAATGTAAGATTTTTAACTTTCCATTTCCTCCTTCTAAAGGCAGAGGAGAGAGCTATCACAACACTGAGGAAATGACTGAGATATATGTTGGTAGTCTTGTGGGGTAGATTGAACCCAGCCAGTAAATGGAGTGACTTCTTTGTCTTTTCCTTTACAATTTCCCTGTGAAAGATTGTCATTTCCTACCCACCAAATACTATTAAAGAACTAAGTTGTGAATATGTCCAAGAAGTAAAGGACCTAGGCTTGTCCAACGACATATATTATTCCCTAAAGATAAACTGCCCCCAACCACCCCGGGGGGTCCTAGGTAACTTCCTTCTGTGACACCACATATCTTCCTGTGATGTAGGCTAAGCACCAGCCCAGCACCACCAGCACCACCCCTCAACATCTCTAATCAAATTTTTCTTTCTTTCTTTTCTTTCTTTCTTTTCTTTCTTTCCTTCTTTCTTCTTCCCTCCCACCCTATCTTTCTCCCCCCTCTTTCTGCCTTTCCTTATCTATGAAGCACTTATTTAGCTATATTTAAGGCAATGTGCCTTATTCAAAGTTAAGCAATTTGTGATTCCTGCCTTCAATTCCCTTATAATCTAGAAGAGAAGATCTAGATACAAATAACTGAAATGCATCAATACATCATTGTCTTCAAGGGATTAATGACTTAGGAAAATGCAGAGAAGGAACAGCATTTGAGGGCTGACACTGCAGAACTTCCCACTACATTTTTCAGTGTGATTGATGGCATGCACCCAGAACTTGATCATGTGTAAGAAATTCAGGTCAGGCTAGTACAGAGACCAGTGTCTTTGTGTCTATGTCATTGTATGTGGTTATTCTCTCCTATGTGAAGCTGGTCCCTTTCTCTTTGAATCCCCTGCCTGAAACTGACAGCATCTATTCCTACTAGTTACTCCTTTCCCCTGCCACCCTTCTTCAGATTGGTTGCACAGTGCACTGAATCCTGCCATCACCACCTCCCTCACCATCACCAGGCCCCCATCTCTGAAGCATCCTCCAGCTCTCTTGATGAAGGTGTCTTCCCCTCTACCTTCCATTGTTTGTGGATCTTCCCCGTCCTTAAAGCAAACCATATCTTCACTTGTCCTTGCCAGATGGAAAGTTGAATAGTGATGAGGACTATTTCCAGGTATTTCAGCACATCCAAAGTTCCTAAAATGCTGTTTGAACATGGGAATTTCTGTCTGGGTCCTCTGAAATGGTACAGTCCTACAATCCAAAGGACATCATTTATCTCCCTCGACAAGGCCTGCTGAGCTCCTATATTCCATGAGCTCAAGAGCTGGCAAAGGGCAGCTGGACCCGGCCCCATTGTTTCTCAGTTCTTTTCTGCTGAGCTATTTGTTCCAAGTTCCATTCTGCTACCTAGGCTGGAAATTCCACTCATGCTCAGCTCAAAGGAATGCAGCTCATGCTGGCCAAAGAGCTGGCCAGGAAATGGGTGGCTAAAATCCTTTTCATTTGTGGCTTCCTCTCTAACATCTGTGAGGCAGACTGTACCACTGCCTGAGCTGTTCCACCCTTTTTCAGCTGAGGAGCAACTACTTACAGGTCACCTCCTCTGGGGAAGGTCTCTTCTGATTCTCTACAGGCAGCTTGATTTCCTGGTCTTCAGAGGCCCAGGTTTGTTCTTTGGTATGATATTCGAAGCCTTCCTGGCATTCATATGTTTGGTTTATTATTTAACTACTTTCATTCATTCACTCACTCATTTATGTAAAACATTTACTTAATGAGCACCTACTGTATGCAGGATCCTGTCTGTGTTAGGAGTTAAGGAAAGTAAGTCAGGTACAGGCCCTACCCTCCCAGAGCTTACTGTACAGCAGCTGGCAATTAGAAGCAGATGTCTGAGTATACCTGCAATGACAGCATATTGAAAACTCTTGAAGGCAGGAATGGTGTTGAGCGTTACAGCCTATATCACACAGCATTTGACTGATGTATGTGAAATGGAAAATGTCTCTATGAATCCCCAATTTTCCACATTAACAGAAGAACGCACAAACCATTGACTATCAAAAAGTGTTTCTTTGTTGGCTTCTGCACACATGCTAACTCTGCCACATAAAACAAAGAATTCAACCTTTTTGGCCCCATTGTGTAATGGCTAACACTCTGGACTTTGAATGCAGCAATCCGAGTTCATATCTTGGTGGGACCTAATAAAAATATAAAATGTAAAGAAATAAAAGAATTCAACCTTCTCCCTCAACCTCAAGTCCCTCCTTAGCTTATCCCTGGCATTAAGGCCCTAGTTGGAGGAGGCGTGGACAGTAAGAGGAATGAGGACCCAGATACCAGTGACTACCAGGAGAGCTTATTTCCTTCCATAAAGAGGGAGAGGACTGCTACGCATGCCTCCCCCTCCCCGCCCCCTGACATAGACACACCCACCCACACATACCCACCACCAAGGCTTGGGAAAGGGAGTCACACTCAAATCTACACCCAAAGGGTCTGGTTTGCTGTTAATTAAACCACATGAAGCTGCTGCTCTTTCACTGTTTTTGACAAAACAATGATCTCATATAAGGTTCAACCTAATATATTTGAAGATAAACAAAAAAGTTTTGTAAATGAACGAAGAGCTCGAGAACAACCTACCCATCCATCACGGTGACTTCCCTGATGTGTGTGAGTTGAGGGGGAGGGCTGGGATGTGAGGACAACTGAATGATCAGCAACCTCATCAACTTTATTGTATGGAGAATGTGTGAACTGAAGGATGAGGGATGAGGCTGGAGAATAGCAAGAGGAAGGAAAAAGAACTAGGATAAAGCCAAAAGCCAGAAGTTGGCACTTACTGCTCATCTCTATCCAGGAAAGAGCAGCATGAAATTGGTGCTCACACAGATGTGATCTGCTGTGGGGTGGAGATGATTCACCCTGACTTGGGTGAAATAGCCCTCAGAAGGTCAGCCTCTCCTAACTCTCAGGATACACTCACCAACCAGCCTGCTGATGACGAATTTGGCTCCCTGGGATCGCTGATGTTGGGAAAAGGCTGCTCCAGTTGGGGGAGGAACATTTCGGTTACTGAAGGGCTAACACCAACTGCTATCGAATACATTGGCATGTGGTTATATACTTTGGCCTCCTATGAGTTGGATTGCTGGGAGCCAGGACTCTCCAGGCAGATAAGCCCCCAGGACACTGATTTGGCTGTGAACCAGCTTAAGCTCTGTGGCAAATTTACCAAGGAAAAGCTACCCTGGGTGGCCACTCTGGGAGCCAGTCAAGTGACTCTGGCACAAAGCAAGACCTTCTGACTCAATCATTTTGATCACACGGTACAAGGGATATAATTATGTTGGCAAGGCACGATTATCCTGTCCCTGACTTCAACTCTGTTCCTGATCCTACTTCATGACCTAACGACTGAATGTGAAATTGTCTGGCATTTTCTGCTTCTGACTCGGAGACTCCCCAGTCCGGGTTACCAGGCCAGTAGGGCAATGCTATTGTCATCCTCCTTGGGCTGAATAAAGCGGGGAGGGGGTGAGAGTGTAGAGAGTGCTAGGGGATCTCCCCTGTGCCTAGTTGAAGGCATGTGCTCTACTCTCTCAGGGATTCTGCTCTTTACCCTATGGTCAAGTACATACTTTCTGGAGTCAGACCTGGGATCAAGTCACAGTTCTGCCTCCTCCTAGCAAGTAGTAACTTCTCTGCGTCTCGGACTTTTTTCATCTGTAAGGTGGGAATGATAAGCACACCTGCCTTGTGGAGTTGTGAGGATTAAACAAGGGGATGAATTTAAGGCACTCAGCTCAGTGCCCAGCAAATAGGAAACATACAATGTTAGGATGAGTGTTAGCCATGATGAAAGTGGTGATGATGCTTATGCTGACAGGCATCCTGATTTATGGTACACGGGGACTTTGGTGACTATCCTTTCACCTGTCCTCTTTGACCCCACCATCCATTCACCACAGCATCCTCAGTGCTTTTTGAGTGAGTAACTGCCCCATAGTAGACCATCAGTGAACATTGGTTGGCAATCAGAAAAGAACAAAAACGTCTGGGTGTGGTGGCTCATGCCTGTAATCCTAGCACTCTGGGAGGCCAAGGCAGGAGGATCACTTGAGGTCAGGAGTTCAAGACCACCCTGAGCAAGAGCAAGACCCCCGTCTCTACAAAAAAATAGAAAAATTAGGCAGGCATGATGGCGCACACCTGTAGTCCCAGCTACTCTGGAGGCTGAGGCAGGAGGATCACTTGAGCCTAGGAGTTTGAGGCTGCAGTGAGCCATGATGATGCCACTGCCCTCTGGCCCAGGTGACAGAGACCCTGTCTCAAAAAACAAACAAACAAACAAAAAAACAAATTAAAGTTTCACTTTGCATTTGCAGTTACTAAATATGAAATAGCCTGGTATTTTGGGCTCTTGTTTCAAATGCTCTGTTTATATATAGTTTATACTCCTCATACTAACCCATTCATGACCTCAAAACAGCCACTATACATTACCCTGTCTGCTTAGTGACACTGTGGCTCATTCCTAAGTACCTCACTACTACCTGCTTTCTCCCTCAGTCTTTTTGGGAGTTGGGGCGTCACTCTCCCTTTGAGCCCAAATAGAACTTGACTTACTGGCCTATGCCCCAGTCAAGTGTTTGAGGGAGGAGCAAAGGGAGCCTCAGGTAATCATTGATTGTCCTTCTGTGGAATGATTTCACAGAGGAAGAAAGCATTTTGATGGCCCAACCTCCTTAGCAGATTTAATCCTAGATGGGGTGATTCTGGGTTCTGGCCCCCAACCCCTCCCTGGCCTCAGACAAGTCTTTCCATGCGATGGGAAGCCCAGCCTGAAGACTGCGAAAGGATAGAAATTGGAAATTTTTGTTTGGCTGTCTGGGCTTTCACTCTTGTTGCTGGAGAATCTGGTCCTGACGGGCGTCTGGCCCAAGAGGCCCTAGAGGAACACGATGCATGTCATGTGTTTGTAAACAATTGTGAATGTATTTTTTCCTGGTGCCAATAGTTAAAGCTGGTTTTCTGAATGTATATAAGTCAGTAGTTTACAATTATCTGTTATGTATTGAACCTGCTTCCAAACTTCATTATTCAATGAAGAATAATAACTCGACTTAGAGGTTCTCAGTAAAATAACAAAGTCAACGAAAGGTTCTCAATGGTGTTGTGCCTCTTCCCTCTCCCCTAACTTCCATGGCAAAGCAGCTCAGATCCCACCTACCTCCGCCGTACCCTGCCATACTGCAGCAAGTCTGCAAGTGCTGGAACGTGGTTATCAGCCCAACCCAATTCCCAAGTCCCCAGGCCCTTCACTTTCCCCAGGATGTCCTACAGAGAAGGGAGCCTCATTTCCTAGCTGTGAAAAATGTGAAGTCTGAAAATCTCCCCTCTTAACCCTTGAGATGCTATTTGGATAAAAATTACCTGGCATCTGATCTTGCCTGACCAGCCTCAGTTGAAGCTACGCATGCAGGTAGACTTTAACCTCCTGAGGTCCCTGAGGAGGTCCTGTGCTTTCAGGTCAATTCACTCTCAACCCCATCCCCAGGGTCCCGTGCACAGGCTTGCTCCTTCCTGCCTTTCATTTAAGAATTGGACTTTCCTATCAGGTCCTGTGCTGGACCCTGCCTGCTCTGTTCATATCCGAGTCTCACCTTTGAGACTCACAGGGCACATTTGGCCTCTTTGAAGATTGGGTGGACACTAGATTTCTTCTGAAATATAATATGATGAGTTTAGTGTTTTGTAGGGCTGTTTGTACATACCTCCTCCTCTAAAAGCTTAGATGGACAGAAGGTAAATGGAAAAATATAGGTAAGGAAGTAAGTTGCAGGGAGAGATGAGGGTAGTACAAAAAATGTACATCTTAAGGATCTGGAAAGTTGCTTTTTGGGAACGAGGCAATTAGGGACTGAGTTTCCTAGCATTTCCAGGCATGAAGTCAACAGAATGTTTCTGTCTCAGCCACTGATGATGATGGTTGTGTTCAGTGACAAGGCTAGGTCGTCCCAAGAGTGTCACTATCTTGTGAATCTGAGCAATAGGACCAATTGTGTCTCTTTACATCTTGAAAGTATTGTGCCCCTGCAAAGCTCCCTTGGCTCAGAATGTCCTATATTTTCCCATCTTTTGATCTTTGCACAACTGTTCTTTCTTCTGAGAATGTCTTGCCCTCTCCTCTCCACCTGTGGAAGTCAAACTTTCTTTAGGGCTCAGAAAACTCATCACCTTCTGCACCTTCCCGGTTGCCCATTGTTTGGATGAACTCTGCCTCCCCCCGTTTGTTGGGTCTTATACCGCTTTTAAAGCATCAGTCCAGCCTGTGCTGTCCTGAGTCACCTTGGCACCAGTCTCCTGCTGCCTGTAGATCTTTGGGAGGGGAGGGACCAGGGGATTTCTTTTCCTGAGGCTACACCTGGTGTGATACTTTCTTTGAAGTATAAAATTAGTAAGAAACATCAAATTGAAAAGCTCCAGGGATTTGATAACCTCCAACCCAAACAGCCCCTGAAGAAGGGGCAGTCTAGAACTCCCTACCAGGAAGAAGGAGATTAACAGTCTCATGGGTTCAGCAATCTTCACGGCCTCAAGGGCTTCCCCAGTGTTCCCAGTTCTGCTGCTGGGCCAGCGGTGGCCTCTCAGAATGCTCAATTCCCTGGGCTAGCCTGGCTGGTGGTGCCGTCCCTCCTGGGCCTGGGTCCATGTGACCAAGTAGTCAGCCAGCAAAAGCCTGGGGGGACAAGCATCTGGAAGTCAGCCTGCTTGATTGCCTCAAATCCCAGCCTGCCCTGGGCCCTACCCTCAGGTATGCTAACTCACCTGGTCCGAAAGGGAGCTACTCCCCTGTCATTCCCTCCCCTTCCTGCTCCTCATCCTCCTAGTGCAGAATCCTAGGGGCACCGTGGAGTCCTCCCTTTCCCACCCTCCAGTCCCTTAATCATTAAATCCTACAACTGCCCTCCACCCAGAGTGTTCTTTCTAGATCAAAAAAAATCTGATCAGGCCATCATCCTCTGTTTAAAACCATTCAATGGCTACCCATTGCCCTCAGGATAAAGGCTAAAATTGTTAATAGGATTTACAAATCCTTCACCTGGCCTTTCTGAGATAAGAGGATTTATAATCTTTTCAAAGCCAACGAGCATCCTGAGAGGATCTTAATTTTTCCGGCTGTCCAAGCTGTTTAAGACAGATGAGGTCTGCGCTAAATCATTCAAGGGTGATTAACTCATCTGGCCTGAATGGCATGTAAATTCCAAGGGAATTGTTATTCTCCACCTTCTCTGCTGCTCCACCTTCCTCGGGACACAGCAAGGCCAGGACACTCCCCTCAGGTGACTGGGCAACCAGGTTCATTAGGGCAGTCTGGGTGGAGAAGGCGCAGATGAGTGGGGCAGAGCTGGAGGAGGAGCTTCGCAGATGAGATTGATGGTAATACCAAAGAAGCCCAAGAATGGCCCACCTCTCCCTCTAGCATCTGCGTGATATGGCTTGTTCCTTTCAGAATTCCTTTTAATTGCAAAAAGGTTCCGAAGGAATGCAAATACTCAAAATAGGGGAATGGTATGTAAACTATAGCTGGAATAGTATGTGACCATTTAAAAGGAGAGTTTTGAAGGCCTTGTAGCAACGTGAAAAACCACATATGATGTCATGCTAGGTAGAGCGCAGACTACGAGCAGAGGCGAGAGAGGTGGTGTGGGGATGCGGGACGGCAACAAGGACATGGATTTTCTAGCTGGATAGGCCAGACTAGGGGTTTAATTTCCATTTCCCCTACTCTCGAGCTATGTGATCAGCTGCAAGTTCCTTAACTTCTCTAGGCTTTGGTTTTCTTCTTTTTAAAAATGTAGATAAAATACAAGTTGGCTTGTCTTGAGTATTAGTTACTTCTTGTAAAAGCACCAGGCAGAAATCAAATTAGGTGCTCAATAAATGTTAGTTCCCTTCCGCTTCTCTGAGCTGTGTATGTGTGTATTTTTTTTCATTACCTTGTAAAAAGATTTGAAGAAAATAATAAATGAGATTAAAGATTTTTTTCCCAACTGTTTCAGTTATCTATTGCTATGTAACCAATCGGCCCCAAACTTAGTGGCTTTAAACAACAATCATTTTGTTGTATCTTACAATCTGGATGCAGGAATTTGGGCAAGTCTTAACTCTACCATTCTTCTGCTCCATGTGGCATTAACTGGGGTCACTCAGGTGTATTTATCTGGTGAATGGGCTGGTGTGGAGGGTCAAGATGCCTTCCTCAATCACAGGTCTGGTGCCTTGGTGGAGATGGCTGGAAGGCCCGGCTCAGCTGGAGCCACTGACAGAAGGGCCTCCCTGTGGCCTCTGTAGTGTGACGCTCTCAGGGTAAATGGATTCTCCTGTGGTGGCTCAGGACTTCCAGAGCAAGTGTCCAAAGGGCAGGAGGAGGAAGCTGCCAAACTCTATGATCTGGGCCTGGAAACTGGCACAGAATCACTTCTGCTGTGTTCTATCATTGAAGCAATCACAGAGCCTGCCCAGATTGAAGAACAGGGGGCGTAGACCCCACATATTCATGAAAGGAATGTTGCAGAATTTATAGCAATTTTTAATATGCCTCAGGAACTGTCTGAAAGGTGGTAATATTAACATTTGTTCTAAAGTTAAATCATCAAAGGGTTTCTCTGGAGAAGATGCCTGGCCATTGGCTTTTGTTTGGGTTGGAGTGTCTCCAGGCTGAGCAGGTCTAGGTGCTCAGGCATGCAGATATTGGTAGAGAGAGAAGCAAGCAGGGCCAATGGGAGAGAATAGAGTTATGCCCCTTGGACTTTATTTGTTTATTTATTTTTGAGACAGAGTCTCACTCTGTTGCCCAGGCTTAGAGTGCCATGGGTCAGCCTAGCTCACAGCAACCTCAAACTCCTGGGCTCAAGGGATCCTCCTGCCTCAACCTCCTGAGTCATTGGGACTATATAGGCATGTGCCCCCTTGCCCAGCCAATTTTTTCTATATATATTTTGAGTTGTGAGTTATCCATATAATTTCTTTCTATTTTTAGTAGAGACGGGGTCTTGCTCTTGCTCAGGCTAGTCTCGAACTCCTGAGCTCAAACGATCCACCCACCTCGGCCTCCCAGAGTGCTAGAATTACAGGTGTGAGCTACCGCGCCCGGCCCCCCTTGCACTTTAGGAAACAGAAATAAGCAATGCTTCTGTACTGTTACCATGGTGGGTGCCAGTGCCTTGGAGTCAGACAGTTCTGGAGACCTTATGCCAGGCAGGCACTTAAATTTTATGAGCTGAAGTTTTCTTATCTCTGAAATGGGACAATAATTTTGCCTGCATTTCGGGTCATTGAAAAAGGTAATATATATAAAGTGTTTAGAAGCATACTTTCTCTTTCTGAAAATTTCTTATCATTGACTACAAGGTCAAACCATTGGTCAAATCTTTCTCTTGCCTACGTGGGCCCTGAGGGAGGTGTCCTCTTGTGAAAGGGCCCCAAGCAGAGTCCTGTTGTCCAGGGGTCTGTCTCCCTCCCCTCCAAGCATCAAGCAGGTATATTTTTTCTCCGGTGCGTTATGCACAGCAGAGCATTCTTAGAATCTTAACGTTTTCCTGCTAAAAATCCTGCAGTACCTAGAGGTGAAGGGCTTTACCCAAAGTCACTCACTAGTCAGAGGCACAGCAGGCCAGGAGTCCAGTCCAGTACCTTGTAGCTAAGGCAGGGGTAAGTTTTATCATCTCCATCTTCTGAGATTTTAAGTAAATGTATATAGCCTGGACTGTCCCATGGTTTTGGTTAAATTCACCAGAGACGCCATCAGGGCCTGGAATTTTAAACTACAAATTCAATTTACCACATATAGGACTACTCAGGTTGCCTATTCCTTCTTAAGTGAGTTTTGATAGTTTATATTTTTCAAGTAATTGATCTATTTCATTTAAGCTGCAGAATCTTTTGATACAGTTGTTCATAACATACTCTTATTTCTCATAGTACTAGGGCCAGGAGTTTAACCCCACTGTCTCTGCCTCCAAGGTCTTTAAATCACTTTGTTCTACTGCAGCTGACTCCCCTTAGCTCCCTGGAGAGGGAGATAATAGTCACCCATTTTATAGAAGAGGAAGGTCAGAAGGGATGTACATCTAGTAAGAGGCAGGGGCAGGATTTGAACCTAGGCCTGTTCTGGCTGCAGAGTCACTTCCTTCTTTCCATAATGAGCTATTGCCCATCCCCACTGCCCTTCACCCATCCCAGTGGCCCTGCCTCTCCCTGAGCAAGGAATCCAAACCTCTGGGGGTGGGACCACCATGGGGATGTTGAAAAGCTGTCCAGGTGATTCTAACGCAGTCAAGGTGAGCACCACTGTTGGGCCTGCTCAGCCAGTGTGGTCTGGCCTACCCAGCCACGTGCCAAGTGTTGTGTGGGAGGAGGAGATGGCATGGGCCTCAGCTGGGTGGTTCTTCTGCTCCATGTGGTGTTGGCTGGGGTCATTCATGTGACCGCATTCAGGTGGGAGCCTGGCTAGGGTGAGAATGACCAAGATGGGTTTCCTGATGACTTAACTGGGGTGTCAGGAAGAGCTGAGGGATGGCCAGTTTCCTCTATCTCCATGTGGTCTCTCATCATTTCAGTAGTCTAACCTGAGCTTTCTTCCTATTTTTTATTTACTTATTTTTTTTTAAGACAGAGTTTCACTCTGTTGCCTGGGCTAGAGTGCCGTGGGATCAGCCTAGCTCACAGCAACCTCAAACTCCTGGGTTTAAGCGATCCTCCTGCCTCAGCCTCCCAAGTAGTTGGGACTACAGGCATAAGCTACCATGCCCAGCCCTTTCTCTTTTTTTTTTGTAGAGACAGAGTCTCGCTATGTTGTACAGGCAGAAGTGCAGTGGTGCGATCATAGCTCACTGCAACCCTTGAATTCTTGGGCTCAAAGGATCCTCCTGCCTCAGCCTTCCAAGTAGCTGGGATTACAGGTGCATGCCACCACGCCTGACTACTTTTTAAAAATTTTGTTATAGAGATGGGGTCTCACTGTATTGCCCAGGCTGGTTGTAAACTCCTGGCCTCAAGTGATCTTCCTGCCTTGGCCTCCCAAAGTGTTGGGATTATAGCTGTGAACCACCGCATTCAGGGATATTCTTAATAATTTTTTAACAAGGAGCCTTGAATGTTATTTTGCCCTGGGCCCTGAGAGTGTTAATTATAGCTGTCTTCTTCCAAGCCCCTTCTCAAGGAAGACTTTCCATTCTCTTGGAAAATGGGAGAAAGGGAAAGACAAGGAGAAAAAAGTCCTTAACAGCAGAGTGATGGGCTGGAAGTGAGGGGCAGGGAAGGGCCGTATTTATAGCAACCATCGCTCCAGGTTAGAACACAGACAGGTTGAGAAATTTTGTTCTATTTACTGGATGTTGACTGAAAATTCTGGCTAGGAATAGGGGTATTAGAAAGAGAAATGGGATTCTGAAATCTCACAAGTTTACTTAACCTTTCTAAGTCTCTGTTCCCTCCTTTGTAAAACAATATGGTAACCCTAATGCATGTTGGTGAGGATAAAATGAGACACGTTTCTTTAAGGGAAATGATATGTGAATGAACAAAAACAAAAACAAGACAAAGGAATGATATGTTTATAGGGCCTGGCACATAGCAGTTACTCAGCACAGATTCTTGCTTCTCACTGGTCTTTGAATGCTGGACTAGGAGTTTCATTCAATAATTCACTAAATATTTACATATTAAGGGCCTGCTAAAGTCACTGCGCCAGGCTCTGAGGGATACGGAGATTACATCAAAAAGAAAGACCCAGTTGACAACCTCAAGGGAGGTAACCCTCAAGTAGATGTCATGAAACCAATATACACGTAATGATGAGTTGGTTTGTTCATCCCATACATGTTTATTAAGCATTAGAAAGATGAGTAAGACACAGTCCTCACTCTGAAGCCCACAAGCTGCTAGGGAAGACACGTGCCCACTAGAGACATACCCATGGTCTCTAGTGCCAGTACAGAGAGAAAAACACTAGTCTATCTTTATTGATAGTTTAGCTGTGTTGCAACTAATTAATATTCACTGCAACTCTTTGCTGTAGGTTTTATCATTATCATTGCCATTTTATATATGAGGCAAGAGAGACAGATAATTTATTTGCTTGAAATCAAGCAGCTTAGCATCTCATGGAAGAGAAACCAGCTCATTCTGCTCAGGTAAATGAAGAAGGAAGCCAAAGGGAGTGACTTATGAGTGAGTGCAGAAGAATTAGAACTTCAACAGGCAGAGGAAGAGGGAAGTGAATTCCAGGAAGGGGAATTATAATATGCAAATATGTGAAGTTGTGAAAATCCACAGCAAGTGTTTCAAAAAATACCAAGTTGCTTTGGAGCATCAAAGGAAAGAAAGCGGACATCTATCTGGGAGATTCTGAAAAGGCCTTCATGTGGATCATAAAAGATGTGGAAGAGTTCCAAGGCCAAGTTGGGATGGAAGGCATCTTGGAGGAAATAAAAAAGCACTAGAAAAGCCATTGATGTGGAAATAAGAGACCTGTTGGGGGTGAAGGAGAGATAAATTTTGAATGAAGTATAGTCGTGGGTGGTAAGTCTGAATAAGCCACGCTGTAAAAGAATTTTGAATGTCGGGGTGAGGTGAGATCTGTTTCATTGGACAGGTAGAGGTGAGGTCTCAGTTGGCCTGGAGTGAAAAACTCCAATTCTTTCAGGGACCAGACACAGATGAAAAGTGGTCTTGGTATAAAAATAATGAACTTGGAGGCACCCACGTCTCACACTTACCACTCAGGAATACAGAGCCACCTGGCTAGAATCTTTGACTTTTTAAAAGAAGAAAAAAATCCAGATTCATCTCATGTAAAATTTCTTGCTTTAAAATGTTAACAACTACTTAAAAATGTGTGCAGGCTAAACAAAACTTGCCTAAGGGCCAGGTGAAGCCCGGGAGTGGCCATGTGAAATGTCTTCTCTCCTCAGGCATTTGAAGGTGGGGCAGAGGTGGTAGAGAGAAGATCAGAGAAAGGTCCAGCCAGAGCCCTCTGCTGCTCCAGCCCTCTTTCCATCCTGACAGAGAAACCCGAGAGTGTCCATCTCTGAAGTGTTTGCATTTGGAGGGGGTTGTTTTTATTTTTGCCTTTTGGAATCCTCCCTAGCACTGATTTGCCAGAGAACGTTGGATTGGACCTAGGAGTTGATTCTTACTTTTCAGGATTCCTAACTGAAAAATCTTATGTAGCCTATCCTCCTTCAGTGGTTAGTTGCTTGTCCCATGGGTGAGGCCTCTTATAAGCTGTGTGTGTGTGTGTGTGTGTGTGTGTGTGACAGAGAGAGAGAGAGAGAGAGAGAGAGAATGAGAGAGGTCTTCCTTCTGAAGGACTTCCTCAAGAATTAACAGTAGATCTTCTGGCCTGAGCTTCCTGAACGCTTCAGGAGCCAACACTCATGGACACAGAACGCTCTGGCTGCTGTAGTCTCGGGTGGGCTACTGACCGAACTCATAATCTGGTCTGACTACCTTAGACATGGAGCTTATTAGTCAACCATGGTGAAGGAAAATGCTCCACCCTATTGGGTCTGTGGACCTCCATGTGCTGAGGTGACAGGGGACAGAGTGGAAGAAGCATCAGTAGAGCCACCTTAGAATGTTTTGTTTGCTGGATGACTGTGGGCAAGTCACCTCACCTCTCTGTGCCTGAGTTCGCACATCCACAAGATACAGCCAGAAATATTCGCCTCACAGGGGTATCGTGAAGATTCAGTGAGATCATGGATGCGGAGGTGCCTGACACCTCATTATGCTGGATCGGAGAGGAAAGACTGAGGGAATTGGAGCTAAGGAGATGTGGACTTAAATCTTGACTCCACAGCTTACAGTAGCAGCTACCACGAGTTCAGTAATGACTGTGTGCAGGCTCTGTGCATTATCCTTAAAAATCCTTGCAACAGCCCAGCATGGATGGAAGTGTGATTATTAGTATTATCCTCATTTTACAAGTGAGGAAACTGAGGCACAGAAAAGTAAAATAACTTGTCCAAGGCTTCACAGGTAAGTGGTAGAGCCAGGCTATCTGATTCCAGAGCCAATACTTTCTAGCTCTGTGAACTTTCCTCTGTTTCTACAGCTATAAAATGGGGAAATCTTTGTGAAGATTAGGAATAATGTATCTAAAGTGACTCTCATGGCAGTGCCTGGTATTTCAGGGATATTAACTGTTTTTACTAAATGCTCAGTGTTATGGAGTGAATTGTATTCCCCCCAAAGATGTCAAAGTTCTAACCTCCAGTGCCTATGAAGGTGACATTATCTGGAAATGGGGTCTTTGCATATGATCAAGTTAAGATGAAGTCATTAGGGTGGGACATGTGGACACAGAGACAGACATGCACACAAGGAGAATGCCATGTGAAGATGAAGAGATTGGAGTGACGCATCAACAAGCTAAGGAATGGCAAAGATTGCCAGCAAAACGGCAGAAGCTAGGAGGGAGGCTTGGAACAGACTCTCTCTCACAACCCTCAGAAGGACCCAACCCTGCTGACCCCCTAATTCTGTGAGAATAGATTTCTGTTATTTTAAGCTACCTAGTGTATGGTACTTTGTTATGGCATCCCTAGGAAACAAACGTACTCAGTACATGCTACTTGTATCTTAATCTACTTTGGGTCTCTGGGTGTATAGAGCAGCCTGCCCTGAGCACGCTGGGGGCGCTGCAGGTGCCCGGCCTGCAGCCTGACTCTGCAGACACATCAGTCTAACATGGCACGATGAGGTGGAACCAAGGTCAGCTTTTCCAGGCCCCAACTGCTTCCTGTGCTCTCCTTGGAATAAATTCCTACTAACCTCATGCTACCCTGCATGTCTTTAAAGAAGAATGTCTTTAATAAGCTCATTCAGAAGAAAGTACTGACAAAATTATTCCTCCCAAGTGAATGAATCACACTGGAATGGTGAGATCTCAGATACATTGGTGCCTGGTTGGGATTTTGAGGTCATGGGGGCCCGCCCAGACCCCCACAGCTGCATGTCCTGTAGGCCATGCACCCCGTGTATGTTCTCTGCATGCAGACACCCATGTTGACAGACATTAGGGATCTTTGCTGGCAGAGAAGCCTAGGCAAGCACCTCAGGCCTTCAGGGATATCAGGGCTCCGCAGAGAGCATTTGGAAATGGAGAGGTGAGAGGACCCGAGGGAGCCCAAGGGATTTATGGTTAAAGCTTGGAAAACAATTAGAGTTGGAATGAGCTCACCTAGCAGCAGCCGGAGGCCCTGCCTGGCACTACTGTCTAGGAACTCTAGCAGCAAAATTCCCTCAGGTTGATTTTCAGGAAAGGAAAAGAAATCCCCAAACAGTAAGATCATCACAGCTGTTTAAACAGGGTGGAGAACATGATCCATTTATGTCCACTGTTTCTGTTATCCACTGGGCGTAACCAACCACCTGTATGAGGTGTCTACACTTGTTTAACAACTTACCCCAAATTTAGTATCTTAAAATGACGAATAGTTATTTTCTCACACAGTTTCTGAGGGTCAGGCTTCCAGGATCAGCTTAGGTGAGCAGTTCTAGTCAGAGGCTCTTGTGAGGATGCTGTCGAGTACCAGCTGCGACTTAGTCAGCCGGAGGCTCGCCAGGGCTGGAGGATTTGCTTACAAGATAGCTTGCTCACGTGGCTGTCGGTAGGAGGTCTCATCTCCTGCTCACTGTTGTCCAGATGCGTGTTCCTCACCACGTGGGCCTAGGGTGACTAACCATCCCGGTCTGTCCAGAACTGAGGGGGTTCTCAGGATGTAAGACTTTCAGTGTTAAAACCAGGAAGTCCTGGGCAACCCTGGGATGAGTTGCTCACCCCGTGGGGGCCTCTCCAGGGAAAGGACAGGAGGAGTGATCTGACAGAGGGACCCAGACAAGGTCCTTTATAGCCTAATCCTGGAGGTACCATACCAGGCTGTATTCTACTGGCCGCGCAGAGCAGCCCTGGTACCAATTGCATAAGGCCTATACAGGGGTGTGACTGTCAGGAGGTGGGATCACGGGGACCATGTTGGAGGCTGCCTGCCACATTACCCCAAAACTCAGGTTTAAAACAACAACCACTTTAGGATCTCTGATACCTGTGGGCTAACCAGACTCTCAGCCTGGTGGTTCTTTTGTTCCACATGATGTTGGTTGAAGCCATAGTCATCTGGGGCTCAACAGGGCTGAAATCCAAAATGACTTACTCGCCAGTTGGTAGTGGCTGGCAGCTTGGAGCCCTGATGAGGCTGTCAGCAGGACAGTCTCGGTTCTCCTCCATGTGGCCTCTCCATGTGGAATGGGCTGGGTTCTGAGAGGGGATGTCCCACGAGCAGGCAATGCAAGAGGAAGGAAACAGAATCTGCTGGTTGTCCTGAGGCCTGAGATTCAGAAGTCCTTGAACATCTTATGATATAGTCTGTTGCCAATGCAGTCACAGGCTAGCCCAGGTGTCATTGGGAAATATACAAAATTTCCAGAGGTGGAGGGGTATTCCAGGAACTCTCAAATTCCTGGATCCATAACTCTGGCTTTTATTTTTTAAAAATATTTTTTAATTTTTAAAAGTTACATACGAAACTGATGTTCATTTTAGAAAAATTAGAAAACACAGACATAAGAAAGAAGCTATTATGTCAATACCTAGAGACAATCACCACTTAATTTTAGTATATAGCATCCCAGAATTTATTTTATGCAAAAGCAATAATTTTGTTTGACAAAAATGAAACCATTCTGTACACACTGTTTTGGAACCTGCTGTTTTCACTTAAAATTATAGGTTGAACATCTTTCCGTGACAATTAATATGCAACTACATCATTAGTTTAAGGGTTGCATAGTGTTTCATTTTATATATATATAAATATATATATATTTGGTGTGTGTATATATATATATATATATATACCAAGATTCTTGATTGCAACAACAGAAACAAATTCTGGTTAACTTAATCGGCAAAAAAGGAATTTTTTGGAACGTATTGGGTAGCCCACAGAATCTATCATATGTTTGTTTAGTGTTCCACTAGCTATTGCAGTGTAACAATTCACCAAAGATGGTATATAAAGCAACCACCATTTTATTATGCTGATAAGTTCTGTGGGTCAGAAATTCTGACAGGACACAGCAGGGATAATGCCACAATGTCTGGGACCTCAGTTGGAAAACTCTAACTTGGAGTGACATGAAAGGCTGGGGTGTGGGTAGGGAGATAGAATCATCTGGAAGCTTCTTCATTCACACGTTTGGGGCCCTGGGCTGGGCTGGCACTCTGTTGACCAGAGTGCCTATACCTGGTCTCTCCACGCAGCTTGGGCACCTTAACAGGGTGGCAGCCTCTGGACTGTCTGACTTCTAACAAAGTGGCTCAGTTTTCCAGAAGCTGGTATTCCAGCAAACGGGGAGGAAGCTGCGTGGCCTTTTATGACCTATCCTTGGAAGCCATAAAGTGTCATTTGCGCTATATTGCATTGATCAAAGTGGTCATCAGTCTGCTCAGATAGGAAGGGAGGGGACATAGACTCCACTTCTCAAGGGGAGGGTTGTCAAGGAATTTGTGTCCACATTCTAAAACCACCACAATTAGGGTAAACTGTTGTAATAAAGAGACCCCAACCTAGAGTGGTTTAATGAATATAGTTTATTTCTCTCTCACATCACAGTTCCAATGTGAACAGTCTAGGTCACTGAGGTTGCTCTGCTCCACTAGACACTTAAGTCTATGTCTCTGAAATCTAGGTTCTGCTACCAACACAGCAATCTTGAAAGTCACCTGTGTCTTTGTGGGCAAAGCCATAGGCAGGAGTGTCTCACTCAACCACACTCAGCTCACATGCCTGTACCTTGCCTGCCAAGGAGCAGGGAGTGGGGATATCTGCCTTCCTCCTGCATCTGTAGTGGAAAGCAGGGGTGCTTCCCCTCTACCTTAGAATTTCTCCCTAAGAGGAATGATGATTAGATGCTGGATACCCTGAAAAGCAACTAATTGCTAGTAGAATATGGATGAATCCCATCCCATCCCCTATTGTTACATATTTAGGTTGATAACATGCTGTAGATAACATGTTATTTGCACCGTTGCAAGAAACATTTTTCTACAAATATCTTTGAATGATTGTAAGAATTTCTTTTCCTTAAGGATAAATTCCAAGGAATAATGTCATAGTTTCTGATTTCTGCACCTAGTCCCACAGGGTCCCATTAAAGAGAGTAACCACCCCCTTGTCTTCAAGTGTGGATGGCAACTCAGGAATTTGTGTGAGCCTGGGAGAAAAAGTAGAGAGATCCAGCATGTACTGTCAAGCGTAATCCCAGGATTAGGTGTCACTGTGTCCCTGATCACAACCCACTCCTGTTTACGAAGCACTGTGTGAAGGCTTTACATATGTTATCTCATTTAATCTTCATATAAAACTCATGCAGAAGGCACTATTTTCACTTGGTGGATGGGGAAGCTGAGGTTCTAGCAGATTAAGTAACTTGTCCAAGGCCTTAGAGTTAGGACTGAATCCCAAATCAGTGCTTTGAATCACTTCCTCCATCTTAGAACACTTGCTCCTAGGATACTCTTGCTCAAATCCCAGCTGCTATATGGTAGAAAGCCCAAGCCACATGAAAAGGCTGTGTGTAGACATTTAAGTTAACAGGCCTAGGCGCGCTCCCAGCTGAGAGCCAGCATCAGTTACCAGCCATGTGAATGAGCCATGAGAATGAAAGTTGGCCTTTTCAGGCCAGCTAAGCCCCTCGCTGGCTGCAGCCCAAATGACATTACATGGAGCAGAATTGCTCAGTTAAGCACAGTCAATCCAAAAAGAGCTGAGAGCTAATAAAATGGTGGTGGCTTTAAGTCACTAAGTTTTGGCAAGATTTGTTACCCAGCAGTGGATAACCAAAACAAGGGGGAGTTACTCATTCCTGGATGAGTCCCAGCAGGAGGGGTTCCTGCTCGGGGTTGGGTGGAGGAGGGGAACTTCCATGGGCCTTGAGGAGTTCAGCCCACGAGTCTGGGTCTGTGTATGCTAATTTTTCTTTTTCCCTGCCCCAGCTGGGAAAAAAATTCATTGAGTCACAGGCTGGGAGAAGAAACTGTGTGTGAATGAGTTAACAGAAATCTGGGCAAGATTCCCGAAGCAAATAATGTTGATTCTCAGCACAAAGGAGGCATTGCCTAATGCCACTTAAGCTCACATAAACAGTCATTGCTTTATGACTGATTTGCTATTTTTGAAATTTTCCAGTTTGAAAAAAGTAACCATAATAAGCATCATTAAAAAAAATAACAGCATTTGGAAATGCCTAAACACTGCACACAGTTCCTGAGGGGCATAAGAGGGTCCTTGTCCTTGGGGACTAGTCTTCACAGTCCTGTGGACGGGGAGTGATGCCAAGATGACCTTGAGGTAGCCCCAGTTGGCACCTGGATCCCAAAGTAAAATCCAACTCCTCCCTCCCCCTCAAAGAGCCATGGTGGTGGCACCTTGGCCTCTGTCAGCCTCTGTTGTTTACTCTCCCACCTCTCACCTCTCAGTCCTTTCCAGTTTAGTGGTCCTCAGATTTCAGAACATCAAAACCATCTGGGAAGTATGTAAAAAATGCAAATTTCAAGGTTCCTCCTAAGAAGATTCCCATTCTATAAGTCCGGGGCGGGGCCCTGGAATCTTTATTTTAATAAGAACCAGGTGATTCTTCATGTCAATGTCATGCCGCGTCTTGAGGAGCACTGTAACCTCAGGCGTAGAATAGGGATGGGAAGAACCCTCTTCAAACTATACTATATAGCACCAGAGACCAGACTGGCCTTGGAGGGCAGATGGAGGAAAATGGGGCCTTCAGATTCCAAGCAGGGAAGGCTCCAACAAACCCCTCTGGAGCAAGTGATTTCTAAATTGTATTCTTGGAGCCCTAGAAGGCTCCTCAGAAGTGCTGTCACCTCTACCCTAGCAGTTTTTTTTTTAAATCTGTTTTATTATAGTGGGTTTCCAAGAAAGCTTTCATTAGAAGAAGAGGTTTGATTACTAAATGCCTTCCATGGTTAAAAAAATTTCCATGTTGGCAAAGATGGGGAGAAATTGGAAGCCCCTCTCATTGCTGGTGGGAACATAAAATCTTGCAGACACTGTGGTGAGCAGTTTGGCAGTTCCTCATCAGTTAAACACAGAGTTACCACATGATCCGGCCATTCTACCCCTGGGTGTATATGCAAAAGAATGGAAAACAGGTGTTCAAACAAAAACTTGTAATGTTCATAGTAGCACTATTCACAATGGTCAAAAGACGGAAACAACCCAAATGTCCATCAACCGATGAATGGATAAACAAATGCAGTATATTCCTGCAATAGAATATTATTCAGCCAGAAAAAGAAATGAAGTACTGAGACGTGCTACAGCATGGATGAACCTCAAGCACAGCACACTAAGTGGAAGAAGTCAGACACAAAAGGCCACATATTGTGTGATTCCATTTATATAAAACATCCAGAATAGGCAAATCCACCAAGACAGAAAGCCAACTAGTGGTTGCCACGGGCCAGGGGAAGGGGTTAATGGTGGGTGACTACTTAATGGATATAGGGTTTCTTTGGGGGATGATGAAATGTCCTGGAAAAAATAGTGGTAATGATTGTACAACATTGTGAATGTATTAAATGTCAGTAATGGTAAATTTTAATTGTATTTTACCACAATAAAAAAAATCCCAGTAGACAGATTTAGAACAAGCATCTCATTTTTCACTGACAAAGAAGCTGAGGTCAGAAAGGGGAAATGGCCTGGTGAGATGGCCCAGCCTGTCAGAGGTGAGGCCACAACTGCCAGACCACAGCCCACCACAGCAGGCTGCCTCTCTTCCTCAACACCCCACCCCCCCAACCTCCTGCCAAAAAGCTGTTTCAGAGCTGCAGGCCACCCCATAGTGTCTGCAGCCAGGCCCCCTGCCTCCCAGGCAATGGCCCACCTCGCCCAACCACAGAGCACTGGGCCAGCCTTTCTTCTGCAATCTCCACTGCCTGCTCCCTCTAAGTACGTTAAATGAAAGACAAACCCACGTCTAGCTTCATACTTAAGTAAATCTTCCCAGGGGCCTCACCCACAGCTGCAGCTGTCTGAGCCAGTCGATGAGGGCTGGGTGGATCGGATTCCGTACATTGCAGACATTGCTCCGTTTCCCAAACTGCAGCTGAGCAGATAGTCTGGAGGAGCGGGTGGTGGTCCTAGGACTGGCTAGAATGAATTCCAGCCATATGCATTTGTGGGCAGTTGGCTCTTGTCTCCGGCTGGAGGAACACAGTATCTGTCGCACAGTAGATGTTTGGTAAAGACGCACTGGTGCCTGTGATTTTGTCTTGGGGTCATCCTGGGAACATCTTCATTTTACTTACAAGAGCTCGGGAAAGCCTCAGTTTTCTCAGTGCACTTGAGAATAAAAGACCCAGGATAAGCTCGTGTGAGAACTCAGTGTCATTTTATCCGGCCACTTTCTGAGATGGAATTATTCACCATTTGGGAGGTGGCAACAGAAGGGAATAACTCATTTGCATTTGTATTACATGTGAACTTTGGAGCCGGGGCCTTCTGGAACTATGCCCACAACCTCTCCCCAGAGTCTCCTGCTTTGCTAGGGCTTGGTCTGCCCTGATCCTGACCTTTCCTTATATCTCTTAGTTGTAGTCTCAAAACTTATCCTGGCTTTTTTAAAAAGCTCATTAACATACAAAAGGGTAATTGCAGGACCCAGGAAAGCCAGTTCTCTGGAAATTTACTGAACTCAGCAACTGAGGGACCCGGCTGAGAGGGGAAGGATGGGAATGGGGAGAGTGAAATCCGCAGTCCCGACAAGGTGACCTCCTTCTCACAGCCTGGGAAGATTACCTAACACCCCTCCGAATTTGGAGATTTGCTTCACACAGCGAGGATGAATGGGGACACTAGGGAAGACTACAGAGCAGCAGAGACTGCAGTTTCTAAGCTACCGTTTAGGATAAGGCATGAAAGGACAGAATTTCCACAATGCGGTGGTTGGGGGTGAATATTTAGAACTCCAGGTTGAGGCTGACCTTGATGGCTGTCTGTGGTTTCACTGCTCCGTGGACAGATGCTTCATTTCCTGATGCAGCCTTTCCCAGCTGGAAAAGGTCTCCCAGGACGAAGAGGTTTAGGAAATGCTGCAGACTTCACCCCTCGTTGGAGATTTCAAAGCATACAATTAGGATCAAAATGTTCTGAGAAGTCCTGCAGAAAAGAAATCTGCTTTGGTATTATTTGATCCAGCATTTCCCAAAGCTAACTGACCTTGGAATTTCTTTTCCCCCTTCATAACACTCATTCATACCATACCCCACAAAAGCCAAGTTTCTAAGAATACACTTGGGAAAAGCTGCCCTAATGCACAGCAGAGCTGGTTCTGGCCCGTCGTGCCCTGCAGTGTACAGTAATGGGTTATTTGGGGAGGACACACAATATGTGGCAGAGCTAAGATTCAGGCTGAGGACAGTGGGACTTCACGCCAGTATTCTCTCCTCTATATCATGTCAGCTCACTAATAAGCTGCATTTTCATGGTACTATTTCCAGAGTGTCCGATTCTGTCCTGTTCTTGGGAATCCCATTGTGTCCTTGAACATCCTCCCGTGAGGGGCTTCTCATCCTGTCTACTCCCTCATTTCCCTTTCCCTGCCTGCAGTAGATGATGTTATTGCTCCCTATTTATCACCCCTCGCTGTATCCACATCCTTTGCCACGTAACCTTGCAGTGCTTTCCCTCTGTGAATGCCACCAGCCTCTCGATTTTGGGTTTGGTTGTATCAATAATGCCAAAGTAAATATATTCCTGTCCTGAGCTTAGGTCTCAAGAGGCCTCATGTGTTTCTGCTTGCCTTTTTACACCTCTGCCATGACCATGAGAAAAAGACGGCCCCCATGGCCCACTGGTCACAGGACAGACACAGGGAGCCGAGCTGCCCCCGAAAAGCTGCTCCAGACAAGCCCAGTCCAGAGCAGCTCCCCCAGCCAACCCACAGACGCATGAGTGAGCTCAGAGTAGATTGGCCGACCTCAGTTGACTCACACAAGTGAGCTAAACAGTCAATGATGATTGTTTAAGATCCTGAGTTTTGGGGTGATTTGTTATGTAGCAATAGCTGACTAATACAATCCCCACACATCCTCTTCTCTCTCTGCTGTTCTCCTTCTCTCTGCCTATTTTTCATCCAGAACTCTCTGACAATTTAAAAAATTATTATAAGGAAGATTAACAACAGTAAGTCTGGAACACAGAAGGGAGAAAAAAGTCACCTATAATTCCAGCCCTGTAAACAGCAACTGCAATTACACATTTCTGTGTTTCCTCTCAGTCTTTGACTCTAAATATATACAGATAGTCCCTAATTTACGATGGATCGACTTACAATTTTTCAACTTTATTATGGTGTGAAAGTGGTCTGCATTCAATACAGTAGTCAATAAATTACATGAGATATTCAAAACTTTATTATAAAATAGGCTTTGTATTAGATGACTTGGCCCAACTGTAGGCTAATGTAAATGTTCTGAGCACGTTCGAGTGGGCTAGGCTAAGCTGTGATGTTTGGTGGGTTAGGTGTATGAAATAAATTTTTGACTTATAATATTTTCAATTTATAATGGGTTTATTGGGACATAACTCTATTGTAAATTGAGGAACATCTATATACTTTTTATATAGCAGTGATCAAAGTGTAGCTATGATTTTTAAAAAAAGATTTTGTAAATTCACCCTGATTGATTTTTATAGCCTACTTTTATTTAGCATTACATAGAAAACATGTCCCCATTTTTCTATGTAGCTTATTTCACTCGTAAGAATTTCTTGGGTATCCACATGTCTCAGGTGCTCAGTGCAAGGGTTATGAGATGACCAAGGTGGCACCCTTCTCTCCCAGAGCTCACAGTTGGTGGTCAAGACAGGAGGAGAATAGAGCTCAGTGTGATAGATGTATCAAAATACTCACAAGGGAAGCATTTTATGGTGTTCATGGATCCTTATCTTTTCATGCTGCATAATATTCTATTGACTAGACACTTTATAATCTAACAACTGTTGTTGGATGCATAGATTTTTATATATATTTTTTCATTACAGATAAGACCACAATGAACCTTTGCATTTATATAGCTTTTTCTACTCTTTGGATCATTTTCTGGAGATTGAATGCCTCCCTGAAGATCGTAATCAGATTACTGAGCTGAAGAATGTGGCAGATTATATTTTCCAAAGATGATGACATCAAAATCGCATATCCCACATGATCTTGCCAGGGTCTCATCAAAAGGAACATCTAAACATTCCCTTCTCTTGATTCTGGGTGGGCTTGTGACTGCTTCAATTGATGGGATGCAGTGAAAGTGATACTGCTGACTTCCAAGGCCTGGTCAGAAAAGGCCAGGCAGCTGCTTGCTGGATTCTTTCTCTTGAGACCTTTGCCCTGGGGGAAGTCAGCCATGAAGTCCAATTACCTTGAGACCACCATGCTAGACAGACCACAGGTAGATGCTCCCCAAAACAGCCCAGTTGAACTCTCAGCAAATAGCTAGTACCAATTGCCAGCCACATGAGTGGGCCGTCTTGGGCTTCCAGCCCAGCTCAGCCTTCAGATGGCTCCATCCCCAGCCACTGAGTCCTCCCAGCCATACAGTCTTCCCCGCTGAAGCCCTAGTCACTGAGAAGCAGAGATGAGCCACCCTGCTGTGCTTTGTCTGAATTCCTGACATACAGGATCCATGAACACCATAAAATGCTTGTTTTAAGCTGATAGGTTTTAGAGAAACTTGTTATACAGCAATAATAACTGGAATAAACGTATAACATTTTTATAACTCTTGGTACATTTTACAAATTGCTTTTTGTTGTCACTAACAATGTCTGAGTACACCAGTTTCAATAACACATTTTGCTTTAAAAATTGTCCAACCAGGCCAGGCGCAGTGGCTCATGCCTGTAATCCCAGCACTCTGGAAGGTGGAGGCAGGAGGATAGCTTAAGCTCAGAAGTTTGAGACCAGCCTAGAGACCCTGACTCTACTAAAGATAGAAATATTATCATGGTGCACACCTGTAGTCCCAGCTACATGGGAGGCTGAGGCAGGAGGATCGCTTAAGCCCAGGAGTCTGAGGTTGCTGTGAGCTAGGCTGATGCCACGGCACTCTACTCAGAGCAACAGAGTAAGACTCTGTCTCAAAAAAAAAAGTTGTCCATCTAATCGAGTGTCTTCATATCTTTCCATGAAATTTACCCTCTACCTGAAGGACATAAACACAGGCAATATCTTTATACCTTTGGACATCTAGAAAATTCATTCTTCTTGGGGGGATTTTATTTCTTTTGGATTTGAAACACAGCTCTGATACTTACTGGTTATGTAAATGTGGGCCTCTGGGTCTCAGTTTCCTCATCTGTAAAATAGGATGATAATCTAATTTTATTCCTCCTGATGTTTTTTCTTCTCTTTATTCTTCCCTCTCTCTTTTCTTCTTTCTCCCTTAATTTCTTTCCCTCTCATTTTATTTTTCCATATTCTTACAAACCCCTGCCTCTTGTATTAATTTTTCCTCTGCCAGATCCTTAAACCTCAGCCATGGATCCTCCCTAAAGTGGCTTGAGAGACACTGAATTTTTTTGGTAACAGAGTCCAGTAGAGAAGGTGGCTGCTGATTAATTTCATGTCAGCAAGGGCGTCCTGTGCTCTGCATCTAGAATAGGGCAGTTTCCAAGGTGACCGAGACTAGTGTGTGAGTATAAGGTGAGGCCCTGGAGTTATGAGCTGCAAAACTTGTAAACCACACAGGCTTCCTCTGAGCCACGCGTTGCACACGACTCGCCAAGCAAATTAACAACTGATTTGCAGCAAAGTGTTCCAACAAGATTTAATGATTGGTGCATCTATAAATAGGATCATAAAACAATTTGGATAGATGTTAATATATGGGTTCAGTCCAGGAGTGACTAAACCTTGAGTTGTTTTGACCTCAGAGAGCCATCAAAAACATGGTGCAAGCAACAATTCTGTGGTTGTCTGCGGCAGATGTTTTGCTCCTATTTAACATGTCCTTGTGTGTGTAATTTACTAACATGGTAATAACATGCTGTTTGGCAGTTTGCAATTTACAAAGTGCCTTCACACATGTGTTCTCATTTAATCCTTACAAGATAGGCACTATTATTGAGATCGGGGGAGACAAGTAACTTGCTCCCAGACATCCAGATTGGGGAGGGGGGAAGGGAATGAGGTGAGATGATGGTGGTGCTTGTGGTGGCAGTGGTAGTAGACTCCAGATTTGAGACAAGAACTATGTGGCTCCCAAATTCATCTTCCTTTCTTATTCCAACAAAATCCTGATTTCCTGGTTTAAAAGACTTGGAACAATCAATTCCTCTCCTGTCCTCACAGGGGCCACTGGGGTCCAGCCCACTGGGTCCAACATCCTGCTCACTCCTTTATCACTTTGCATTAAGAGTGGACTTGCCAGATTTAGCAAATAAATATATGGGACACCCAGTTCAATTTAAATTTCAGGTAAACAATGAATAATAGTTTTAGTTTCAGTATTTTAGTATGTTCCATGGTACATTTTATCTGGTAAACCTAATTAGACATATTTGTTATTAAAAATTTTTCCCCTAAAAATAATATGAGATTCCTTATAGAAAATTATGAAAAACCACATAAACAAAAGCAAGAAAATAAAAATTACCCTTAATTTTTACTAGCAGGCAACAACCTCTGTTGATCTTTTGGATAATTTACTGTGACTTTTTTTCCATGCATATATTTATGTATATAGAGTCCCTTTTAAAAAAATAGAAAATGAGATTTACTGAATATACTACTTAAGAGTTGCTTTTCTCAGTTAAGAATATGTCATGAATATCTTTCCGTGTCCTCATGTATTTTGTAACATCCATATGGCCACAAGGTCATCAATTGGAGAGCATACTGTGTTTAGCTAATTCCCCATAGTCAAGCCCTTAGGTTGTTTCCAATGATTTATTATTACAGACGTCACAGTGAACAATCTTTACTACATCTCTCTGAACATTCCTAGAATAAATTTTTGGCAGTAGAATTTCTAGATCAAAGGGTAAGCAAACTTTTAAGGTTTTTGTTATATATTGTCCTCTAAAGAAGTTGTGCCAAATTATATTCTCACAAATAATATCTGAAAGTGCCTGTGTCCTTGCACGTTGTCAACACTAGGAATTATTAAAAACAAAAAAAGAGAAAAATCCCACTTTGACTGATTCCAGAACCACACTCAACCCTCTGTCCCTAAACCACACTTAATGATCTCGTTTCTTGCAACTGAGCCTTCCAATTCTAAAAGGGCAGTGAATTAGATTAGGGACAGAGACGACCACCACTGTCCCTCACATGCCCATGCCAGACATCCATGGTCAGTCTTGGCATCTTTCTACTGGACTTGGACAAAACTTTGGGCAGCTATTACTAAAGAAATTGCTCATTAGGGGAAATTTCTTCTCATAGAAGAATTTTGTTAATAAATGAAGAAAGAATGGTGGAAAAGAATGGCATTGGTCACCAATGGCTGTTTATATCAAGTGTTTCTTTTCTTTTTTCTATCAAAAGCAAGCTGGAGCAAGGTATTTCTGATGGAAGAACACAATGCCATCTTAAAGCATTCTGGCCAAAAATGTGAACCTGAATCTGATCAAGCTTCTAGATCTAGCTACCAATTTAATAAAGAGGACAGAGAAAATGTTAAACTACACTGAGGAGATGCAATCAGCAAAAATCTGGACCGTGGGAAATTCTGTAGATCAAATGACCTGTTTTCTAGAAAGAAAGAAAGAAAGAAAGAAAGAAAGAAAGAGAGAGAGAGAGAGAGAGAGAGAGAGAGAGAGAGAGAGAGAGAGAGAAGAAAGAAAGAAAAGAAATGGAGGGGAAACCTATAGATTAAAAGATACCTAGAAGATGTATCATCCAGTCACAAATGTGTGCACCTTAGTTGGATTCTTATTTTTAAAAAAGTTTTGAGAAAATAATCCACTAATAACATTTATGAGACAATTAGAAATTTGAACACTGACTGGATATTTGATTGTACTAAGAAATAATTATAATATTTTTAGGTGTGATAATAGTATCATAGGTTTTTTATTTTTATTTTTTAAAGACTCCTCATCTATTAGAGCAGTGGTTTTCAGTTTTGAGGTTTTGCCCCCCAGGGGACATTTGGCAACATCTGGAGTCATTTTGGGTTATCAAAACTGGGAGGAGGGAGTATTAGTGGCATCTAGTGGGTAGAGGCCAGGGATGTGGCTGCACATCCCAGAACACACAGGACTGTCCCCCATGACAAAGAATCATTTGGCCTAGAATGTCAATAGTGCTGAGGTCTAGAGACAATGTTTTAGAGATACATACTGAAATACTTATGGGTAAAATGATACAATGGCTGAGATTTGCTACAAAGTAACATGTGATGGGGAAGTAGCTTGATAGGAGTGGTTGGGAGTTGTTGGTTGGGCCTGGGTAAGGGGTACAGAGCTTTGTTATATTCTATCTCCTTTTAGATAAGTTTGAAATTGTCCATAATAAAAAAAACTTGTAACCTGCTCATGAGGTGAATGGCCTTCTCTAAGGACCCTTTTTAACATTCTCTGGCGACTCTGAACTTTTTCTGACCTCACTCACAGGGAAACTGTGAAGTAGGCAAAGTTTATTTTTGGTGTCTTATCGCTTCCTTCCTTACCAGCAGAAGAGAGGTATGCAGGCTGAGCCCCCCCAATCTCTTTGCTCATCCTGCGTCCTCATCTGCAAAACAGGGACATACATGACACTTGCTCCCCTCATGGGGCGGCAGGGAGGCTCAGATTACATCTTGTCCAGCATTACCAAAACTGTGATGTTTTAATCCACCTCATAGTAGTGCAGTCTTTGGTCTCAACCTGAACTAACATCTTTTAATTTCAGTGTAACTTTAGCCACACAGAATTAGTTGAGAAGTAATCTTCTTCTCTTCAAGTTTCCAGAAGAATTCGTATAGAATTGGTATAACCTCTTCCTTACGTGTTTGGTAGAATTCATATGTGAAGCCATCTGGATTTGAGTCTTTCTTTGTGGAAAGGTTTTAAACTATAAATTGATTCTTTTAATAGACACAGGGTTATTCACGTCATTTATTTCTCTTTAAGTAAGCTTTGCTAGTTTGTGTCCTTCAAGGAATTCATCCATTTCATCTAAGTCCTCAAATTTATTGGCATAAAGTTGTTCATGAATTTTCCTTAACATCCTTTTGACCTTTGTAGAATCTATAATCTATAATCTATTGAGATTATAATCTATAATCTATTGAGATTATAATCTATGAGATTATAATCTATAATCTCATTTCTTAACTTGGTAATTTATGTCTGAACTGAAGTCTTTTAGATGACAAAAATTCAATAGGAAGATAGGATTTCTTTGTTCACATGAGAAAAGTTGAAGTCTTGCTTGTACACATCTTTTATTTTTTCCTACCCTCCACCAAAAAATCATCACATTTTACATCTTCATAGGATTATTTATTATATGGAATTAATGTGGCAGGAAGCTCATGGGAAGGTGAAGGGGGACAGCCAGATGGAAATCTGATTTGTAACCAGACGCTCATTATGAAGGGAGAAAGCAGAGGTGGTAGTTGCACTGGGGTTTTTTGCATTCTGGGTTCGCTTCACAGGATCAGGAAGTTTTAATCAGGGTCACAGACTCCTATATTCTGTCCTTTCCAAACATTCAGTTAATCATTCTATCATTTTAGTAGCATGTAGTCCTAAACGATGTCCCCAAGCTTGTTTACTCTCAAACTCTGGAGATTCTGACAACATTGACCAACTCAGATAATATTCTAGGTCCAATTTTTTTAGGAAGTGTCTGAGGGCAGTTTGAAGTAGTGAGAAAACTATGGCTTTTGGAGTTAGACAGATCTAAATTTAAAGTTTGGCTTTGCCATTCATTTGCTGTGAAACTAGGACAAGTTCTGAAAATTCTCTGAACTCTACTTTCCTCATGTGAAAAATGGGGGATAATGAGACCTACTTCATAGTGTTCTTGGGATGCTTAAATGAGATAATACATGTGTCTTGCACATATTATCAAATTTGAGTGGATCTAAAAGTATGGTCTCCGGACCAGCATCACCTGGAAACTTGTTAGAAATGCAAGTTCTGGAGCTCTACTCTAGACCTAATGGATCAGACACTCTGGGTGTGAGAGTTCCACAATCTGTGTTTTAACAAGCCCCTCTGGGTGATTCTAATGACTGGCCAGGTTTGAGAACCAATGGATTCACATATTCTTTAGCACATGGTAGAAGTTAAATAAATGCTAGTTTTCTCTTCCTATTTATATGTATTTTTGATATCTATTCTTTCAGTTTATCCTTAGTTCTTGTACTAATTAAACTCTTCAAGAGTCAAGACCGTCTCTCTCTCTCTAGCTCATCTTATTTTTTTCTTTCTCTTTCCAAATTCCTGGTGAATGTTAGCATTCAATAGGAACTCAGAGAAGGTTAACTACATTTCTATGTGTCAAATAAGGACAGAACTGCCCTTGGCTTTCCACTGCTTTACTTATTTATTTGACTTATATAGCACCTTGGCTCAATCGGGTATCTGGAAGATGAAGTGCTCAGTGTGCCTGGAGTGAATACCAATCTTGCTCTGATACCAGGGATGCTGGGAGTGTAATGTCTTCCTCCCAGTGTCAGCCAGACACCACTTCAACCCCAATAAACATAAAAGCCTGAGCGATGTCATAGACCATTTGGTCCTGATTAAAGAAGAGATGCAATAAAAACTCATCAATTCGCAGCAACTGGAGTGAGTGAGAGAGGAGAGGGAAGGCCAGTAAACAAATGAAAAACTCAAGTTCTTTGTTTAAAAAAGTGCAATCTTATTTGCATAGCACTTTTTGGTTTAAGAAGCACCCATAGCCGGGACAGTTTGTATAGGACTGCTGTGAGAAATGAATGCAATTCCCAGTAATATTCTAAGGATGATGACCTTCACATTTATTAAGTAAATAATATTATTAATAATAGTAATAGTAGGTGATAGGTGAAAGTTTTTCGATGAATGTCTAATTTAATGAGTGATTAGTGGAATGAATGAATGAACTATCAATTTGTTTGGTCGGAGATTTTTTTCTCAGTGTAAAAGCAAGCTTCATTACTCATTCAGCAGTGGGTGAGCCCCATAACAGCTGTTGAGGCCTGAATAAATACAGTTGAAATTTAAAAAAATAGCTTTATTCATAACAGCCCAAACCTAGAAACCATCCAAATATCTAACAAAAGGTGAATGGATAAAGAGATTGTAGTACCTCCATACAATGGAATACTATTAAGCAATAAAAGGAATGAGCTACTGTTACAAAAACTAACTTGAATATATCTCAAAATTATCATGCTATACAAAAGAAACTAGACACAAGAGGGAATGTACTATATGATTTCACATATATAATATTCTAGAGGAGGCGAACCTAATCTATAGTTAGGAAGCACATCAGTGGTTACCTGAGGCCAGGATTGGGGGTGAGACTAACTGCAAAGGAACATGTGATGGAAAAATTCTCTAGCTTGACTGTGGAGGTCATTCCAAGAATATATACATTTGTTAGAATCCATGGAACTATACATTTTAAATGGATGAATATTATTGTCTGTAAATTATACTTCAATAAAATCAAGAAAAGAAAAAAAGAAAAGGAAAGAAAATAGCAACAGTCTTTTCTACCACAGCCTGGAAGTCAGTCGCTTATGGTGGCAGTGTGGATTCAGAATCCAGAGTGAGCTGGAATGAAGGATGCAGGACCTGCACAGTTCTCACTGTTGGGGCTGGCGGGGCCACACTTCATGCCCTGAGGTTCTGTTTACCAGAGCTGGTCACCCTGAGGAGGCCAGTGCGGTGGGTGGAATGCTGCAGACCAACATGAATTGTTCCTGCAAGCAGAGCTGATAATTCAAACTTCTTCCTCAGGCCCTTGCCTGTTTTGTTTTTAAACTAAATGTTAACCTCTAATTTCAGCACCGGCCTGGCATGTGTCCAAAATGCATTTAAATTTGATGTTCCAAGCCCCAAAAGAAGCATTCAGAGGGCCCCAGAGAATTTTAACAAGTTGTGTCACCTTGAAAGACTATCTTACAAATTGTTTTCCAGATTCCTACCACCACAGACATTCCGTGTGCCCTCCAACCCCACTGTAGCGGAGTTGCAGTGGGTGATCCCCACGAAGGAATCTGGCCCAAAGCTGGGGATGTGCTGTGAGAACAGACACCATGGAGGGGCTGCTTCTCCCTCCCCAGCTACCTCTGGCTATCCCTCCAGCAAGATCTCTTCTCAAAGAACATTTCGCAACATAGAAAAAAAAACACACTTCTCTATACAAGTTAACAGAAAAATAAGTAAATATATAATACACACAAAATAAAAATTATTACCAACAGTGATAACCACTGATTATCATTTTGGCCTATGTTTTTTCCAGGGATACACCACACACACACACACACACACACACACGCACATTTATTTAAAATAAAAACCTGATCATACTGTACAAATTGTTTTGTTATCTGCTTTTTCTACCACTTAACAATTTATTGGGAACATTTTCCCCATCATTAAATAGTCTTAATCAGCCTCCTATTAGTTAATTATTGCTGCATTAACAAACAACCTCAAAGTCTCAAGATACTAAAAAAAGCATTTAGTTCTCACTTAGGTGTTTGGGGGTCATTTTGGGTAACTCTGGTCCCTCTGTCTCCATCCTACCCTCCATCAGCAAGCTAGTTCTAGCGTGATCTTACGATGACAAGGGACACACCCAACTGTCACACTTCAAACCTCTACTGATTTCACAGCTGCTAACATCCCACTGGCCAGAGCAAGTCCCATGGGTGAGCCCAAAGTCAAGAGACAAAGAAGACTGCACTCTTTGTGGAGGACTTGCAGAGTTACACAGCAGAGGGCATGGATACGGGGAGGGTGGTAAAATTAGGACCAATCATGCAATCTACAATAAACCTCGTTTTCAATGCCAGACTCTCGGGGATGTTTGCAAATTTATTTATTTGCCACTCATACAGTGCTATGTGCCAGCTACTGTTGGAAGTGCTTTACAAATATTTAATCCTCAAAACGGGCCTATGGGGAAGATCTTATTAACCCCATTTTACAGATGAGGAAACTCAGGCACGGAAAGGTTAAACACTTGCCCCTGGTCACCTAGCTAGTGAGTAGGGGAGCAAGGAAGTCTGCATCTCGAGTCCATGCCTATAAACACCATGCTAGGCTGCCTCTCTTAGGATTTGTCCCCACTGCCCCCACTAGACTGTGACAGAGACTCAGTACCTAGTGCAGCAGCTGGCCCTGTGAGCACACAGTATGTTTTTTGTTGAATGAATTTCATCATTATCTCATCATTAGATATCTAGGTTGGTTCTAGCTTGTTTGGCTGTTATATACTGCCACGGGCTGAATTGTGTCCTCTCCAAATTCTCATGTTGAAGTCTTAATCCCCAGCACCTCAGAATGTGACTGTATTTGGAGAGAGGACATTTAAAGAGGTGATTAAGTTAAAATGAGGCCATGGGGTGGGCCTTAATCCAATCTGACTGGTGTCCTTATAAGAAGAGAAGGTTAGGACAACCAGAGAGGCACCCGGGAGCCCATGCAACGAGGGATGACTTGTGAAGAGGCAGCAAGAAGCTAGCAAGTCTGCAAGCCCAGGGGAGAGGCCTCGGAGGGAACCAGGCCCGCTGGTGCTTTGATCCTGCACTACTGGCCTCCAGAATTGTGAGAAAATAAATTTCTGTTCTTTCAGCCACCCAGTCAGTGGCACTTTGTTATGACAGCCCTAGCAGATTAATACATACACCACGTCGTTTCCAGCACACCAGGTTTGTCTAGATGTATTGAAACAGTATGCACAGCCATAACTACTTGGGAGACCTTTTTAAAATCCCATTTAGCCACTGCTTTGTGGGGAGGGTATTGTTCTTAATTCAGTGGAAACTGAATATCTGTTTTCTCCATAAAACTAAGTCATGTGACAACAAGGACCGCAGAATCCAAGTCTATATCCCCAATGACTCCTGAGTATTCAAGACATACAGTGAGCGTTCAGCAAACATCTGATACAGGAACCTATAAAACTGTACTTGCTCCTTCTGCCTCAGCCAGAACCAAGGCAAAGAGTTTGCAGGGGCTCCTGGTGAGCATGGATGGCGAGAGGTGGGGTAAAGAATGTCAGGGCCCAGCCTGCTCAGACGGAAGGAGCTCAGGCAAGAGAAAGAGAGAAACAGAGAGAAGACCTCCTCAGTGGGAAAGGGGAAGTACTGTCAGAGGAATGAAATCTTCTTTCCCACGATGAGGGAAGAGGGAGGAAGAGCACACAGCACAGGTTCAGGGGACCATCTGCCTTGTGTATGGGGGCAGGGCGAGGACAGACCAGGGGTCCACAACTCTTTCTGAATGACCACTTGATTTCCTTCTGCAGGTATTCTTGAAAAGGAAATGTAAACAATAAGGTAGAAGTTATGGATAACATTTAGAAATTTATCATCCCTGGGCAAGGAGTTGTAGGAAGTTAGCTTTTAGCAGTCCAAAAACCTCTTACTTCTTTTTCCTCAAATACTACCTTCTAACTAATTTATTCATTCAACAAACATTTATTGAGTGTCTGCCATGCTGGATGCTGTGCTGTGAGCTGGGGCCACGCTGGTGACAATACAGGGACCACCTGCTCTTGTAGTGCTTGCATTTTAATTTTTACAAGAAGGTGAGAAAATTTCAAACCTGCAAAGTTGAGTAAGAGTCATTGACTAGCAGTCAAACAATTTCCCCATTCATTAATTTTCTATCTTACTGGCTCATAAAGAAATATCTGTTTAGCACCTACTAGGTCTCGGGTGCTGTTCTAGGCATTAGGAGAAGGGGCTTGAACAGGACATTGTCATGTCACCTGAGGCCTCAAGTGTAATAAATAAGAAAACAAGTAATGCTCATGGGCTGAGGGGCAGGGATGGCAGTGCAACTGTGGTCATGTAGGGTTACCGTGGTGGTACAGGGTGGCTGTGCAGCACAGGGGAATGTAGTCATCTAGGATGGCTGTGACAGCATGGTGTGAATGTGGTAGTATCAGGAGAATTTGATAGTGTAGGAATCTTGGGAGGAAATCGTTCCCTTTGGAAGAGTCAGGTAAGGCTTCTCTGAGCAGGGGACATTTGTGCCAAGTCTTGAAGGTTGCACACATTATACAAGAGACACAATGTAGGTTCTATTCAAACTGGAGCTAGTTTAAGAAAAAGGGGGAAGTATGGGGGGAGCAAACAGGGACTTTCCTAGAACCAGGCAACAGGGTCTCCCAAGGCCTGGGACCAGGACCTGGGTAGACTAGGGAGAAAGGTAGAGATCTCTGACTCTTCAAAGCTGTGAGGTCTGTCTCTCCTCCTCTTGGGTGTCTGTTTTCTGCCTCCCTTTTTGTAGATCAGACTTCTAGACTTCTCTATTCATGTTCAGGAAAAAAGCCCACCCACAGCTCCTGAGCTGGCCCATCTTTGAGTCAAGCAAGCAGCAGAAATGGACTCATATATTATAGGCCTGATTCTATATTCTTGGGACAAAAAATTCCAGTTGGCCCTCTTGAGTCAGGGTTCTCCAGAGAAACAGAACCAACAAGAGATCTCTCTCTTTTTCTTATTCTTTCTCTCTTGGGGATTTATTAGGTTAATTGGTTCATGTGATTATGGAGGCTAAGAAGTCCCAAGGTATACTATTTGCAAGCTGGAGAATCAAGGGAGCTGGTAGCATGACTCTATCCAAGTCCAAAGGCCAGAGAAGCTGGAGTTGTGATGCCCAAGGGCAGAAGATGGGTATCCCAGCTCCAGGAGAGAGAGAGAGAGAGAGAGAGGGAGGGAGAGGGTGCAAATCTGTTTTCCTCTGCCTTCTTGTGCTATCTTGGCCCCCAATGCCTGTATACCATGCAAAACCATCTGTAAATCAGGCCCAAGTCTTCTCTTTGTCAACTGATTATAGCGAATGCTCCAGAAGGCTACAGGTGCAGGCTGGGGAGAGAAGGCAGTGTAACAAGACTGGGAACCACAGGTATTTGGGCCATCTTACTTGTGCCTTCAGGACCTGTTTTGGCCGGATCACGTATTTACCGCTTCCATCTGACAGTGGAGTGCTGCTGTGCACACCCAACTTTGTGCCTTAGGGGGTCAGATGACACCCAGTTCATGACAGGCAGCTCAGATCACTTAGTGGCCCATGGTTAAGTGTTCAGTTTCTACTAAGGCCCAGTAGCAGGCCAAGGGCTGTTATCTGCTCTCAAAAGGAGAGTAGTTATCTGCAGACGATGGCAGGGCCTTGTTCCAAAATCCTGAAGGCCTATGCTGTGATTCACCAGTAGGGGCCTGCCAGAGGCTCCACATAGCATTCCTATCTGCCACGGACATCTCCAGTACCACTGAATCTGCTGGGGCACACGGCCCAAGAGGCAGAGCAGCTTGCACAGCAGTCTGGAAATGTTGCAGACCTTTCTCCTGTTCTGGCCCCACTGAAAACTAGCAGCTGTTTGGATCATTCAGTAAATGGGCCATAGTAACACACCCAAATGAGGAATGCATTGCCTCCAAAATCCAAATAGGTCCACCAGGTGTTGTGCCTCTTTCTTGCATGTAGAAGGAGCCAGATACAGTGACGTATCCTTAACCTTAGAAGGATTATTTCAACATTCCCCATACCATTGGCCCCCTAGAAATTTTACTGAGGTAAGAAATGCAAATTAAAACCACAATGAGGCCGGGCGCAGTGGCTCATGCCTGTAATCCTAGCACTCTGGGAGGCCGAGGCGGGTGGATCGCTCGAGGTCAGGAGTTCGAGACCAGCCTGAGCAAGAGCGAGACCCCATCTCTACTAAAAATAGAAAGAAGTTATATGGACATCTAAAAACATATATAGAAAAAAATTAGCTGGGCATGGTGGCGCATGCCTGTAGTCCCAGCTACTCAGGAGTCTGAGGCAGGAGGATTGATTGAGCCCAGGAGTTTGAGGTTGCTGTGAGCTAGGCTGATGCCACGGCACTCTGGCCAGGGTGACAGAGCGAGACTCTGTCTCAAAAAAACAAAAAACAAAAAACAAAAAAAACCACAATGAGATATCACCTTACCCCTGTTAGAATGGCCATAATTAAAAAGACAAAGAACAATAGATGTTGGTGTGGATGCAGAGAGAAAGGAATGCTTACACACTGTTGGTGGAACTGTAAATTAGTAAAACCTCTATGGAAAACAGTATGGACATTCCTCAAAGAAATAAATATAAACTTACCATTTGACCTAGGAACCCCACTACTGGGTATCTACTCAAAGGAAAAGAAGTCATTTTATCAAAAAGACACCTGCATTTGAGTGTTTATTGCAGCACAATTCACAATCACAAAGATGTGGAATTCACCTAAGTGCCCATCCATTCATGAGTGGATTAACCAAATGTGGGATGTGTGTGTATACACACACGTGCCCACACACACACTATGGAGTACTACTCAGACATAAAAAGGAACGAAATAATGTCTTTTGCAGCAATTTGGATGGAACTAGAAATCATTATCCTAAGTGAAGTATCTCAGGAATGGAAAAACAAAAACCATGTGTTCTCGCTAATAATTAGGAACTAACCAATGGGCACACATGGGCACAAAGGAATGTAAAGGTCAGAAATTAAGAAGGGAGCAGGGAGGAGTAGGGGGGTAAAAACCTACCTATCACGTATAATGAACACTACTTGGGTGATGGACACACTAATAGACCTGACTTAAGCATTATATAAGCTATCTATATAACCAAAACATTTGGTACCCCCCTTAATATTTTTAAATTTAAAAAAAGAAATTTTACTGAGGTAGAAGGCCCCTGAAGTTTAGTTAAACTTATTTGCTACTCTCTGACATGCAAAGGTCTTACCAAGAAGTCTTGATTAGTTGCTCCTTCTTGCTCACTAGGTCCAATCAGCATAATGTCGTTAATGTGATGCATCAGTGTGGTATCTTGTGGAAGGGAAAGGTGATCAAGGTCCCTGTGAACTCATTTATGACATGGGGATGGAGAGTTGATGTGCCCCTGAGGTAGGACAGTGAAGGTGTATGTTGCTGACCTTGCCAGCTGAAAACAAAGTGCTTCTGGTAGACAGGTGGACCTATGGACAAGTATGGAGAAGAGGCATTTGCCAGATCAATTGCTGCACACCAGGCAGCAGGATATGTGTTAATTTGCTCAAGCAAGAAACCACATCTAGCATAGCAGCTGCAACTGGAGTCTCCACTTGGTTAAGCTTACGATCCACTGTCATTCCCCAAGGTCTGTCTGCCTTCTGCACAGGCCAAATAGGAGAGGTGAATGGAAATCACCACCCTGCATCTTTCAAGTCCTTGACGGTGGCACCAATCTCTGCACTCCCCCAGGGATTTGATATTGCTTTTGATATGCTATTTTCTTAGGTAGAGCAGCTCTAATGGCTTCCATTTGGCCATTCTAACGTTAATTAATAGCCCTTGCTCCACAGGTTAGGGAACCAGTGTGGGATTCTGCCAGCTGCTAAGTATGTTTATTCCAATTATGCATTCTGGAACTGGGAAATAACTACGGGATGGGTTCAGGGAACCTCCTGAGCTAAAACTCCACTGATCATCTTACCTCCATGAGCCCCTACTCTGACTGGAGGGCCACAGTGACATTTTGGGTCTTCTTGAATCAATGTCAGTTCAGAGCCAGTGTGCAGTAGTCCCTACAAGCTCTGATTCTTTCTTTTTTCACAAAGCACAATTATCCTGCTAACATTCCATTGGTCCCTTTGGGGAAGGCTGGGAGAAATATTACAGTATAAATATTCAGCAGTATACCAGGGTTCTTCCTTGGGTGGACCTGGCTTCCCCTTCAGTCAAGGGGTTTTGAGTCTGTAAACTCGTCCAAGTTTAGGAATTGATTGGGGAGATGCAGTTCTTTCTTTATGATTTGAGTTAGACTCTTGTTGATATGACCTGGAAGTTTCCTTCTTATATAGTTCGGGTAAGAATTTAGTAGGCCTCCTATCAATTTCACTTCTGGGAACACCATGATTAACTAGTCATTGCCATAGATCTACAAGAGTCAGACTATTCTGATTATTGCTTTGACTGTGCTGTACATTGTAATAGCTATGCCCTCCTTGCTTTGGCAATTGAGTGTCACCACTTGTTCCCTGTCATCCCAGGATGTAATTACTCCCACTGCATTTAAATTTTCCAATTGAGTAGCTGTAGTTCTCACTGTATGGTCTGGCATACAGAGAAGAGCAATCACAGAGATCTTTAGGGATGCTGGGGCTCCCCTCACAAATCTACTTCCCAAAGTATTGGTGAAAGGTATGTCTTCTGGACTCTCCCAGAGTGGGCGTGTAGGACTTCAGTGACAAATTCACTCTAGCATTCCAATCTCCCTAAGCCTTTGCATCCTCTCTTCTACATTGAAGCAGGGGAGATCAGGCATCTCTAACTTGCTTGTGGTGGGCCATCTTTTGATTCATGTTCCAGCCACCCAACCAAACAAACTGTTAGAGCCCTTTCTAACTCTCCAAGCAGCAACATTAAATGCAAAATCTCTTCTTGGTGGGTCCATATCAATAAATTTGGCCTGATAAAACTTTATGTTCCTTCCTCTCTTATCCCGCACTCTTAATATCCCTTCCCACAAGTTTGCCAGGTTTCTGCTTGTACAGATAAGAAAACCCAAGTAGTTCCTTTGGAGCAGAGTCCACCTCCTCATGGGTCACATTTTGTACCTCACCTTTAACAGTACATGCCATGTGAGGCTGGGAGTTCAGCTTTTGTTGTGATTCAGCCAATTGCATGATGAGGACTTGTGTTTGATTTCAGTAATTTCAGCCCTATGGCTATAGGACATAAGATTCTTCTTCAAGGCACACCTAGAAGCTCTTAGATCATGTATGCATTGCTTGAGCCAGAAATTGGAATCCCTGAGCTCATCTTTTGCTTTCATCACTTTGGCCAGTGACGTTAGGAACAACCAACCAATGACATCACGTCCATGGCTATGAGGGCTAACTGTATTTTCAACCCATGGTTGGCCACATCCGATGACATGGAACCTGTGTATCCAGAGGGCTGAATATACGACGCCATTTTATATAAGGGACTTGAGCATCCACAGATGTTGATATCCGAGGTCCTGGAACCAATCGCCTGTAGATACTGTATTCCTTAGTTTTCCACAAATGTTCAAAAGTATCATATACAGTGTCACTAAGTTCCTTGCCTAGTATAAATGGTTGATTAGAAATATCCATTGCAAACATTTTGTGTATCTCCTCTGCCTTTTTGTTCTGTCAGTCCACCCTGTCACTGGGTGAAGGCGGCTCTTCCTTAGTTTCCTGATTCAAATGCTAATCTCTTCCAGAAACACTCTCAGACATAAGCAGAAATAATGCTTTACCAGCTCTCTGGGTTTCATCCAGTCAAGTTGACACCTGAAATTAACCATCCACCACCCTTGGCCCAATCAGCTGTGGCCGCGGGAGGGGAGGGTCACTGAGGACAAAAATGGCCATGAGGTTCCATCCTTGGGGTGAGTGAGGCAGTTCTGGGGGCAGAGGGTGAGATGAGCCACACTACACTCCAGGAAGCGCTCTCCACAGTGTGCAATAGTGAGGAGTCGATTATGACTTTTAATTTTAAAATCATTCAAGCAGTCTGGCAGCATATGAGATGAAGCATAGCAAATATCACAAGTCCAAGTGCAATGCCTAAGTCAACAAGAATAAATAAATGCAAAGAAATATATAGTAAAACATTGATAACAAATAGTAGAGGATTCAGTAATACAATCGCATGGGATTTCTGAAGTCAGCTTAACCAAGGGAGGAGGGATACATAGTAAAATTCAAGGAGTCAAGCAGGTGCCCCCAAAAGCAGTTTGAAAGCTGGGAGTAGGAAAAGAGAAGAAAAATGGAAAATGAAATCTTGCCAGGTGTGCGGACTGTCACACAGAGGAATGGGGAGGGTCTGACATCTCCATCTGTGGGAACAGGGGCCTCTGTGATCACTGTTGTTCTCTTGATCTTGCTACACACAGCTGTTTTAATCAGATAGAAATAATCAGGCAGCTTTCTCAGAGTTAGGACATTCCTTTCTCTTTCAGTTCAAGATTACTCAGAAGCTTTTGGGACTGCTGGAATGTCTGTTATGAAAATCAGAAAGCCTCATGATGTTGGGGGCACCACTGTTACTAATACCAAGGTATTTAAAAAGAGAAAAAGAAAAGAAAACCTCATAAAATATACCAAAATGTATCATTTTATTTTATATTTCTTTTTTTACAGTAACTCTATTATCAAATCATTTTATTTTATTTTAAAATGAATTTTTATTAAACTATTTTAAGAATATATTTAAATTTTTTAGAGACAGGGTCTCTTGCTCTGTCACCCAGACGGGAGAGCAGTGGCACAATCCTAGCTCACTACAGCCTCAAACTTCTGGGCTCAAGTGATCCTCCTGCCTCAGCCTCCCAAGTAGCTGGGACTACAGGCATGAATGACTGCACCCAGTCAATAATGTATCAATTTAAAGACCAGATCATCAGAAAAAGGGAAAGACAGTCATAATTTCAGCCAATATTTTTATTCTTTCTTCTGAAGGTATCAAAGAAAGCCAGATGTGTTATCTTCGAATTCATTTTCTTCAGGGCCTGCCAATGGCTGAGCTGAGACAACTAAGGAGAAAGAGAGAAAAAATAACAGAGTGAGCATACAGTTGCTCCCGCATGGATCTCAAACTATGGTCTGAGGAGCTCCTGGGGAGAGGGATGCTTCCCCAAGACTGTTTACAGGAATGAACACATGAGGTCAAAACCCTTTTCATAACAATACTTAAGACTCTATGTGCCTTTCCCACTGTGTTTCTATTTGCACTGATGTTGCAAAAGCAATGGTGGCAGCTCAGGATGAACCAAGACAATGACACTAATTGTCCTGTGGTTCGTGGTTACTAGATTATTCCCCGACATGCACTAACAATAAAAAGAAATGTCACTTTCACTTAAGAATGTCTTTGATGAGCAATAAAAGTTACTGATGCTATTAAACTGCTACTCTTGAATACCCGTGTTTTTGATATTCCCTGAGACAGAGTGGGAAGTGCACACAAAGCATGCTGTTGCGTACTGAAGTCCCCAGTGGTTGTCTTGGGGGAGAGCACTTACGCAATGGCGTTGTGAGCTGAATGATGTTTTACTTGGAAGAATGACTGACAGACTATCATTATTCAGGCTTGGGGACTGGGCAGACCTTTTCTTGAACAAAGTCAGTCTGTCACTTCAAGGAAAACAAACGACAGTGTTTGTCATCAACAATAACACTCAGGATTTTAGGAAAACTTTTATCTACCATTATGAACTTTCTATCTTTCTAATACTTTTTCCCCCCATCTTTCCAATACTTGAAGACTTTTTGGATAATAATAGGTAGTGATATTCACAAACGTGGGTTTTTAAAATATCTATTATGTAATAAAATGTGTTAACATTTAGAAAATCTGTATAACTTAGTGTACTATTTTCCAAATGACCAATGAAAGATATTACAAAGTCAGGTATGGGTAAAAGATCGACTCAAAGTACAAGATAAACCAGTGGATTTTAATGTAATGGAATATGAAATGTTTATTGATAATGTTTCAGATTTCACACTGCAAAACTAACTTTTAAGAAACTATCACTTGTCCCGTTTAGATGTAGTCTCAAAGAAGAATATCCACAATTATCTGAAAAAGGCTGTAAAATACTCCTTCTTTTTCAACTACACACCTGTATGAGGCTAGAATTTTTTTCATGTACATAAACTACAGCAATTTATCTCATAGAGTGAATGCAGAAGCAGATGTCAGAACCTAGATGTCTCCTATTTTAAACCAGACATTAAAGAGATTTGCAGGCCGGACACAGTGGCTCACACCTGTAATCCTAGCACTTGGGAGGCCAAGGTGGGAGGATTGCTTGAGATCAGTAGTTCAAGACCAGCCTGAGCAAGAGTGAGACCCCATCTTTACTAAACATAGAAAAATTATCCAGGTGTTGTGGCTTGTGCCTTTAGTCCCAGCTAACTGTTTGGGAGGCTGAGGCAGGAGGATTGCTTGAGCCCAAGAGTTTGAGGTTGCAGTGAGCTATGATGATGCCACTACACTGTAGCCTAGGCAACAGAGAGAGACTGCCTCAAAAAAAAAAAAAAAGAGAGATTTGCAAAAATGTAATTTTTTTTTTTTTTTGGAAAACAGTCATTTTACGTAAAAATACATTATTTATATTAACATGTAATGGTTTATTATTCTTCTTAAATGAACAAATATTCTAAATTTTTTTTAGTTTTAATTTATAGTAAGTAAATATCAATGGATATAGCCTACATAAACAAAACTTTTTCAGTCCCCAAGACTTTTTAAGAGGGTAAACGGGAAGTGTAAAGAGTATTGGTTTGAAGTTTATTTCCTGCTCACTTAACAGTCTGAGGCGGAAAGGTCAGTGGGCAGCTCGCCCCCACACTCTGATCAGGCGCTCAGTCTTCTTCCACATTGTAGCTCTACTCATTTCTAGAACCTGGCAATCTTCTGTATTCAGTTCACAGGAAAGGAAAGAGCGTGGAAGAAGCATTTAGAAAGTTTTTATAGACCAGGCCTGGAAATGGCACCCCTCCACTCCTTACTCTCTGTTGGCTAGAACTCGCTCATGTGGCCATTCTCAGTTCCAAAGGAGGCTGGGAAAATACAGGCCAGCTGCGTGCCCAGGAAGATGAGGAAATGGACTAGGGTGAAGGGACAGCAGTTCCTGACATGACATTCCAGGTTCCTGCTACAGAGTTGTTTCTTAAATTATTCCAGATCTCTCCTTAATCTATTTCTATTTAGCAATTTATTTATTTGTATACTTTTAAAACCTTTAATTTGAAATCATTATAGACTCATAAGAAGTTGCAAAAATAGCGTGAAATGTCTGGTGTACCTTAAACTCAGCTTCCCTCAAAACAGACATCTCATACAGCTGTAGTACAATAACAAAGCAGGAAACGACAGGGGTACATTCCTGTTAGCTAGACTACAGATCTTATTTAGTTTTCACGATTTTTTAAACCTGTATTCATTTGTGTGTGTGTGTGTGTGTGTGTGTGTTATAATTTTTAAAAACTGCCCTATGTGTTTTAATATTTTGAGGTGACTTAGATCCATTTTAGGGAGTAAGTGGGCTATAAATTATAAACAAAAAGTGTCAAAAGGGATTAATTATTAATCCTCTTGACATGGGTAGGGTGGGAAAGGACTCATATTTGCAAACTTTGAGACTTGTGCAGCCTGGTGCTATAGAACGAGCATAGGAATTAGAGACAGACATACTTCGGTTCAAATCCAACCTCTGCCTCTCCCCAGCCGAATGACTGAGGGCAGGCCGCTTGACCTCTCTGAGCCTTCTCTACCCATCTGTGGCACAATAAAGTATGGACTTTGTCTTACAGACTACTCTAAGGACAGATTGAGATCACACACATAGAGAATTTAGCACAATGCCTGGCACAATCATAATTAGGAACATTAAAGAAGTACAGGGGTGCTGGGGCTTCTCCTAGGTAATCTAGTAAATTAGTGTAGGAATTAGGGTTCTAAAACCCAGCTAGGAAAACAGTGCATTCAGTGAAGATGTGAGTGTAGGTACCAACCTCCTAGGGCATGAGGACCTCTTTCTAGAGTCAAAGTTTCCAACAGGCCCTCCTCCCTGCCCTTACTCATAACCATTGCACTCATGGGCTGATATAGATAGGACCTGCAGTTGTTCAGATGTGTGATTCCATGGGATTCTGAGATTAAAGCCTGAAAGGAGACTTTAATGTCATTGGGTGGAGATAGTTAAGAAAACTGAGGCTCAGAAAAGTGAAGGCTATGGCCAAAAATCACAAGGCAAGCTAGATACAAAGATCAACAGAGCCTAGGCCCGCTCCCTGCAGGGCCTGAGCCCTTCCCACTGCACCATGATCCTCATGTCCTTAACTGTCCTTTGCTGTTCCTCTTCTTGCCTTCCCTCCTTTTCTGAGCCCCACTCTGAGAGCCTAGGTCTTCTGTCTTCTTGGTCTGAACTTCTTTGATTTGAGATCTCGCCAACTTCCTTCCCACAGGCCTCTACCCATCCATCATTCCCCAACTGCTATGTGGAACCCAGCGCCGGTTTGGGTGTCAGGGTAAGACTGGTTGTTAGAAGGTCCCAGTGAGTGAAGGTTTCATGCTACTTTTATTACCAAGACTACTCCCCAAAGGTAGAAGGAAGCCACCCCCCTCAGTGTGACTGGGATTGTGACACATCCTACAGGCTTCAGAGTCATTTTAAATCAGCCATATAGTACGTTTATAATACATTGCCTGATCTACATTTGGGTCTACTTTAGTAACCACTATTTAGCTACCTAGCTGGCTTGACAATTGTATTTTCCCTTAGCATACAGTTAAGGAAACCCAGTGAAAGCCTCATGTTTGATTAATCACGGAGGAAACAGGCATGCACAGACCTACAAGAGTGCGCGATGTCACTTTAGCCCTTGGGTTCCTGAGTTTCCTTAAGCACCTTTCCAGGCCCCATCTTAGCACTGCTGAGGAAGGGTGGAATGTTAAGACTTCTTCAAAACAAAACCATATAAAATCAAAGCTCTCACCACACTCTTTTCAGGAAGCAGAAAGCAGATACCTTAAAATATTAAATCAACCACTGGCATTGTGTTTCTAAAACAACACGTTGCCTTTTCATGTTATTTCAGTTGTTAAAGAGACAGATGAAACAGATAGCTATTTGGCTGAAAATGTTTGTGTTGGTTGATGTCCCTGCCCTGTCCTTACACCCAAGAACTTCATTCAGAAAATATTTATTAAATGGTATTATAGTGGAGTGCAGGGTTTTTCAAGCTGTTGGCCACAATATATTGATGGGTCGTGAACTCAGTATATTGGGCTGCATACAGCATTTGAAAAAAATGAAATAGAATCAAACAGAATAGAAAATATCAGTGAAAATTATGTGTAGTAAGGGTAAATATTGTTACATGGAACTTTTGAGTCGGTATCTATGTGGTAGGTGTGTGAATGTGTGCATGTGAGTGCTGCACTGTGCTACAGGATTTATTTTTTATTATGGATCAACATCAAAAATGTTTGAAAAAGACTAATGTAGTCATTAAGAGCATAAGGCCTGGAGTTAGACAGCATGAACTCAAATTCTGGTTCCATCACTTTCTAGATGTAGGATTATTGGGCAGGATACTTAACGCTCTCTGAAATGGGGACTGTGACAGACCTGACCCAGGGCCAATTCACACTTAGGCCCAGGAGGCACATGGCACAATGATGACGGCCCATGATATTTTTAGGGGTCTACCAAAATGTTTTAATTGCTTTTAAAATTGGAAAGATAAAATGAACCTTCAGTATTGAAGAAGATGTTTTAATTTTTTCTCATATTATAAACAATGAATTTTATAGGGATCACAAAAATCTATGATAGTAAGAGAGGTCCATGAAGGCAAAAGTATTTAGGGCTAATGGAAGTCATAACACAGCTATGTGTTGACCTAATAGGTAGCGTGACCAACTTGTCCCAGTTTTAAACTGAAAGTGTAGCATCGGGAAACCATCCCCTTAGTCCTGGGCAAACCAGGACGATTGGTCGCCCTACTCATAAGGTTATTATGAGGATGAAATTGGGTGCTGTTGACAAAGCTTAGGGGATTGCCTAGCACATCAGTGTTGAATACATGCATTAATATGGGGCAGCTATCATGCTAGTCCTAGAGAACTTTTGGATGAATAATGCACAGGCCAGCCCTTGAGAGGTAGGGGAGTGTAGTGGTTGAGAGTGAAATCAGGAGCCCAACAACCCCAGTCAAATCCCAGTTCTGCTGCTTATCAGGTTTGTGATTTGGGGAGAGTGACTCAACCTTTCTGTGCCTCAGATTCCTTATGTATAGCACAGATACAATCATCTACTTCCCTGGAATGTTGGGAATACTCACTGAGTTGGTGCTTTTAAAGTACTTAGAACAGTGTCTAGCACTTGGTACACAGTAAATAAATCTTAGCTACTAAGTATATACCAATTAGGATACTGTCTTAGTCAGCTTGGGCTGCTATAACAAAATATCCTAGGCTGGGTGGCTTAAACAACAGAAATTTATTTCTCACAGTTCTGGAGACTGGAAGTCCAAGATCAAGGTCTGGCAGGGTTCAGTTTCTAGTGAGGACTCTCTTCCTGGCTTGCAGATAGTGGCCTTCTCACTGTGTCCTCAACTGGTGGAGAGAGGGAGAGAGAGAGGAAAAAGAAAGAGAGCAAGTTCTCTGGTGTCCCTTCTTATAAGGGCACAAATTCCATCATGAGGACCCTACTCTCATGACCTCATCTAAACCTGATTACCTCCCAAAGCCCCCATCTCCAATACCATCATATTGGGGGTAAGGGGTTCAACATATGAATTTTTGGGGGACACAGTTCAGCCTACAGCAGGTATATTCAGCTGCAAGAGGCAGAATAGCCCCTAAAAGATAAAATAAACCCTAAGAACATGTTTATAAAGCAAATTTTCTGAAGGTATTTGGTTTGATTTGCTCAGCCATATAAGGACCCAGCTTCTTTCTATCCTGCTCTGCTCCTCTTGGTATGTCTATGATATCTGCTTCCTCGTGGTCACAAGATGTTTGCTACAACCCCAACCACCATACAACTACGTCCACAGCAGGAAGCAAGGCCTGTAGTAGCCAAAAGTGTCCTCCTTGAAAAGATACTCCTTAAGTTGTCGTTCTCTTTTTAGGGAAAGACATCTTTCCCAGTAGCTCCTCAACACATTTCTCTCTACATCCTACTGACCAGAATTGAGTCACGTGCTCAACCTTATATCACTCACTGGCAGAGGACAATGGGATTTCCACGATTGGTTTAGACTAGTCATGATTCCTCCAAATAAAACTGTTCTTTTGTTAGCAAGGAAGGAGCAGGGAATGGCTGTTGGGTAGATTTCTGGCAGTATCTGCCACTGAATTGCTTACAGACTCCTGGGAAGCCAGACAGAATCCTAACAGGCAGTACATAATGCAAAGCTTGGCACTAATGGTGCAAACAAAGATCAGTGGGAGCAGAGATGAAGGGGAGGGTGCGTCAGGGATTTGTGGGATTTGATTTGCGTCTTGAGGCTCCAGGAAGATTTCTTTCTTTTTCAGTTTTGTGTGTGTGTGTGTGTGTGTGTGTGTGTGTTTAAGTGATGAAGTCTCTTTATGCTGCCCAGGCTGGATTCAAACTCCTGAGCTTGAGTGACCCTCCCAGCTCAGCCTCCTGAGTAGCTGAGCCTACAGGTTGAGGAAGGTTTCTTCAAGCAAAGAAGTGGGGCAGAGGAAAGGACACAGCTTGAGTGAGAATGTGGAAGCCACAAGAACACAGTGTGATCAGGGACCTGCAGGAGTGAGCTGGAAGGTAGAGCTCAAGGGATGAGGTTGGGCAGGGAATGGGAGGAAACAAGGCAGGAGAAGCAGGGAAGCCCAGACCCTGGAGGCTTGCATGCTGGTTAGGAAGACTGCGCTCCATCCTGAGGGTCTCTGGGAGCCTTTGGAGGTTTGAGGAAGGGCAGTGGTGGATTAGCTGAGGCTCAAAGGAAAATCCGTTTCTCAGTCTTAGTTATGCACTTTCCAGGGGACACATAGTGATGTGGTTGGGGTTTTTGAAGCCACGGGATAAATGGGTGCATCTTCTTGCATGCAACTGAAGGGTTGGGGGAGAAAAAGGAAAGAAATATATCTAGCAAGTAACTTAAAATTTACTTTTATACTACACAAGCACACAGTATACTGTGTTGCAAAGTAAGACAGAAGATTTGCAGGAATAATGAAGGTGAAGCAGAAGGCGTCAAGGAAATTAAGAGCTTGTGGTGGTCTCCTCTGGGCTATGATCTCAGGCTTCCTTGAGTATACTCAAAGACATTTACTGTCCTCTATAATTAGGGGTTTGTTGGTGGAAAAAGTTGCAAAGCCCCAGAGCAAATAAACTAGGACACCAGGAACATATCTTAGCCCCCTGGCCCGTATATTCCTTATTGGCCTGTCAGAGCCTGAGACCTCTTTGAATTAAAAAGCTTCTTTACTGGAGAGTGACCTTTGGAGGAGAATTCGAGGAATATCAGCCATTTGTAACTGAGTATGAACTTATCAAAACATACTATGCTGGATTGTTCTATTGTCAACTTGGCTAAACTAGGAGTTACATTTCCAGAATCCTCTTTTCTGTGTGGTTTCAGGTTAGAGTTGTCCGAAAGAGTAATTTGCACAAAATTTGGGAGATGGAAGAGAAGCAATAGCCACTACTCTCAGAAGGCCACCATGGTTGGGTGCAGCAACAGATGCGGAAGTGCCCCGCAGGCCCCAGCTTGTCCTTGACCGCCCACACTCTGGGACCCGCTTTCCCGTCAAGTGCTCACCTCGAGACCAACAGCAGCCCCGGGCTTACCACGGGACGCACGGCTCTGGACTCACAACTAACGCAGGTAACTGCTTCTTATAGACTCCTCCACCAGCTTTCCCTTGACCATGCCAGGGGGATGTACTTCTCAGATCTAAGGGCTGGTGACTCTCTGATCTCACTTCTTTTTTCCAACCTTTACCTCCCAGCTCCTCCCATCATTGTGTAAGTCTAATTCCAAATCCCTTATCCCAGAGCTCCTTGTACTTCTGCTTCTCTGGTTTAACCTGGATCGATAGGCATAATTTCCTTCTGATGCTGCACTCAGCCCCGAGGAAAGAGAAGACTTGATGGAAAATAAAAGGAGGAGGTAATTTTAAAGCCGAGGCAATGTTTGAGGTGAGCCCGGCTAGGACGTGGCAATGGAAATTGAAAGCCCAGAGAGCAGAGAGAACCAACAGGGGATGGTGACATGTAAAGGACATGGAAAAGTGAGAGAACATCAAAGGAAAAAGGGTTCCTGCATCCTGCTTTCACCAGGACCTGCCTTTAAGGACAGCTTACTCATTCTCTTCTGGTTGTTAAGATGGTTTCTTGAACAATGGCTTGTGACAGTTGACACTTTCATCCTCAAGAGAGAAACAGAATCAGAGAAAAAGTACAAAGGTAGAAGCAGTGGGAACTAGAACACCCAGTACGATGAGAATCACACAGTGGATTTATTAGTCTAGACAGGAGTTTTCAGAGTTTATCTTGTGGCATTGACTTTATAGAACCACATCTTGCCTTATTGTCTTCCTAGTTGGGACCGTAGAAAAAACAGTAATAAGTAAATCTCTTCTTATTTTTGTTAAGACTATTACTGAGAACGTTACCTATACTATTGTGCATGATCCTATACATAAAGATCCATGTAAAAATTGTCCTTTGAGAATTCAAATATGAGAAGAAATTTTGAGTCTTCCAACACTTTAGAACACATTTATTTCTAAGGCAAAAAGAAGCATGACACTTATTTTATTGTCCTCTTTGCCCTGGCTGCCAGGAAACCCAGGTACATTTTCTGCTCAGATGCAGAAATGTCCTTTAGTCTAAGATGATATTGTAATTTCATACTCCGTTCCTTTGAGAGTCTGTAACACCCTTTGAAAGGTTTCCTTGTGGCTGTCTTTAAGGAATTAGCTAAAGATTCTTCCTCTTGCTTTCGCTCTTTGGTTTTAGAGACACCCTAGAGAGGAAATATTTTATTTCTGATGTTTGACACCATTGCTTTCTATTCCATTGGAGAAACCAAAATGATTTTTGACCAAGAGGAAGATAAATGAGAAGATGGAGGACACATTTCCAATTTGAACACAAATAAAATACTTGCACAGGGACATAAAAAATATGGTTGTTTTTGTTATGAAATACAACTAAGATGTGGAACACTTTCAGGATTTCTCATTTTTGTGGAGCTGTTAGAAAAAGCTCAGTTGTTTGCTTCTAAACAGTCAATAACAAATTTTCAGAGTCATGTGATGAATCTTCTTATAGGTTACCATAGAGACTACAGGCAAATTCTATTGGGTTCCTCAGATTATTTATTTTTAGGTAATGGTCCAGTTACTCAAAAAAAAATCATAAAAATTGTTTTCCAATAGAATCATATATGGGTGATTTTTGTTTTCCATTTTTGAAAATGTAGTTATATTGTTAGTAGTTAAAATTAAATTTATAAAGAAAAAATTGTTATGACAACAAACTGAACCCCATTCACATGGCTGAAGTCCATAAATTTAATCATAACAATTCTGTCTTCAGGCTACAAAAAAGTAGATTAAAATCAATTTGTAGAATTTAATCTGAAGCCCTGAATAGAATTCAAACTGGTTCCAGATATTGTGAAAATAATGTCTTACTTTATTAAAAAATTGAAAAACCTGGGTAACACAGCCCAATTTAACTATCAGTAAAATGGCAAGAATGATATAACTATGTAAACATATCATGGCAAACCCAAATACCACCCCCCAACACACATTGTATATACACACAAGCACACACAAACACACACAATAAATATAAGCACCATGAAAGAAGCAAGGACTTTTTCTGTTTTGTGGTATCACCAGAGCCCAGAAAACTGTCTTGCAATATTATGCACTCAAATATATGTTGAATAAATGATTAGAATGCAAAATGCATACAAAAATACCATATAGAAGAAATTCCACTCTCAAACAGGAGTATATTCTTCATAAGTGTTTTGCATTATAACTATAAATGAATAGCAATTTGCTGTAGTAATATCTATGAGATGATAAGCTAAGACAACAGAAGTGGTTGAAGAGGACATTGTAGAGCTAAAGAAAAATTAATACTATTAGTTGTGTAATAAATAAATTAATATAGTTAGAAACTGAATAGACGTAGCTGGAAGTCAAATTTTGGTGGAGAGGCTTGAGATAATCATAACTAATGCAGAGAAAAGAGAGAAAAAGATTTTAAAAGTTAAAGAGATGATAAACATAGAAGAGAGCAAAGGTGATTCTTTGATGGCTTTGAAGTAGAGACTCTAAAAATTGAAACAGAAAAAATATTCAGAGATATAATACAAAAAAATGTACCCTGAAATGAAAGAATAGAATTTTCAGGTAGAAGGGGCATAGTACATATTTGGAAAAATTGATTAAGAATGATGACAATCAAAGCACTTTTACATGATAATTTATTTAAGAACTTGAAAAATGAAGAAAAGTTATTTAATATCCAGGATGATGTAGTAGAATTAGACTGGCCTCAGACTTTTTGACAACATTCAAAACCGAGAGATGATGAAACATTGTCTACCAAGTTCTGCGGAAGACAGAGTGTGACCCTGTAACACTGTATCTAGTCAAGTTCTTGTGTAAATATAACAGAAACAGTCACACATGACCAGACATGAAAGAACAGAAGGTATTGTACCCATCATCCTTTCTTGGAAAACTCCTTAAAGATAAAACTACTTAACCAAGAGATGAAACAAAATAAAGAATCTAAGAATAAAAAAAAAGCTGTAATGGTACTTGTAATTTATTTAACTATACATATACTAAGGCTAAACAGCAAGAGGAATTATGGCCGTAGAAAACAACATGAATTTTATAAATCTTGATAAATTAAAAATGATATGAGCAAAAACAATTAAGAGGGAAAGAGAAGGCAAAAGGGAAAAAGCGTAGCTGTACTGATACTTATTAATACATGTTTTATGGCATAGAGACAATTGATACTACGTAAAACTAAAACATACATTTAAAAGTAATACATAATATCCCAACGTCTTAACAATTTTCATACCTTTTTTGTTAAAACATTAAACCCAAAAGAATCCTATAGCAACTAATGATTTCCTAAGGTAAAAAAACAAAACAAAAACCTTTATTAAAAAGTTCAGTATTTCCTTTAATTTTATTTCATTTTTTTTCTTTTGTTAAAGTCAAGTAAAAGTAAACTAAAAATTCAGTTTTCTAAAAAAGCAGCGTACATAGCATGATTATTTCTGGTTGCCTCTCTCTATATAAATCTCTTTTGATCGTAATTCTTACCCACCATGGGCATAGAGAGAGGGCTAGGAAATGATCACCAAATGCTAACATAGGTTATTTCTGGATGGTGAGATTCTAAGTGATTTATTGTTTCCTCTTTTATTATTTTTTTAAGGCTAGTCAAGTGAAGCAGTGGGAGGGGAGAAAGAACAAAGAAATCTGTAACTGAGGGTGACCAGTTAGTTGTGAACACCACTGCATGTGGACAAGCCATATTGTTTCTTATTTGAATTTTTCAATATGGCTTAAGATTTCTACAACAAGCAAACCTTTTAGATTTTTATTTTGAAATAATTTCAGACTTACAGAAAAGTTGTAAGAATAGTACAAATAAGTTCCATATTCCCTTTCTCTAGATTTCTCCAAATATTAATATTTTACCACATTTGCTTTATCTTTCTGTGTGTGTGTATTTTTCTCCTTCTTTTTTTTCCTGAACCATTATTCTCTTACACAACCATAGGAAATAAACATTGATGCAGTATTATCCTCCAACCTGCAGACCTTATTCAAAGTTTCTCAATTGTCCCAAATGTGTCCTTTATGGTAAAAGAAAAAAATTTTCTGGTCCAGGATCCAATCCTGATTCATGAGTTGCATTTAGTTATCACGTCTCTTTAGATTTCTTTAATCTGCCCAGTCCTTCAGTCATTCCTTCCCGTTCATGAACTTGACATTTTTTAGATAGTAGACATATTCCATTTGAGTTTGTCTGATGTTTTCTCATTATTAAATTTGGATTATGCTTTTTTGGCAGGAATACCGTAAGAGCGATGTTTGTCCTTCTCTGTTCATCATCAGAAGGCATATGATATCAATATGTCTCATTATTGGAGTATTATTTTAGTTAAAACTATAAGGTCATTAATTAAAAATAAAAAATATGTTAAGGGTTATCTTAACGTTGTCCAAGTGATAATGTTAGGAGAGTGTATTGACATACATGTCAGTTGACTAAAGTAACCACCTCTTTGGAAGGAGCCTCCTCTGTGTAACGAAACCTACTTTGTTAGGGTTTTTGTAAGTCTTGTATGAATACCTGTGAGAGGGGCTTGTGTACCACTTTGGTATGGTTGTATGTGTTATCAAAGTTCTGACATGAAAAAGATGGCGCACTCAACTCGGGGACTTTGAGAAGAGTTTGATAAATGGATAATTTACAAAGATGCAGGGCGTACAGTAAGTAAATCACATGAAGTAGTGCAGTATCGCCAGGCTAGGGACAACGGGGCACTCTTACCACTTCTAGGTTTGTGAAGGTGAGAGGGAGGAGCCGTTCCCAGAACTCAGAAAGAAAGAGTGGTATGGAGAGGGCTGCCTGACACACAGCTGAGACCCTTAGTTAGCGCCTGTCCAGGCTGTGGTGACGTTGCAGGGAGGAGCAGGGGAACAAATACCTTGATCTCACTCTCTTCCCTCCCTCATTCCCTGGTTAGTGCTCCCTATTGCCGGAATATGCTGGAGGTCAGAGGGAAGCGTGCCCATTCACACGGGTCACACAAACCGGGTACAGAGTAGGACCTGATGTCCAGCGTTCTGTCCACGAGGTTTCAGGAGTAACTCAAGAACTGCTTTTCAATGGAGAATAGTTGTCAACAGTGGTGGATGTAGCCTTTCTCAAACATTCTAGGAGTCTGCACTGTGATTCTCCTATGGTGGCTTGCCAAGGGTTCTATATGGTGCCCCTGCAACAGACACTTGCAAAATTATTGGGTGTGCTGGTTATAAGTCTCAATGGCAGGCAGCTGGCACTACATCTCAACCTGCCACAGACACCTTTCTTGCTCCAGGCCCTTCTCAAAACTTGCAGCTTCTCCATGAGTCTGAGCTGATATAAATACACACACACACACACACACACACACACACACACACAATAGCGGAGAACAGAACATTCTTTCTTACAGGAGAAAATCAACTAAAACACGTAGAAGATTGAATGCTATGATGTATAAAAAAAATGTAGAAGAAATAATGGAATATGAAAATCACCATTTGGCAACCGCAATAGTAATAATTGACTTGGGCAAGAATCATCAACTGATGCTAAAACTAAAACTAGTGAAAGAATGTTTGGGGTGTAAGAATATTTACATAGCCACAAAATATCTTTCTATAAGATAACTTATTAATTACAAAGAGAAAGACAGTAACTCCATATTAGAGTACCTTGGCACATACCACCTTAACCAAGTAATCAAAGTTAACATCACCAGTGGTGGGATATATTGATACTATGTATCTCTTGATCAGTTTTATGGCATTCTAACCAACAAGTGTGCAACCTGAATCTAATCTGAGGAAATATCAGAAAACCTACGTTGAGGAACACTGTATAAAATAACTAGTCTGATGGGGTGGGTTGAATTGTGTCTCTCAAAAAAATAACTTGAAGTCCTAATATCCAGTATCTCAGAAGTGACCTTATTTGGGAATAGGGTCACTGCAGATATAATTAGTTAAGACAGGGTCCCACTGGAGTAGGACAGGCCTTTAATCCTCCATGATTGGTGTCCTTGTAAGCAGAGGAGAAAAGATACAAAGACATAGACACAGGAGGGGAGAACATCATGTGATGATGGAGACAGATTGAAGTGCTGCAGCTGCAGCTATGGAACACCAGGGGTTGCCGGCATTCACCAGAAGCTGGGAAAAGGCAGGGAAGGGCTCTCCCCTCCATGCTTCAGAGGGCGCATGGCCCTGCCAACACCTCACATTTGGACCTCTAGGCTCCAGAAGTGCAAGACAATAAAATTCTGTTGTTTTAAGCCATCCAGTTTGTGGTGATTTATAAATTATCCCTAGGAAACTAATACATCTTTGCTCGTCAAAATGCCAATGTCATGAAACACAGAGGGAAAGATTGAGAACTTCAGATTCAAATAGACTAAAGAGACAGGACAACTGAATGTAAACCATGATCTGGAATTTTTTTTGCTCTAAAGGACATTATTGAGACATCTGGCAAAATCTGAGTAAGGTCTTTAGATTGGATAATAGTATTATTACCACTATTAATTTCTTAATTTTGGTAATTGTACTGTAGTTATTTAAGAGAATGTTCTTCTTTTTAAGAAATTCTCAATGAATTATTATATTTTGGGGCAAAGGAAATCCTACAATTGACTTTAAAATGGTTCAGAAATCCCAGCAAGTTATTTTGTAGATATTGACAAACTGATTCTAAAGTTTAAGGCAAAAGACCCAGAATAGGCATCACATACTGAAGAAGAGCAAAGACGGAGGACTGACATTACCTGACTTCAAGACTTACTACAAAGCAACAGTAATCAAGACAGCATGGTTTGTAAAGGAATAGATAAATAGATCAATAGAACAAAATAGCCCAGAAATATACCCACACAAATATAGTCAATTGATCTTTGACAAAGGAGCAAAAGCAATACAATGGAGGAAGGATGGTGCTGGAATGACTGGATATCTATATGCAAAAGAAATGAATCTCTATACAGATCTTATATCCTCCACAAAAATTAATGCAAAATAAATCATGGGCCTCAATGTAAAATGCAAAACTATGAAGCTCCTAGAAGATGGAGAAAACCTTGGGTTTAGTGATAAAATTTTTAGAAATAACACCAAAGGTATGATTAATGAAAGAAAAAAATGGACAAGTTGGGCTTTATTAAAATTGACACTTCTGCTCTGCAAAAAACACTGCTAAGAGAATGAAAAGACAAGCCATAAAGTGGGAGAAAATATTTGTAAAACACATATTGAATAAAGAACTTGTATCTGAAATATAGAAAGAACTCTTAAAATTAATCAACAGGAAAACAAGCAACCCAATTAAAAATGGGCAAAAGATCTGGACAGACAATTCACAAACATATATATATATATATATATGTGTGTGTGTGTGGAAACTAAGACATAGATTGCAAATAAGCATAAGAAAAGATGCTCAATATCATATGTCATTAAAGAATTACAAATTAAAACAACAATTATAGCTCTTCACTTATAAAGTCTTAAGAAATTTTTTTAAACAGAAAAATAAAACAAAACGACAATGATGTATCACTATACATCTAGTAGAATGGCTAAAATTAAAAAAACCTTGAAAATACCAAATGCTGGCAAGGATATGGAACAACAGGAACTCTTATTCATTACTGATAGGAATGAAAATGTTACTTTCTATTGGTACTGCCACTTTGGAAGATAGTTTAGCAGTTTCTTATAAAACTAAACATACAATTCAGCAATCACACTGCCAGGTATTTATCCAGATGAGTTGAAAACTTAGTTCACGCAAAAACCTGCACACATATGTCTATAGCAGCTTTATTCAAAAATTGAAAGAAATCAAGATGTCCTTCAACAGGTGAATGGATAAACAAATTGATACATCCATACAATGAGATATTAATTAAGCAATAAAAAGAAGTAAGCTATCAAGCCCCCTCGACCCCCCCACACACAAATGGTAGAAACTTAAATGTATGTTGCTAAGTGAAAGAAGCCAGTCTGAAAAGGCTACAATCTGTATGGTTCCAACTATATAACATTCTGGAAAAAGCAAAACTATGCAGTAAAAAGATCACTGGTTGCAGAGGTTCGGGGAACAGGAAGGGATGAATAGGTAGGTGGAGCACAGGGGATTTTTAGGGCAGTGAAACTATTCTGTATGATACTGTAGTAGTAGATAATGACAGTATACATTTAGCATGACCTATAGAACAGTGCAACACAAAGAATGAACCCTAATGTAAATTGTAGACTTTTGTTAATATAATATATCTATAGTGGTTCACCAATTATAACAAATGTACCACACTAATACAAGATGTTAATGATAGAAAAAACTATGTTTGGGAGAGAGGGTATATGGGAACTCTCTGTACAATCTGCTCATTTTTTCTGTAAACTTAAACCTATTCTAAAAAATAAAGTCTACTAATTAAAATTATTTTTATGAATTTTGAATAAATTAATATTATTAATATTTTGAATAAAAAATTAGTACCTTTTTAATTTTAAGTTTTTGTCCCAGTCAATGTTTACCTGTCAAAATTCCTAGAACTAAGTAAGTATAAAAGAAATTTAAATATTTCAACTTAAAAATAATTTTCTGAGTTTGTAGCATTTTGCCTTAAGCCTTTTGGATAGATTTGCATTTATCTACTACCTATCTATCTATGATTGAGAATGTTAATATTTGTGAAATCTGAGTGAAGTAATATATACACATATATTATTATTACTCTTTTTTTTTTTTTTACTATTCTTTCAACTGTTCTATAAGCCTGAAATTACGTCAAAATAAAAAGTTTAAAAAAACCTCCAAAACCTTATAGCCTTATGGGATACTGAGTTAATGGTTCACAGCAATACACCCAAATCTGGTTTTTGCTACTTAAAAAATCAAGCTTTGTGTCTTTCTTCATGGTGCCTGGTGTAAAGAATAACTTGTATCTCACTTTAGAACGTCTATGGCAACAAAGCCCAGACCACTGGATTCCTAGAGGCTCCACCCCTGTGGCAGCCCCCATATGTTCTCAGGGTTTGTCTCCCACTCTCTGGCGTGCAGGTGCTTTATTAAGGCACCTAAGTGGTGGCTCTTTTGGGCTGACCAGGTCTAATTAGCACGATGAGGACATTTAAGCCTAAGATCAGCCTGGGCTTCTGGGTCCCTCCAGATTACATACTGACCAAGTTCAGGCAGGCTAACATAGCCCTGAGGCAAGAACATGGGAGGGCAGGAGAAGATGGGGAAGAAAGCATTTGCCAATAGTGGTGCACCAGGCGCCAGGGGCTGTGTAGATTTGCTCCAGTAAAAATACCACTTCTGCAATTCTTGTTGTGATTCACCTCACCACTTGATTACTCTGTGATAATCTGTAGTCATTCTCCGTGACCTAACTGATTTGCACACTGACCAAACAAGTGAGTTACTTGTGGATATGGTAGGAGTCACCTCCTTGCATCTTTCTCTTTAGTGGTGGCACTAAGCTCTTGCGAGCAGGGAGAAAGTTTGTAGGAAGGCTGGCACACTGTAGGAGATTGATAAACCATAGCTACTATTAATATCAGTGCCATTGTCATTGTTGTTATTGTTTTAGCCAAATCAGGGCCAAAATCTACATTACCACTTTTCTTTTTGAAGTACTATACTTCATTGATCCTAAGAAGCATAATGTTTCACACATTAACAACTCTGAAACCAGGATATGATAACAGTTGATGGTATGTTATGATTCCTGCCGAGTTAGATTAAAATTGAATTCATTCACAGAGGATTTTTCTTTCCTTCTGACAGTCACTTGGGGGAGAGAGTGATTTAGCAGTGAAACTAAAGCTTGAGGGCCGTTCATTTGTGTGCCTCTTGCAAGGCTCTGAAAGGAGTCCTAGTCACAGCTTCATGTGATCTTATTTTTTTGTAAAATTTGCAAGAATAAGATATTTTGTATTCCTTTTTTTCAAGGAGGGCCCAAACTTATATAAGGTTCAGGCTCTACCCCTGCCAGGGAACTCATAATATTAATAATGTGAGTCTACAGACAGTCCCAACTTATGACTTTTGACTTACAATATTTTCAACTTATAATGAGTTTGTTAGGACATAACCCCATTGTAAGTTGAGGAGTATTTGTACTTTAAATGAAATTCTGAGGTTCTTTTTTTTTTTTTCACGGCATAAGTAGTACCGTGACAAGCCTGCATGAGAACCAACTCAGGGTTCAAATTATCAGGGGAGATATTTCCCTCTCTTCACCCTGTGGCTTGAGACAGGCATCTCTTGCTTGCTGTCCCACTCTGTGTGTCCTGTTATTGCCCTCTTTTCTGTATATTTTTCATGTATCCCTATATGGAGGCCTTAAGTGTCTAAGCTTTATCCAGGGTTTATTAGACTTCCCTCTGGAAAAGTTTCATTTCTGGTGGCATGCCCAGTCATGGCACATCTTACAATCAATGATGCCTGAGGCTCCATGAACATAGTATATAATAGAATACTCCAGCTGGGTTCCCCTGAGACCAACAGGCTGGCCTTTGGGGTTTGGACAACACTGCCCCCTTGAGGTCCCTCTTGTAATCTGAGATTAGTCCCCTAACAACTACTGATAGGGAGTTTCTTAAAACTTATGAAATGTTTGGGGACATTGAAATTGATGCCTGCTCACTTGCCTTGATTTGCATGAATCTGAGGAAGGAAAAAGAATTGAGCCCAGAGGTGGGGTTCAGATCTGTCTGAGGAACTGAAGTGGTTGGGGGTCAGTCCTGATGAAGCTAGACTGAGGCAAAGACTATGAGACCTTGGAGAGAAAATCATCACGAGGAGGCGAAGAGTCCATCAGTGTGGTCTAGCCGAGCAAGTAGGGTCTAGCTGTGAGACCATGCCAGCCTCTTTTCATCCAGCTCACTCCTCCCAGGGCTTGTGTAGTTACGCGATTAGGGAAAGGAGAAGGGTATGGCATAAAACAAAAGAGCTATGCCATGGGAAACTCAAGAGCTCTGCTAGGGGAACTGCTTCCAAAAGAGCTGGTTATGAGAAGCAGTGCAGTGGAGTGGAAGGATTGCCTGAGCCAAGTGGGAGGCCTGTGAAACTGCTGAAATGCAGCTACTCTGTTTTTAGGTGGGGTATCCATCTGCCAGGAATTTCAGATATGTTTTGGGAGGTAAATTGATGGGAAAGCAAGACTTCTCACAAATAATCCTACAAATCTGACCTCAATTGGTTTTATAAGCTGGTCCAACCCATTGTAGATCCCATCCACCTCCACTCAGCTTTTATCCGTTCTGTCCAGTATGGCAGCCACTGGCCACATGTGGCTATTGAGCACTTGAAATGACTAGTGTGACTGAGAAACTGAATTTAAGATGTTATTTAATTTTAATTAATTTAAAATTTAATTCTAAAACTGAAGCAGTATAAAATATTGTCCTGTAAAACTTATAAGAAACATTTGAAAAAGTGGGTTTTTTGTATATTGGTAAATTTAGAGTTGATTCTCAGTAGATGCAGTACCTCCTTGCACATGATGGTAACAATATTGAGTGAGCACAAGAGTTAATTCACTTAACTTGGACATGTGCAGTTTTGAAATTGATATCCTTTTGCATCACAGTCAAATGAACTCTTCTGAAAAAGATGAACCAGTTATGTCAATATGGATGCAAACATCAGAGGAAAACAAAATTTTTGGTTCTAAATTCAATTACTAGAAAACTTTTAAGTACATTTGGAACAACTTAGGTATGCGAATCTACTTTTTCCAATTATAAGTTTTATGAAATCTAAATATAGGTCAAGCATTTCAGAGGAAGATTTACTATCTGAATTGAGATAGGCTATAAGGATAAAATACAAGCTAGATTTGAAGACTTAGTACAAAAAATGTAAATTATCTCATTAATAATTTTAAAATATTGATTATATGATAAAATGGTAGGATATTGGATATACTGAGCTAAGTAAAATACATTATTAAAATTAGTTTCACCTGTTTTTCTCTTTTTAAAATGTGGCTAATAGAACATTTTAAATTATGTAGGTGGCTTGCATTCTATTTCTGTTGGACAGTGCTAATCTGGATTATTTAAAGACAGGTCCACATTTTGTATATCTCCGTATCCTTGGCACTAACATGGCATTGACATGTAACAGGGTTGCATAAATGTTTATTGAGGAAGAGGATTTAATCTGGGAGGAGTTTTCTACTATCAGGTGAACTGCTAAGACCTAATTCCCCAAATAATATGTAAATCCACTATTTCACTTCCTCAGGACAATTATTAGCCTACATGTTTCTCCTGCCTCTTTTATGTTGGTCACTGGTACTGAACAATGAAAGGCTGAACCTGGTCTATTGATTTCCTGCCCCTCCCCTCTTGTTTTTCGCTCAAAGTACCCATAGCACCACTAATCATTGTGAAGGCAGATGACATTTTGGGCTGTATGATTTTAAAAAAAGGTGGGGGGATAGTTAGCGACAACTTGTCTTAATTATCTAGTCAGGTTTGCCAAGTAGTGTTCTTTGTTTAAAATTATGAACCCCATTTATACATTTTGCCTGTCCAGGACATCAGTAAGAACTTTAGCTGCAGAAAAAAATACAACAAAAACAAAAACAAAGTACCTATGACTTGTCCAGAGAAATTTAGTAGTTTATTGGTTATCCACTTTGCAAAGCCCTTTCTCCTAAAACGGAAAATGGTTTTTGTGTCCAATCCCAGAATTACACTGAAAGCTAGATTCCCTGTGGTGTGAACTACCTTCGACTCACAGGAAAAGCAGGAGAAAATAGAGTATTTCCTCTTGGGCATGGCAGAAAAATTCTGTTGACTCTGCAGCACAGCATGTATACACTGGGATCCATTCCGGTTCCTGCTCAACCTTTTGTTCAAAATAACCAGTCTATATGATCCAATTAAACCAGTCACTTCAGCTGAGAAAATAGTTTGCTTTATTTCTTCACTAAACTAGCAAATTAATTTCTTGAACATGATTGTGCTGTTGTGTCAGGGGAGTGAGTTTCCAGTCAAGACTGGGTGAGGACACAGTCTGGGTCACCCTTTCCCCATGTGTATTGGGATATCCCAACTGGAAATACTGGGCAAAACTTCTTGTATTGCTTGAGGTCAGATAACTATGTGGGGAATATGAAAGCTAGATTCCCTGGGGTATGAATTACCTTCCACTCACAGAAACAGTGCTTTTGTTTGATATTAGAGCTATCATATAATTTTTAGTATAAATTGTCTCATGCAACATGTGGGACATACGTATACTAAAAAATATCCATTGTTTATCAGAAATTAAAAATAAACTGGGCATCCTGTATTTTTATTTGCTAAGTCTTGCAACCCCAGATAAGACCCTGGATTTGCCTCCAAAGAGGGAACCCATCCTCTTTCTCAAAACAAGTAAGATGATGTAAGGGTTTATAAAAGAATATATGTGGGATATGTGGAGAAAATCAGAGACCAGCATGGTGCTTGACAGTTTTTGATAAACCATCTTGCTGGAAACCAACTGAGATCAGACCCGGATGTCTATTTGCAAGCCTCTGATGACAAAATGAATTATATAATAGGGTTGTGCAAATTGTAATGTGCCGCTTTGCTTTGCTTATCTGTTGCATTGTTGATCCTTTAATGTGCACATCTGGACGTCCGAATAAGATTGTAAACCCATGAGGGCAGAAACTGTGTCTTCTTTTTATTGGTATCCGTAAATTCCAACAAAATGTCTGGGCACCAGTACATGCTAGGAAGTGTTAAAGATGATTATGAAGGATTTGAGGATCTTGATATAAAAGAATGTCGGGTGTGTGTGAAAGCCAATGGCTGTTCTAGCAATCCCATTGGGAGTTCACGCTGGGATCCAGGAGCTATGCCAGAGGCCGGTGGAGTTTCCTGGGATGGAAATAGAGCTCGACTGTGTTTTAGGAGGAGTCTACTGGGAGCCCTGCTCTGGTCTGCTCCAGAACAAATGTCTGTCCTTGACACCAATACGAGCAGCAGCCTCCCCTGCCACCTGTCAATGAACCACTGCCAAAGTGTAATTGTACCGGGATGTTGTGAGAGGAAGCCTGATTTAAACAGGGCCCTGGTGGAGTCAGGGGTCCAGCAGTGCCTTTTCATACCTGTTAATGAAGCCTCATTAGAAACAGCAAGAGCCTGTGCTGGGAACTGGAAGCACCAGTCTGCTGAGGCTCTCCCTGCCAAAAGGTGATTAACTGAATGATTTACGGCAGCTGCTCTCTGAGATGACGGCAGAGGCGGCCGAGTGTGTGCAGGCCTGCACAGCGTGCCGTCTGGTGTAAACTCAGGAGTGTGTGCTAATTCATTCTCCCCTCCTTCCAGTGGCTGAAACGGTTTCCAGGTTCTGAAAAAATGCATGGCCATTCAGACACAGAAGTTCCTCCTCCTGATGGCTGACCTTTCGGGGCCCTCACCTTCCAAGCCTCCAGCTGTGTTTAGGTTAGAGATTTAGGTCTTGGCTGGGGGGCAAAAAAATTAATAGTAGCAAGCAAGAAAGAAAAGCAACAGACCTCGGTGTTTGCTGCCTCCAACAGAGCGAGGCCAGCAGCACACTTTGTTTGCAGGCAGAGCCCTTGTGCCCAGGTGGTTCAATTATGGGCAGCCCCATAGTGTGCAGCTCCAGAGGAGATGGACGCTTTGCTGAAATGCAGTTTTCGGTGGTTTCTTGGCTATTTCCATGCCTCAAACAACAAACTAAATTAGGTAAAGGTGTTGTGCAAACTGTAAATAGCTATTCTGGCCATCTGATTTATTAATACAGGAATTAATAAAATTTCCCTTTGGCCTTTTCAGACCAAAAAGGAACACCAGTTGTAGTGATTCCAATCAGGAGACCTATTTCTTTTTAAAGGGTTCCTTAAAGATAAATAAGGTTTCTTTTGTTTGTGTCACCCTTGGCTATTTGAAACCTCTGATCTGAGGGTTCTTCAATTATGCTCATATTCGATACATCCCCCTATCTGGATTAGCAGCTCACAAAGACAAAGCTTAAGAAATTAAGGCTGGGTTTTCTTGTCTGTATGTGTGGTTTTAGAGGCACTGAGACACAGGTGGTGGTTTCAATTTTAATCAGAAGGCAAGAGAGTCTTGCCTGGGTAGGCGGCAGATGCATGAACTATATTTGGCTGGCCCAGGCCTTGAGAGGGCTGGGGGGAGGAGGTGGGAGGATGCTGGGAGAAAATTTTGAGGCTGCAAGTGGGGTGAGCAACCACAATCTAATTAATCCCCCACTTAGATTGAATTGGCTTAGATTGGGTTTAGATTGAAGTTCCCTTTAATCTGATTGAGAGGTGCTCTGCCAATAGCATGTGAAATGTGTCTGCACATAAATATGCATGCAGAGTTCATTAAAGAGGTCTGAATACTCTGTGATGCCTGTAATTATGATACATGCAATAAAACACCACACTAATCCGCTCTCCAGCAAGAGTGTTGTTTTTTTGCTTCCAATTGTGGCAATCCTGCAAGATGTGAGCAGAGCTTTTGCCTGAGCAGCATTTTTACATTGATAAATCCAAGATCAGTTGACCCTTGCATGGCAAAGCAGACGTGTCACACTCAAGGACCCTTCCAGAAGCCTTCAAGAATGGCTCTGTGGGCAAAGGCCAGGCAGGCAAAGTGATACCCGTCCTGACCCCAACGTGAGTTGAACAAGGCGGGCAGACTGGAAGCTGCACACAAAGCATTTATTTGCGGGGGGACAAGGGAGGTTGCTCAAGCTACAGACTACTCAAATTAAAGCAGAAGGACCCTCTCCAATCCAGGAAGCTTTTCAGCCCAGGCTGAATCAACTAGGGAATCCAGCAGGGGCTGAAGCTCAGGGGAAAGCCGCTCGGGCGACTTCACGGGTCAGTTGGTGAGGAAGGTAGCATTTTCTTCATGAGAAGGGGAAGTTTCTCCATCAGCTGAAAGGAAACACATATGAGAAAATCAGTAAAGACATCCCAATAGGGTTTGGGGAAAGGCAGCTGTCACACAGAAATGACAGTTTTGGGGTTTACATCCCTGTTCCACGGTTATTCGCTGCAAGGCCTTGGGCAAATGGCTTAAGCTCTCTGAGGCTTTGTTTTCTGTCTGTAAAATGGGGATCATGATGGAGTCCTGGCAAGGTTTGGGGGAGAAACAAAGATAACAAAGGATCAGGCCTGCACTGGCCCGTCGCAGGCACTCGCAAGTGCCTACAGTACTTGTATTCTGGAAGTAAATTCAGCCTAACTCACTAGTCTTTGTGTTTGTTTAAAATGACTTTGTGTTATTTATTCAGAGGTCCATAGGTATCTGAAAACAATAGCTTGGTTAGGAGCATCTGGCTTTTATAATCAACAGAAATCAATTCAATAAAAAGACAGTTGGAGAGGAGCTGGATGACATATTTTCCATTTGAAAGGAGGGAGGGGTTAGGTCACTTCCAGGCAGCTCTCCCACCTTCTGAAGAAAGAAAGAAAGAGAGTCTGTACTCTTGGAGAGAGCCAGGAGACCTGGGCTCCAGTCCCACTTCTGCTTCCACCTCCCCATGTGATCATGGACAAACCCTTTCCCGCACTGAGCCTTTGTACTCTCTCTTGAACCACGATGGGTTGGACAATATGATTGCTAAGTTGTCTCTTAGAGCTGCTATTCTATTCTTTAACATATTGCAGAGATGGGACCTTGGAGGAAAATAAGAAGATATAGAAATATAATAAAAACTCAGCCAGATGCAGTGGCTCACACCTGTAATCCTAGCACTTTGGGAGACCGAAGATGCCTTGAGGTTAGGAGTTTGACATCAGCCTGAGCAAGAGTGAGACCCCATCTCTACTAAAAATAGAAAAATTAGCTGGGTGTGGTGGTGCGAACCTGTAGTCCCAGCTACTTGGGAGGCTGAGGCAGAAGGATTGCTTGAGCCCAGGAGTTTGAGGTTGCAGTGAGCTATGATGATGCCACTGCACTGTAGCCTGGGTGACAGAGAGAGACCCTGTCAAATAAATAAATAAACAAATAAAGGCATGGATTTCTGGAAAGAGTTGGCAAGGAAGCTAAGCCCCAAGGTTGATGTATATGTCTCTGGAATCCTTATTGATTACAAAAAGACTGCATATATACGTACATGTGTGTGAAAGAGAGAGATTGAGAGAGAGAGAGAGAGAGAGAGGGAGATTATGGCAGGCTTTGTGGCTGGCCAACCCAACTGTTGTTTCCAACCCTTTGCCTGCCTCCACTGTGGAGTCTGGAGAAGCTAAAAAGCTGCTTCCTCAGCATCCCTTGCTGAGAGGTATGGTCCTGTGAGCAGGTTCTAGTCAATAAGACATAAGGGAAAATCCACTGGAAGCCTTCTCAAAACGTTTTTCCTTCACTGATGAAAGGAGAGAACCACTCAAGGAAAAGCCTTTTTGCTGCTGCCTCTTTCCTCCCCCATCTTCTGTCCATGAATGAGGTTGTGATGTCTGGAGCTGTAGCAGATATTTGGCAACCATGCGGTGACAAAGATGAAGACAAAAAGCCAACATGTCGCAGTATGTTGAAAAGATGAAAAGAGCTTAGGTCCTCAATGAAATCATTGTGCAGCCTATTTCTGGGACTCTTAAATAAATAAATATGGTTTATGCCTTTGCTACTCCAAGTGTGGTCTGCAGTTCAGGCATCACCTGGGAGCTTGTTAGAAATGAAGACTGGCCCCACCCCAGACCTACTGGAGCAGAATCTGCCTTTTAAAAAGATGCCCAGGGATTTTAAATGCACATTAGTTTCAGGAGCACTTGTTTATAGCCCATTAATTAGGGTTGAATTATACCCAGCTGACATTCCTAACAACTACTATGTATGTTGTAGGTTTGTGTATGTGTGCGTGCGTGGATATGGATATGGATATATACACACATATGTATATACACATACATATACCATATATTTGTATGTGAATAGAAAAATTCTGGAAGGGCACAGCTAGACTGTGGGAATGAGTGCGTGTGCGAGGGGGAGTTTGGGGTGATTTCTCCTTTTTCTCTTAATTACTTCTATAGTGCTTAGAAAAAATAATTCTTTTAAAAGCCACGCATAGGCATTCCTTCGGTAACCAAAGCGGAGTCGAGCCTTACCAGCTCTCCTCCCTGTCCAGCAGGGCGTGGTAGGACGCGACGTCCTTCTGCAGCTGGCACTTGCGCGCCAGCAGGTGCGAGCGCTGCTGCTGCTGCTGCTCGGCCTCCGCGCGGATCTCGCCGAGCTCCGCCTCCAGCCGGGCCACCACGGCGCCCAGGTTCTGCAGCTCCATGTCGTGCCAGTGCTTGGCATCGTGCAGGGTGTTCTCCAGGCCTCGTTTCTACAACAGAGCAAACCTGGTCCAAACCAAGGCCGACAGGCCTGGCCCTTGCAGACGGAGGTGGGCAGAGCAGCGGGAGGGGGTGGGTCCGCTCCTCCCAGGACAAGGACCTCGCCATTTACGGACACTGACCGGGGCCCGTCTTACGCGGCCCGGTGGGGACATAAGGAGCCCTCAGGAGGTCAGACTGTGGTTTGGTCCGATTCAAGGACCTTTTTGATGGGAGGGAGAGTGAGACAGGGAAGGAAAAAAGAGATGGGGGGACAGGGAGGGAGAAAAAGAAAAGGAAGAGAAAAAGAGGGAGAGATGTTGGGAGAGACGCAGGAGGAGGGGCAATATATAGGTGTTTCTTCCAGGAAATCTTGCTCTCGGGGGCTTTTTCTCATGATTTCTTCACCCCCTGGGGGCCTTTCCCCCTCCATTGCTGAAGCCCCAACCATCATGCGGGGGAGACGCTGTCTCCAGCACTTTCCCAGATCACCATATTAGCATGATGTCGCTGGTCTTTACGTGCTCAGCATCTTTCGCTTTAGTGTTTTAGGAGCACATCTTTGTCCGTCCCTCTTCCTCCACTGTCCCTTCCCTGTGGGTTCCCCACCGCCCCATCGTGAGCCTGCTTCTCTGGGAGCCCCGCATCCCGGGCCTGCATGGGCGGGTCTCCCCCACACTTGTGACTTCAGGCGTGGTTGCTAGGCCCAGGGCTCCTGCACTGGTACTTCCAGCACAGGTTTTCTCCCCAGTAGCTGTGGACCTGCTGCTGAACTTCTTTCTCAGACCTGAAATCAAGCTATGTAGACGGGGCCTTCGGCCTCCTCCTGAACCTGTAGCCCCCTCCTATTCTGTGCTTCAGCTGGTGAACCCACGTGAGCTAGAAACTTGGGAAAGATGTGTCCCTGCTTTTCTTCCTTTCCTTTTGACGCAATCATCACAGCCTCTTGTATATCCCGAGTTTTCACATTCTCCAGCCACCATGGCTGGGGATCGGGAGCTTGTTGCCTTTCTCCTGGGGTGCCCTCAACAGGCTTTTGGGGCATGTCCTGCCTCTAGTTCCTCCTCGTCCTGCATTCCCCGCACAAACAGCCACAGTGCTCTGCCTAAAGCCCAAATCTGGGCTTGTATATCCTCTGCTTAAATCCCATGGATAGCTCCCCAGGGCCCCAGACATGGCACACACGCCTGGCGCAGTAGCTTTGCATCTTCACCCCCCATCCTGCAGCAGTGTCAGCACTTCCATCCAGTCTTGGAATTTATTGGATTCATCTTATCTCCTACACCTGTAACTTCCTTCTCCATTCCTTCCACCACCCTCACCTGCCTCACTCCTACTCATCCTCAAGTCCAAACTCAGGGGTCACCTCCTCCAGGAAGCCTTCCTTGAAACCCCTCTGCCCCTACCATGACCAAGCTGGGTTAGCTGCCCCTCTGTATTTCCATGGCTCCCCAAGCATAGTCCACTTGAACTTATAAGTGGACTAAGCATGCCTTTTCCACCAGACAGGGAGACTTGGAAGGAACCAAGTCTCTGTAATTCCCATGCCCAAATCAGGGCCTGGCACAGAGTAGGTGCTTGGTATGTGCAAGTTGCCCCAGATGACAGCACTTGTACTACAGTTACACTTGTTGCCCTACCTATCTGTCTCCCCATAGGACAGGAAACCTCTTCTCATCTTCCCGTATACTATGCCCTGAAAACTGTAGAGTTGATCAATAAACAACTTAAAAAAAACTGTGTATATCTGTGTTTAATATTTTCTAATAGTTTTAATTATATTTGAGCTATAATTTAGTATCTGGCTTTTATATATAACACATAAAAAACAAATAAATATCTTTTTAAATTGGATTGAATCAATGAAACAAGATTCTGTACTCTGCCCTCCAGGAGGAGATTTTTTTATACCCTTTTGACCACTGTGGCTGAAATGGAGGATTCTTGGTCATGACACCATTTTGAATCACAACTGTTGTTAGGCAGGGATAATTATATTATTCAAATCTTCTTAGTTCCATTGGATATGGGAATGTTGAGTCAGATTCCCATCCTAGGTACATTTATAAGAAGCAAAATATGATCACTAGAAAATAAATCTAGATCAGTATCTGGTCTAGGGATATTATTTGACAAGTGGGATGTGGAAACCCCTCTGTAGCAGTCAGGATGCAGAAATGGCCACCTTGGCTTTGAGAATAATTTGTTCCTACATCCTAGATTTTCTCTCTTTTTATACAAGAAACTGGTTGGTTTGTGAGTAGTTGTTGACACTAGATCTGTAACACCTGTGATTTGGAAACCCTCTTCCCAGAATCATGGTTGGATCATCTGTCTGCAGTTTTTACTCCATCTTCTAGGTGAGTTCTCTTTGTGTCCTGAGGGTTCTCTTTGCTGACTGAGAACCCATTGCCCTATGGGACATTCATGGGAACCCCTATCAAAGGTCCTGTGTGTTTTCCATCTCACTTGCTGTCCAAATCCAGCTTCCCCACCTAAGTACCTGACGTTCTGGCAGAAAGAGAGGAGGCCTGGTTCTCTAAGAGATGGTTGAGCTAGAGTGACTATAATCAGGCTACCACTGCACGTCTTGTAACCCTGGCCCACTCAGCAACCCAGACAGCACCAGCAAGCAAACTGGGATCACAGACATACACTTATTCTGCAGGTGTCTGGAAAATTGAAGGGACTTTTTTGAATTGCTAAACCCTCTGGAAAGTAAAAGAGTGACCTTCTGTGACTTCTGGCCTTGAATTCCATTCCTGATTTGAGTTGACTGAACACAGAGTTCAGTAGGCCTCAAGCACCATTATTTGTGCCTGGCTTCCAATACAAACAGTGCCTTATTGGCAAAAGGGGCTGAAAGTCTTGCCAGCTCAGCTGTCTGAGGCTTATATAAGCTGCAGGGGCCTTGTGTGCACACAGGTTGCTCTGAGAATAACAGGGATGGCTGGATGCACTTTCTGGATTTGAAAACAGTATGAGAGGTTGTTACCTATTCTGGCTCAGTCTGTGCTCCTCACCTTGGCTGCAAGGCCCAGTGACCAAAATTACGTGAGAGGTTGTTACCTATTCTGGCTCAGTCTGTGCTCCTCACCTTGGCTGCAAGGCCCAGTGACCAAAATTACGATCTACTAGAACCAGCAGGGGACAGAGACAGCTTGTCTTGGGTCATGATCTCAGCCAGAATGGGCCACTGCTCCAAAGTCTTCTGGGTAGGGGTCTGAATTCTTTTTCTGTTTGTTCCATGGGGTTTAAGTGAAGTGACCAGGTGCTGGTAATGCCAACTCAGGGTTACTATACTAGTAGTTATAATAATTTTATATGATTAATAATAGATGCCATTTGACTGCTCACTCTGTGCCAGGCACTGTGCTAAGGGCTTGATGTGCATTATCTAATTAGTCTCTATTATGACTTTATCAGGTACATTCTATTATGATTCTATGGTGGATCACATTTTCAAAGGCAGCTGCAACAATGATCTCCATTCCACAAGCTCTTTCTCAATGTGACCTTGCCAATGCCCTATCAAGAGGTGGAGCTTTCTCCTCTTGTTGAGTCTGGGCTGGTCTTGCGACAGCTTTGACCAGTAGAATGTGGCATAAGTGATGTTCAGGAACTTTGGATCCCGGGACTAAGAGGCCTGGTAGCTTCTGTGCTCACTCAGACGCTACAGCAGAAGTTTGACTACTGTAAGACTGTCATGATACAGGGAAGTTCAAGCTAGCTGCATGGAGAGGTCACGTGGAGAGAGAAAAAGAGATGCACAGCTGAGGGGTCAGATGTGTGAGTTGAAGAAGCCATTCTCAGGTGTTCCAGTCCCCGCAGATGCCACATGGGACAGAGAACTATCCCTGCTGGTCTCTGCCTAAATCGCATAATGAGAGGATAAAGGATTCACTGTTTTCTTAAGCCACGAAGACATCAGATAGAGATATGATAACCGAAAGAGGCTCATGCTTTACAAGTGAGAAAACGAAAGCTTTAGCTGGAGCACCCAGCTAGTGAGTAGAGGAGCCAGCGTTCAAGATTGCAGAGTCTGAGCACCTGAGTCCACAGGACTGCTGTGCCTGGTAGAGGAGTAGCGTCAGCTCTAGACTTTGTGGTGGGTGGAATATTTTCTGACCGCTGCCCTCGACTCTGTCCATCTCTATCTGCTCCTCCCCTCCTCATCCCCCCAGAGTCTACATCCTGACTCCCACAACAGGAGCGGGTGATCTCTCTCACCTGCCACCCCTGCACATTCAGAGCTTTCTGGTTCCTGTGGTTATATCAGCTCCTCCACTGAAGTCACATTAACTCCGTCGGGATAGTGGACCACGTCTAATTAGTTTTATGTTCCCAGAGCACTTGTTAAAGTTCCTAGAACATACTAAGTTCTTCAAAGTGATGCTAATAGTAAGAAGACCATGCTCGTGTGCATTCTCTCATTGGCTCCTCAGAGAAACATTGAGAATGGGGTGGACTGTGACTGCCATACCCATTTTGCAAAAGAGGAAACTGTGGCTTGGGGATTCGCCTGTTTACAAAAGGGATAAATGAAGGAGCCGAGCCCTTCTGACTCTACTTCTCTGGATTTTTCTCCCTCAGATCCTTTTCTCACATCCCCTTGCACTGACCCAGATCCTGTCATGGTCTTCATTGCACTCCAGACCATCTCAGCTGCACAAGGATTACACAGACCAACCCCTTCGCATACTTTGATTTGTGCCAACAAAGCTGTGGTTAGAACAGTACAAATGACCCCCTGGAGGGGACATCCAGGAGGAACTGTGTTTGACACCTAACAGAACTTCAGTTCATCCCAGAGATCAGAGGGTGGATTGCTGCATTATTTTTATTAATTTTATCATTTAAGTATTTAATTAATAATTAATAATGCAAGAAATCTGTCTGCAAAACACCGTGAGTCTGAGGACCTTACTAGGTGTCTTAGGTTTGGTTCTTCAAAAGCAGAGCCTGAGACAGGGATGCAGGCACTTGTAAATAATTAAGGATTGCTCTCAGGGAAAAGGGGGAACGAGGAAAGCAGGGTGGGACACGGGAAGGTGCTAAGCGAGGATTTGGTCTCTGCTGGAATCTGGCTATAGTCAATCCCACAGAGGGTCCTGGAGCATAAGTTACACCTGTGGTCCCCAACCCCCGGGCCACAGACCGCACAGCAGGTGGTGAGCTGTGGGTGAGCCAGCGAAGCTTCATCTGTATTTACAGCCCTCTGCATGGCTTGCATCACCACCTGAGCTCCACTCCTGTCAGATCAGTGGAGGCATTAGATTCTGCATTATGGTGAGTTGTGTAATTATTTCATTATATATTACAATGTAATAATAATAGAAATAAAGTGCACAATAAATGTAATGTGCTTGAATCATCCAGAAACCATTCCTCCCACGCCCGTCCATGGAAAAACTGTCTTTTGTGAAACCAGTCCCTGGTGCCAAAAAGATTGAGGACCACCGATTACACCATTGAACTGGTTCCACAATGAAGCAAGTGGGCTGGGCTTTTAAAGCCCCATGGTGATCAGTCATTGGCTGAGGGCTGGGGGCGGGGCCAAGCCTCCCGGGCAGGTGTCTTCTGTTTGGCCCAGGGCAACTGTGTGGAGAAGTGGGCAGCTGAAAAGGGGCGGCAGGGGGCATTAGCAGCCAGCACTCGCAGCAGTAGCTGCATAAGGGATGCTTTGGTGGGGCACCCTCGGATGCTCACAGGGAGTCAGAAGACATTTCAGGCCTCAAAACACACAGCTGTGAGATTGGAATCCCTTGAAAACTATGACCTGTATGATTAGCATTGGACAGTTGAGAGTTAAAATGAACACAGGAGATGCCAGGGCTCTTTTTGGCCTACTCACCAGGGCCCGTAAGGATTCGGTCTCAGCCTGGAGGCTCTGGACTTGGCACGACGTGTTGTGTAACTCCACCCTGAGGGCAGCAGCCAGCTTCTCTTCCTGGGTCTGGGCCGTGTGGGCCACCTCCGACTGTTGCTGTGGAGAGTCAGGTCTTAGAGTGAGCAGGGATGAGGCAAGGCCCTGAGTGCATCCTTCCTGCAAAGCCTTTCTGATCACCACTCCACTGCCCCTAACCAGGGAAGCACAGCCGTCGGATTTAAAAACGTTTTTTTTTCTGCAGGTCCTTTCACCAACTTGTATACAAAAATTTATTTTTAACATATGATGCTTGCAAACGAAATAGAAATCAAAAGGTTCCCTAAAGAATGTATAGTAGAAAGTGTCCTTTTCTGTATCTTAATTACCAAGTTCTCCTGTTTGTAATTTCTTGTACCTACTTCCAGAGATATTTCATATATTTATAAATAAATATGGATCACCCCTCCCCCCAGCTTTGGTACTTAATATATCTCAGAAATTATTCTGTATTAGTATACAGAAATCGAGCACATTTTTTTTTTTTTGAGACAGAGTCTCACTCTGTTACCAGGGTGAGTGCCGTGGCGTCAGCCTAGCTCACAGCAACCTCAAACTCCTGGGCTCAAGCAATCCTGCTGCCTCAGCCTCCCAAGGAGCTGGGACTACAGGCACGCACAACCATGCCCAGCTAATTTTTCTATTTCTAGTAGAGACGGGGTCTCACTCTTGCTCAGGCTGGTCTGGAACTCCTAACCTCAAGCAATCCTCCCACCTTGGCCTCCCAGAGTGCTAGGATTACAGGCGTGAGCCACCTGCCTGAGTACATTCTTTTTAACAGCTGCGTAGTACTGTTTGGAAGTACTGTAATTTATGTAGAAGTCTCTGCTGATGGACAGATTGTTTCCAGTCTTTCCCTATTACAAACGATGGTGCAAAGAATAACCTTACATCCTTATTTTTTACACAAGGGAGTGTTTTTAAGGGTTAATTTCTGTAGTAGAACTGATTTAAAATGGTATATATTTGTAATTTTGGTGAATGTTACCAAATTGCCCTTCAGAAAACTGGTAACCCCTTCTGGCACTGTAAAACAGCACCAGTTGCCCCACACCTTCCTCAAACAAGGAGGTATCCAATTTGATCTCTGTCAATCTGATAGTGCCTGATTTTTTTTTTTAAACCACAGTCTAGCCATAATTGTGATAACAAAGGCAAAGTCTGTTTTGAAACTTCTCTCCAGAGCAGATTATGATCCCACCCCCATATATTCAGGGGAGCAGGTCACCGTTATTCTTCTTTGCTGGGGAAAAGGTGAAAAAGACCACCCCCATTTTCTTCAATGCAGTCTGATGGAATGTCTCCTAGTCAATGATGTGGGAGGGGAAAAAAAAAACAGTTTTCTCCCCCAGGTTACTGGCTTTCTGGAATTACCATTTTTACCATATAAGACTACTTATTTATAGAGTAATGGAAAATAGTCCAATCTAATGGATTGACTAAGAAATTCTAAGTCAACAAGCTCATATCTCAGTAGTAGTTCCTCCCATTCTTAACTGTTTAAAGGCTTTACAGAGGCCACAGAGTGACCGTTAAAGGCTTTGGAGCAGCTAAAGGAAAACAGAAGCCCTGGACCCAGCTCTGACTGGTCAGCCATGGCTTGTGTCCCTGGGCTGTCAACCAGCCGCTCAGAGTCTCAGTCCCTGCCCACAGAAGGCAGATGTCAGTGAGGAAGAATGAAAATCACATAATGGCTATCGCCTGGGGTCACTGTGAGGCATCCATCAGATTATGCACATAGATGATTTTAGAACCTTAAAAACATGAAAATATTGGTTGTATATATTTTCTATATGTAAAAAGTAATAGTAGTTAACAGATGAGTTTGTAAAAGCCACTATAAGTTAAATACTACCAATAATAACTAATATGTATTAGGCACTTACTCTGTTCCAACTCCCATGTTAACAGCTTTAAGTTTATTGTCACATTTAATCTTTTTAACTCCATGAAGAAGATGCCATTATTATCTTCATTTTATATGACGAAACTGAGGCACAGAGAGATTGAGTTACTTGCTCAAGATCATGTGGCTTATGAAGGACAGAACCAGAATTCACGCCCAGCAGCAGGCTTCAGAGCTGTGCTCTTAACCAGTATTGAATCCATCCACTTAAGACCCCCCAAATTGGACGTGTCTTCACCAAAATGTAGGTGATTCACTCTGAAGTATCCTCCTTTCAAGTACCCTGTTTTTTTCCCTCTCTTCGGGGTTATTAAATTATACCAACTTACAATTAAATGATATTAAAATGGTAATAAATACTTGGACACATCATTTACTATTTTCTATGCTATTGAGGTTATTTACGTCCATGGTATCTGTGTGGTGGAGATAACATACAATGCCGTGTTGCTGGTCATCACAGGAGGTCCCAGCAGTCTGCATTGCCAACTACACAGTGATGCCTGCTCCATGGAGGCAAAGTTCTACATAGCTACAGAAACTAACACAGCATTATCACTTGCCATGGACAGTAGATAACTGAAAAATTAATAAAGTTATAACAAACCAATGTTATTAAATTCTAGCTACCATTGTCTACCAAGCTGCCAAGTCCCAAAGTCTGCTTTCTCTTCGTTTAAAGGAAAGATTAATAAGTATAGCAGAGGTGTTAAAACCTCTGCCAGCACCAAAGACTTTTTTCTAGTTTAACATTGAAAAAGAAATTAATTTGATCACTATGAGTTTCAATGTCATTTAATATTGTGTCCCACATCTTCTCAAATTATCTTACCACAAGTGATACTTGCCAGTTAATTGCATGAACTCACCTAAAAGAATTACACATTCTTCTCCAATGGATTTTAAGATTTATGATTTCTGGTTGCTATAATAACTCCATTTCTGTTTCCATTTCAACCCAATGCCTCCAGATTTCTTCTCAGAGCTCAAATAGTAGGTGTGTGATCCTAGGCCCTGAGGACAGGAAGGTAGGACTGTGTTTTGTCGCTCAGTGCAGTTGCTAAGGTATGTAATGAGATTCAAAGATGTTGGTCCCTAGACTTTGAAACCAGCTTGAGGTCCTGGCTCTCCTGCACAGCAGCTGAGCTGCCTATGTTTCTGGAGCAGGAGAGCATGCTGACATTTTGAAACACAACACAGATTTTCAAATTTCAAATATTTTAAATTAAATTAGCATGTTACTGCACGTGAAGGATGAATGTGAGAGGAGAAAATCAGCATGCTTCTGAGTAAGTCATAATCAAGTACTTGACAGTCTGACTATTAGAGATACAAATGGGGGCTGGGGAAGAGAAAAAGACCATCTCGAAACCTGACCCACTATGCTGATTAGTATTGCCATTCCTAAAAATGCCCTTGCCGTTGACCCGGAATTGGGAAAAATGCCACCTTGTAGTGTGAGGGAAGGTGAGTGTTTAGGAGGAGGCAGAGTGTGTAGAGAGGGCGATGCTGCTTCCTGATCCTTGAAATAGCAGGTTCCTTCTCAGCAGATCATGTATCCAGATGAGCCCTCTGCCTCAAATGTCTTCTGCCTTTTCCCAAGCAGTTGCTGTGCAGGTTTGAGCAAGTCACTTGGGCTCTCTGGGTTTTGCGACTGAGCCTATGCCAGGGACTAGAGAAGAGGAGGGATCTACCAGCCATGGAATTAGATCAAACCTCCATTTTGGTAGGAGGGCCTGCTATCATTATTGTAACAGTTGTAAGTCATTTTATGGTCATGCAGTGTCATATTGTTTAGCTAGGGATAGCTTTTGACAGGCAGCACACACACTCCTGACCTCCCCCAGCCAGATGTAGGATTTATTTGAGAGAAGGCTGGATGCCATCCAGTCTGCACCAGTGACATGGGCACTCCTTAGCGAGAATTAAAAAGAAGTGCATGGCTCGCTTGGTGAAACTTCAGCACTGGCAGAATGGCTGGCCTGGCTAGGCTAGGCCAGGTTTCTCCTCGAGTTTACTCAGGAGCTGCCTGGCTCTTGAAACTGCTCTCTTTTGGGTGTAGGGTCAGTTCCCACGCTCTGTTGAAGCAGCCAAAGACAACACAGAAGAGCAAATGGCTTGCACCTGGTTTGTGCTTGCCAAATGAATTTTGAATGAATGAGTGAGTGGAGATTCCTTGGTAGAAGGTGTAAGGAGGAGGTTTCAGTGTTGGGCAATCCCCTATATAGATACCCAGATATTGGTTGTCAACCAGTTGTGGGTTTTATAACAATATGGACGATAAGGGCTCGAGAGTGCCCTCTACAGTCAGAGCAAAAACAGGCAGAGACTAGGCAGTACCTACCTCAATGAGACAGTCTTATTTTCCCTTGGAAACACTACTCTGATTCTCCCCACTCTTCCCTGAGCCGTACCAACTGGTATGTGATACTGCAGTACACAACTACAGGAAACAAATACTGACTCACCTGGCACCCGCATAACCCTTTCTCATTGGCTAACAATATTTTTTGAAAGTTAGCTGAAACTACCATAAATAAAGTAAAAAGGCAAGTGATCAACTAGGAACATATGTGCAACTTGTATCACACAGAAAGGACTAATTTCTCTGATATACAAAAAGCTACTAAAAACCAGTAGTAAAAAAAAAAAAAAAAAAAAAAACCAGTAGTAAAAAGTCCAAAGCCTAAAATGCCACATATTCTTACCTGTAAGTGGGAGCTGAGCTATGGATACACACGGTTATACGGAGTGTTATAATGGATGTTGGAGTCTCAGGAGTGGGACGGAGGGTGAGGAATGAAAAATTACCTATTGGGCGCAATGTACATTATTTGGGTGATGGGTACACTAAAAACCCAGATTTCACCACTGTACAATTCATCCGTGTGGCAAAAAACCATTTATACCCCCCTAAATCTATTGAAATAAAATATTAAAAATTTAATTTAATTTAAACAATACACTAAAAAAGTCCAAAGCCTAATAAAAAATGGGGAAAAGATATCATATACATGAAAGCAAATAGGTATGAAATCCAGCATGTAAAAAGACGTTTCACTTTCCTTTTGAGAAATGCAAAATAGAACTACACTGAAAAACTATTCTTTACCTATAATATTGGCAAAGATCACAAATGTGCAAACTCACAGTACTGGTGAGGATGTGGAGAAATGGACACTTTCAAATATTTCTGATGGGGATGTAAATTGTTACTCCATTTGTAGAGGGCAATTTGGCATTATTTATCAAAATTCCCAATGCACATACTTTTTGGGCCAGGAATTCCATTTCTAGGAATTTATCCAACAAATACATCTCTATATTTAGAAATAAGGGATATACAAAGCTACTGACTACAATCTTACTTGTAACAGCAAAAGATTGGAAGCCACCTTCAATGCCCAGCAGCAGGATACAGGCTCAACAAATTCTGGGGCCTCCATTAGGTAAAATGGGGGTCAACAACTGTTTCTGTAAAGGGGTACACAGTAAATATTTTAGACTTAGCAGGCCATGTGGTCTCTGTTGAAAGGAATGAACTCTGACAATATAGTGCAAACGTAGCCATAGACAACATATAAATTAATGATCATGGCTGTGTTCCAATAAAACTTTATTTGCAAAAGCAGGGAGTGGGTCAGATTTGGCTTGTGGGCAAGAGTTTTCTGCCCCCTGTGGTATAATATCATGCAGCTATAAAGCTATAAATTCTGAATACTACTATTTGCATAAAAAGAGAGAAAAAACATATACACATTTCCTCACATATGCATAAAGTGGCTCTGAAAGGACACACAGGAAAAGGATAACATTGATTGACCTCGGAGAAAAAAACTGAGTGGATGGGACATGGGTCAGATGGCACTTTTCACTGTAGATCATTTTGTACACTATGAATTTTGAATCAAGTGAATGTATTATCTATCATAAATTTTAAATAAAAGTAAATTAAAAAATAAAAGCAAACTAAGGCCCTTTTGCAAAGCTCTCTGTGATATATGGAGATATAGAAATACTCAGTGATGCCGTGTGAGTGCTTGCTGTGAGCACACTGGGGCAAAACCACGGCTTATTTCCCTGAAGAGCCCTCAAGGATCATAGCCAGCTCATCGACACACACAGACCGCTGGATTGCAGATGCTGACGGGCATTCTGCTTTTCCTGTGCCCCTTGAAAGGAACTCTCCCAGTTGGCCAACATGGCCACATCACAATAGGCCATCCTGCAGAAGCTCATTTTAATCTGATTTCATATCGGACAATATTGACTCTTCTTGGTAAAGCAAGTACAGAAAAGGCACAGAGAAGCCTGTATAAAATATTTGCCTTTACAGGGCAAATTATTATTTGTAAGTATGGATGACATGGAGACATATTATCCAAGGTTTCTAGTCTCTTTGTGGGTAAATCTAGATCTACGCTGTCCAATGTGGTAGCCACAAGTCATATGTAGCTACTTAAATAAAAATTAGATAAAATTCAAAATCCAGTTCCTCAGCCACATTTCAAATGCTTGTATACCCCATGTGGCCAGTAACTACCATAGTGGATTGCAGTGTAGATTACAGACTGTTTCCATTATTGCAGATATTTCTATTTGCTGACTGGGCTTTAGACACTCTCGGATGTCTCTTCTAGCTCTAAGACTTGTCAACAACCAGAAACCTCACAATTCATTTCAACCTATTCTCCTCTCTTCATTCTTAACAGTTTCCACAATCTGTCATCCTGACTGTTTAAGGCACGATGGTTACAGCTCAGATAAAGTTCCTGAGTGCAGATGCCTCAAAGTGACCCGAGGCAAGTGCAGACCTACTGTCAGAGCAGATATCATGGGAGTAAACACCGAAGATGAGATGCAGCCCTGACGGATACCTAGATCGACGCATTGTGAGACCCTGAGCAGAGGACCCGCCAAGCCGTGTCTGGACTCCTGAAGCCATGGAAACTGTGACAACATAAACATATGTTGCTTTAAGCCACTATGTTTGCAGTTCAGTCATGCTCTGCATAATGATGTTTTGGTCAACAGTGAACCACATATAGGATGGTGGTCCCATAAGGATTATAATGGAGCTGAAAAATTCCTACCACTAGGACTTCATAGCCATTGTAGTATGTTGTGGGGGTGCAGTGTAAACAAACCTACTGCAGTGCCAGTCCTGTAAAAGTCTAGTGCAGACAATGACGTACCGTACATAATACTTGATGATAATTGACTATGTTACTGGTTTATGTATTTACTATACTTTTTATCACTATTTAGAGTATATTCTTGCTTATAAAAAAAAAGTTAACTGTAAAACAGCCTCAGGCAGGTCCTTCAGGAGGTATTGCAGAAGAAGGCATTGTTATCACAGGGCATGACAGCTCCGTGTTTATCACTGCCCCTGAAGACCTTCCAGTGGGACAAGAGGTGGAGGTGGAAGATGGTGATATCAATGATCCTGATCCTGTAGGCCTGGGTTAACGTGTGTTTGTGTTTCAATTTTTAACAAATAAATTTAAAAAATAATAAAAGTAAAAATTTTAAAAATTAAATTAAGTTTATAGAATCAAGATGTAATGAAAGAAAATATTTTTCTAGAGTGGTACAATGTGTTTGCGTTTTAAGCTAAGTGTTATTATAATACAAAAGAGTCAAAAAGTTGGAGCTAGGGACCCTGTGCCCCTCCTACATGCCTTGCCTTATGCATCTCTACCGCCTGACTGCTCCTGAGTTGTATCCTTTATAATAAACTATTAAAAATAAGTGAAGTGTTTCCCTGAATTCTGTGAGCTCCTCTAGCAAATTATCGCACCTGAGGAGGGGGTTGTGGGAACCCCCAGTTTGTAGCCAGCTGATCAGAAGTACGGGAGGGCCAGACTTGCAGTTGTCACCTGAAGTGAGGGAAGCCTTGTGGGACTGAGCCCTTAACCTGTGGGATCCATGCTAACGCCAGGGTAGGTAGTGTCAGAATTGAATTGAATTGTAGGACACCCAGTTGGTGTTTGGAGAATTGCTTGGTGTGGAAGAGACCTTACACATTTGGTGTCAGAAAGTATGGAAGTATTTTGTGTGTGAAAGTATGGAAAAAAAGAGTGTGTGTGTGTTTTATAGAGATGGGTCTTGTTATGTTGCCCAGGTTGGGGTGCAGTGCTTATTCACAGGTAAAATCATAGTGTACAGCAACCTCAAACTCCTGGGCTCAAACAATCCCTCTGCCTCAGCCTCCTGAGTAGCTGGGATTACGGGCATGCACCACTGCACCTGGCTTAAAAAAAAAAGGTTTTTAAAAGTTTACGCTGCTAACAGGTCTGGAGAGTAGTACAGCATATTGTCTGAGGGTCCTGAAACATCCCTAAACACCCAAAGGTGGGTAACCACAACAAATAGACAAGAAAGAGCCAGATTTTAAGATACTGCAGAAATTCTCTGGACTAATCTGATGCCCCAGTCACTGAATCATGCAACTTCAGAAACTCCCCAAACTGGACACTGAGGTTCCTAACACCCACAACACCATGGCTGGAGAGAATGTGGTTACTACACTGACCCTAGCCAGAACCTCTTTATAAGCTTTTAAAGATTAAAAAAATAAATAAATAAAGGGCTTGCAGATGAGTTGTAGGAGATGCCAATGGCACCACCTTTATCCCTTAGGCTTTCACACTTTAGAGCTCCCCAGTTTCTCATTGCTGATTCTGCATCTTTTTGCCTGAAAGTTTCTCTGAAGCCTCCGAAAGGTCGCTCTGATAGCAGGTGACAGAAGACTTGTGGGAGGTGGTGTTAATACCCCAGCTCCCTCGCCTTTCCTCTCTCCTGGATTCTACACCATTTCTCAGAATTTCCCTGGGTTTGTGCTCCAGCCTCCCATGGTGCTGGCTGGTTTGATAATGCATTTTTTTGTTGGTTCCCTTCTCTGCTGCTTCTCTACTGGTATCTTGCTGGTTCCTCGCTCCCCCAAATTCCAAGTAAACTACCTTCACTGCAGCGTTTGTCTCAGGATCTGCTTCTGGGGGAACCTAAACTAAGACATAAATTAATCATGTTAATTAATTTTCAGCCTCCCTGGTCTGAAAGGTAATTAAATGCATGTTTGCATCTCTTTACAAAAGCTTTTGAAAGCAGTGTGCACTAGGCCATTTCATGTTTATGCTTTGCGGCCAAGAAACCGCCAAGAGATGCTCAGGATGGGCAAATGTCAGCCCCCGAGGGCACAACTGCAACTGACAAAACTATTTATTGGAGGAATCCTAGCTGTCAGTTCTGATCTCTGTTGATGATCAGAGGAATTCACTCATTCTGCAAATATTTTCTGAGCGCTCCCTCTCTGCAAGAGGTCTGGGCAGTATTGACCAAACTAAAACAAATACTGTCTGTTTTCTCTGAGATGTAGCTTTCAGATTACTCTATTAAAAAAACACTAATGAATCTGTTCAGAATTAATGTTTGAGTTACTGTTGGGCTAGTGGTAATTCTCAAAGGGGTAAGGGGTGAATAATAATGACCAGTTTTTTTTCCTTTTTCAAACTATGCAGGATTCATTTCTGATAATTATAATGGCCTACCCTTTCCCAAATAAACAATCCCTACAGTGTGGTGTACACCCCGGGAGTGTTGGGGCAGGAGCAAGTTTGCAAGCTGCTGGCCACTGGGATTTAGCTTTGGGAGCAGAGCCAGGGGAGAAATGATGCCGCCCAATGAAGGAAAGGTCCCTGGACCAAGAGCCAGGAGAGCTGAGCTATGCACCAACCGGCTATGTGACCTTGGGAAGTCGCCTGTGCTCTCTGGGTCTCAGATTCTTCAACTCTAAAGAGAAGGAATGGGACCAGATGGTCTCTGGCGTCCTTAACCATTAACATTCATGAGTCTCTTGGAAAAGAGGCAATGGGCCCAAATCAAGTCTATGGTCTGGCTTCACTTTACCTCTGTGTTGTTCCACCTCTCAGCAGATTGGGTGGGGCTTGGGGGCTTCATCTTGTTAAGATACTAGACACTATTTGCCATTAAAAAAGTGTTTCTTGTGACCTGGCTCAAGGAATTGATGGTTAGAAAGAAAAGAAGCGATTAAAAGGGGGATGGGGGTAGAGAAATGTGGGAGTGAGAGATGTTTTCCAGGCTGGAGAACATTTGGGGGGCCCAACAGTGGTGAAGACCCTGCTGGAAGGTTCCTGTTGCTATCCTGGGCACAGGGGCTGGAGGGAGCATGGAGGAGGGAAGGACAGAAAAGTTACTCCTGTTTTCCTTTTCATAGCTTTTATAATCTCCTGCTTCTCTAACGGGCTGCATGTTGGAATCATCCAGAGAGCTTTACAAAATCACAAATCCCTCCCGTCCTTCTGATTTAATTGGTCTGGGATGGGGCCTGGCCATGGGCATTTTTGAAAGTGCTCTGAAATAATTCTGCGGTGTTGCCAGGATCGCGAGCCGCCGAATGTCAAACAAGAGCTTGGAGGCAGCCTGTTGCCTTTTCTCAAATACCCACCTCATTTCCCCCACTTCTTCACATTTTCCTTTCTCCTCCCTTTTCACCCTCTGCCTCAAAATTCCAGTTATACATGAGTGAGAGGTGGAGAAGAGAAAAACAAACTCTATGCATTATATTTTCTGGCTAATTCCTTTATTATTTATGATGGTTCATAAAAGTGGTTTTTCCTCCATGAATATAATTCATACCACTTCAGAAAAACTTGAGAAATACTCAAAAACGAAAAACACAAAACATCTCAAAGTGTCAGATTGGTTTAACACTCCAAGGCAACCACTAACACCATTAACATGTTAGTCTTTTCTTTCTAACTTTTTCTTGATGCCTAGTTTCTTTGTCTGAATTCTTTACCCTGCTGTATATTCCAAGGGTTGGCAGCCTGCAGTCCAAATCCAGCTCCCCTCCTGTTTTTGTGAATAAAGTTTTATTGGAACACAGCTATGCTCATTTGTTACCTATTGTCTACGGCCACTTTTCACGCCACAGAGTCTCTACAATAGAAACCGTCTGATCCACAAAGCCTAGTATGTTTGTTATCTGGCTCTTTACAGAAAAAATTCATTGGCTCCTGGCATATACCATTCTGTACTCTCTTTTTCTCCTTATGTTACCTTATGTCATGAACATTTTTCCATGTTATTATAAGTGCTTCATAAACATCATTTCTAGTAACTGCCTGATATTTCGTTGCATGTGGCATAGTTAGGTTGTGGCATGGTCTTTCTCCCATGATTAAAGATTTGTATGTTTTTGCCCCTAGTTTTTTTTTCACCCTTATAATGTTTTGGTGAGTATCCTGGGACATAAACTATTTGTATTTTCAATTATTTTACTAGGCTTGTGTCCAGATTATTTAGTTGGTAGGTAGAGACACTTTAATACTCTCAATTCATATCACCAAATCCCTTATTCAAATACTGCCTTCTAGTTTGTGCTCTTCAACAATACTGTAGAGAATTTCTCCACATAATTGCCAGCATTGATATACCATTTTAAACATTTTCTGCTTTTAGATAGGTAAATAAAAGCTACTATTTTAATTTGCATTTCTTCTACATCTAGTGAGACTGCACTTGCTACCAAACAGTCACATTTCTTATTCTATGTGTTGACTGTTTCCATCTTTGCTTGGCCTCCTTCTACAGAGGGCAGAGTGGAGGATGCTTGTCCCGCCTCTCACCTTAGCTTGCAGCAGGGCTCCTGCCTCCACCCGGTTCTTTTCCACATCTTTCTCCCACTGAATTCTGATCGTCTCAAGGATGTCATCCAGACCAGTGCCAATGGGGACATCCATTTGTTCCAGCTCAGACCCTGCCAACTGTTTGTACAGCACCTTCACATCCTGAAAACGACAATAGACAACTTAGGTGAGTTACAGGGGAGAAAATAATGACACAGAATTCTAGCCAGCAGAAGTCTGGCTCTGTGGGCAATATTTTCGTTGCTTCTCATTCTGCAACTGCCAAACACGGGGCTTCACAGAGACTGGCAAAGTCCCCGATCTTCTTCCCAGTATAGAGACCATATTCTCTTTTCCTAAGGGTGAATTTTTTTTATTTCTCCACAAGCCCAGGCCCAAAGCAAAAATCAAAATAGATAACTAAATAAAAAGAAACAGTAAACAACGACAGCAAGATGAATTTAGGCATAAAGCCAGACTAGGCTGAAAGAGATGTAAAGATAACTTTGGAGTGTCTAAAGGGTTACTGTTGGAGAGTAGTCTTAGTAGTCCTAACTGACCGAGCTAAGAACAGCAAGAAGTAGACTTGTGGTTGCTGGTTAGCTTAAGGTTGGACACAAGGAAGAACTTCCTGTGGTTAAACATTGTTAAGTGAGTTTTGACTCTTTCAACAGGAAGCAGCTTAGATCTTGGATCAGACAGTGATATGGGGCGGGGTGTGGGGGGGGGGGCTGTGATTTAGAATCACACAGTCCTGTGGGGAACTGGACTGCATAACTGTTAGGGTCCCCTTCAGTCCTGTCACTTGATGATCTGATCTAATTCATTAATGAGTGTGTGTAAACCACAGCTTGGATCTACCCTCAGAGTTAATTTGTTGGTACTATACGGTGTTGAAAAGATATCTGACATAGAATGCTTTGAGGAGGGAGTCCTCCCTCCGATTCCCTCCTTCCACCACCTGCTAGTGCTTAGAACTGCCGCCTTCTCCGATTCCTGTACCAGACTGGTCCCTGAAGCTATTTGAGTTGAGACTGCTGGGGCAACCGACCCACTGCCAGGATTGGAAGGTGTTTTACGGGCATTTTCCCAGCAGCCCTGGATAAGCAATGTGGAGGGCTGAGATGAGCTGCTATCACCGTGTTCTGAAGCACAGTGACAGGGGAGCGGCCAACCCCACAGCCCTAGCCTCCACCTACCTCTTCATAGTTCCTTGACAGAGAGCCGAGCTCTTCTTTCAGGCTTTCTATTTGACCCTCCAGATCCATTTTTGTCAAAGTAGCTTCATCAATGACTTTATACAGAGAGTTAATTTCCTCTTCCGCTGCCTTTCGAAATGGCTGCTCATTTTCAAATCTGTAGATAAAGGATCTTAATCAGCCTAACTGAAAAAAATCAGATTACAAATGTTACCAACGGGCCAATTATGTGATAGTTAGACAATGAATAGTGAAAGTCACTGTTCCAATAGCTCTGAGGGCACGGTTAATGCAGTTGTCACATGTTGATTTATTAAAATGAAAGCCATTGCTGCCAACTTCTGATGACCTGGCTTCACGGGGTGCCACCCAGGGAGCTTCTGAAGCACAGAGCTCCAGGGAAATCCTCTCCAGGAGGGCAGACGCAGGCAGGGGAAGCCAGCGTCTACATCCTACCCTGAATCGTCCTCCTTTTCACAGGACGATCCTTTAACAAACATTACTGAGAACCTGCTAAGTGCCAGACTGGGAATCCCAAAATGAGGAATGTGGTTTCCATCTCCAAAGAGCCAGTGTGAAATTCCAGGACAGTGGCTGCAAACCCAAATGCCTTCAGGGGCTGAGTGGGGAATGTAGAGGAAGGACTATCAGACATGGGAACGGAATGCCTGGCTGCACATTAAGTCACCTAAGTAAGGTTTAAAATTGCTGAAGCCCTGGCCCCAGGGAACTCTGATTTAATTAGTGTGTAGGGCTTGTGCACTGGCATTTTTAAGTGCCCAGGTAATTCTAATATGCAGGATTGAGAACCATTGCTCTGAACCAGTAGTTCTCAAAATAGAGTCCTGGGACTAGCAGGATCAGAATCCCGAGGAACTTGTTAGAAATATAAAGTTGGGGCCCCTACTCCAGACTTGTAGAATCAGAAACTGTGAGGGTGGGGCACAGGCACAGCAGTCTGTTTCTGTAAGGCCCTGGGGTGATCCAGACTGCACACTCGAGTCTGAGAATCTCTGCTCTAACCCAAGTGGCTCTGGGAAAAATCTCTGAGCTCTTGGGGCGTCGTTTGTGTCTACAAGGAGGGGTTTGACCCAGATGATCATGGCTCTGGATTCCCCATGAGGTTGGAGATGAGTGAGGCAGACTCCAGGACAGCATTATCTGCACTGCCCAGGAGTCTAGGCGTGTGGAGGGACTGTCCCCTCTGCTGTAGAGCATTACCTCTCTTTAAAGTCATCCGCACCCGCCTGGATAGTCTCCATCTGCAGCATGAGCCGGGCATTTTCCAAGACTGCCTCACCCACCTAGAGCCATCACACACACCAAAGGAGACAAGGTCACTGGGACTGTCATGGTCATTTACCACTGTGACTTGTGTTGGGCACAGAGGCTCTGGGGAATTCACAGAACCTTTCTTATAGCAAACATATGTATATATATATTTTCAAGATGAGGTCTCACTGTACTGCCCAGGCTGGTCTCAAATTCCTGGCCCCAAGTGATCCTCTTGCCTCAGCCTCCTGAGTTGCCGGGATTACAGGTCCCAGCCACCACACTTGGCCTCGATAACAAATATTTTTAGAATTAAATTGTCCATTTCCAAAAAGGTGGTGATGGAGGGAGATAAACTGTAAAGCATAAAATCTAAATGTCTTGTAAAAGTTTTTTAGAGTTGGATTTTTGGGACACAAGGATTATTCACAGGCAGACTTGTTCACAGCCTCAGTCATAGTGATGACTTTTCAAGTTTCCAGGGAAGAGTTCTGGGTCCTTAAAATGAAGTTTTGCTGGCTTTCTTGGCAGGGCTTAACGTTTTCTGGTCATGGGTGCCTTTGAAGAGCTGATGGAATATCTAGATTAGTGCTGTCCAGCAGATCTCCCTGGGATGATGGAAATGTTCTGCATCTGCACTGTCCAACACGGTGGCCACACGTGGCTACTGGGCGCTCAGTGTGGCAGGGGTGATTGAGGAACTGAAAATTTAATTTTATTTACATTTGCTTTAAATTTAAGTAGCTCCATGTGGCTAGTGGCTACTGTACAGCGTGGCTCTAGAATTTGGTCCACCCTCAACACATACATGCAAACATAAACCTTGTGCAAATAGTTCAGGGTTTCACGGAGCCTTGAAGAGCGGTGTTCCAAACGTGGCTCTCGAACCCCTCAGGATCCCCCACAGGTGGGTGCTGGGGGGTTTTCTCCTCAACCTGAGAAACTCCTTTATATTACACAGCTACATGGCGGGATGATGGCTCTGATGGGGAGACCCAGGGAACACCTGGGTGGAGCCAAATCCCAGCCGCCCAGCTACAGGGGGGAAGTGACTGTGCTCTCCCCTTGTTGCAGTGTGGCTGTCCTACTTGTTTCACTTCACTGAATTTACCACTAGCAAAGCGGATCTTTCCCCAGCCTGGCCCTGGGGCACCCCGGGGAGCACTCCCTCTCCTAGCTCTCATCTCTCTCCTGTCTCTGACCCCTGTGCCTGCAACTCATTCACAGCCAAGAACAAATGGACTGACACAAGCTTAAAACAGTGATTTGCAACCTCTTTTAAAGTACCAGTCCTCCTCCCCCAAATTAAAACTTACAGAAAAGCCACGTTTATGCACACACACAGACACACATACACACACGGACACGCACGGACACACACATACAGAGTTGTCCCGTGGCTCCAGGACACCCCTGCAGATACCAAAATCCACAGATGCTCAAGTCTCTTACATAAAATGGTGTAGTATGTACATATAACATACGCACATCCTCCCGTATACTTTAAATCAGCTCTAGGTTACTTATAATACCTAATACAATGTAAAAGCTTATAAATAGCTGTTATTTATAATACCATCTTGTTTAGGAAATAATGACAAAAAACAAGTCTGCACATGTTTAGTACAGACACAAACATCCATTCTTTAAAAAATATTTTTGATCCGCGGTTGGTTGAATCCACACACGTGGAAGCCATGGTTACCGAGGGCGACTGCTTATACCAGTGTTCTCAAAGTGCAGGCCTGCCTGGGCCAGCAGCAGCAGGGTCACCTAGCAGCTTGTGAAAAATGCAAATGCTCAGACCCTATTTCAGACGTACAGATCAGCGTCTCCGGAGGTGGGTCCCAGCAATTTGTTTCAACAGGCTCTCCAGGGGCTTCCAATGCACATTGCACTTTGGGAACCATGTTACACACACCTGCCTCCAGGCCTACCCAGCTCCGCCAGCCCTGCAGCCAGAGTCCTCTGTGCCCTTGCTCGGGGTTGCCTACATCGAGAACACTGTTTTACCCCCTCACACCTCAGGCCTTGCTGCCTGAGAAGTCCTTCTCCACTTTAATGCTCATCCCAAACATGGCTCCCTCCATGAGGCTTTTCTATTCATTCACTCATTCATTCTTGCCCTCACTTCTTCAGCACGTAACCCCTGTTTACCTCATGCCAGGCTCTGTCCTGGTTGTTGGGGAACTAGCAGGTGTTGCAGGAGATGAGGTTAAAAAGGCTGTAGGCAAAGGCCATGGAGGGAAGGCCTTGGAGACAAGGGGAAGGAGGCGAGAGTGACTGGAAGCCACTGACGGGTTCTGAGCAGGGTACAGGTGTGCTCTGTGTGTTACAGAGACCGCCCCCTGCCCCCCCGCCTGACTACTGTGGGAAGGGAGGATCGTAGGAGGCAGGGGAGGATGCCGAGGGACCAGCCAGGAGGCTCTCGTAGTGGTCCAGAGAGTCCATCTGATTAGTGGTGGTGGCTTTGACTAACCATGTGGCTGTAGACAAGCAGACTGTTCTGAGATGTATCTGGGGGACGGAGTAGTTATGGGGAGAGTGAGGGAAAGGACTCAGGGACAACCCTGAGGTTTTTGGCCTGAGCTGCTGCTGCACGCATGGTAGGGCCTTTTGTGATTCTCTTCCTCCCTTCTTGGGTCCCTCCTGCCTGATCACACCCACCGCTGTGGCGCATCCTCCCTGGCTCACCACAGTCACCGTAAACGCTTCCTAGACGGTGACAGTGCTTTCCGATTCTTGCACCTAGCTCCTCCACCCGCCAGCTTGGGCCGGTCACTTAGAGTAAGTAACTCTAAGATCTGGTCTCCTCACCCATAAAATGAGGATGACAATGCACCCTTCCTCCTAGGGTTGTTGTGAGAATTAAATGAACCAACGTATGTAAAGCACCCAGCAGACTGCCTGGCACAGAGCGAGGATGCCGTGAACGGCTGCCATTATTATTATTGTTATTTGTCTTTGTACAAAGCAGTTGTTCAATGACTGCTGAATGAATCTGATGGGCTTGTGCATTCTGGCACGGATCCCGCTCCACTTTTCAATGCACAGGCAGTTGAATGAAGACTTCCATCTAGTGGCTTGATATATATATATTTTTCCTTTCTGTTTTTCCTGTCTGTAGCCATTTGAGAAGCCCTGGTCATTTGTGCTATGAGGATGAGGATTTCATCCCCTCCTATTTCTGTCTTCATGGCAGATGTAGTTGTTAAACGAAGGGAGCTGGCGGTGGCGGATGAGAGATGTGACCATCACTGCATTTAGAAAAAGGCAAAGACAAGCAGCATTTGACAAAAGGTTATCATTTGGGCCCAGGGGTACAATTAATGCTTTGTTTGGAGTTAAAGATATTGGCATCCTAGCAGCTAGAGCTGCAGGCCGGGGGAGGAGGTGGGCAAGGCTGGGCTCCTGGGAAATTAAACTTAGCTGGTGCAGGGGCACGATGTGATATTCCCTTGGAAACCTTCCCACATTTATGTGACTTTATGTGACTTTCAAGTTTAGGATGGATGCTCAGCATAACTTGCTTCTAGCAATAAATGGAAAGGAATAATCATCTTTCCCTGGCACCCCGGGGACACTGCTCTTACTAAGGTGGCAAAGACCATTTCATCACCAAGCTCAGCAGATGCGTCGCTGTGCTCATCTCCACCTGCCAGCTGCATTTGTCCCAGAAGATGTACTTTTCTCTGTCGGCTTCCAGGACAACCCCTCTCTCCTGCACTTCCTCTACTTCATGGACCATTCTTTTGCACCAATCTCTCCTCCACTAGGTCTTTCTTCCTTATCTGAACTCTATATATTTCTCAGGAGTGGGTCTTCAGGCTTCTCTTTATCCCTAAGTGATCTGAGCTATTCACGTAGGCTTAAATACCATCGTATGAGCTAATGACTTCCACGTTTATGTCTCCAGGTCAGAACGTTCCTCTCAGCTCCAGACTTGCATATCCACTCTTTCCTTGAGGTCCTCACACTTGGCTGTTTCTCAGATATCTCAAACTTAACACGCCCCTCAGTGGAAATCTAGATTTTTCCCCTCAAATCCTCGATTTCCCCACCTCCCCTTAATCTTCTCCATCTCTGTCAACAACCCCAACACCTACTCAGAAACCAGGGGGTCATCTTGAGCTCTCACTCTCATCTGCCACACCTAATCCAGCACTAAGTCTAGTCAATTCTACCCCACGACGTATCTCAAATCTGTCTACTTCTCTCCACCTCTCCTGATGCAGGTCACCATCATGCTGTCCTTTACCATGGCAACATCCTTCTAACTCCCTGGATCTGCCCTTCCCCCTCCAATACATCCTACATCCTGCTTCCAGAGTGATAGTCTTAAACTCTTAAAATCAGATCATGTCACTGATTAAATTGAATTAAAACTCTTCAGAGGTGTCTCTTAGAAGGAAACTCTAACTTCTGACAGTGGCCTTCAAGTCCCTGCATGCTTGTCACTCTTCCATTGCTCACCAGGCGCTAGCCATGAGTGTGTCTGGTCTTTCTGGACCACACCGGTCTGTCTCTCTCCTGCCTCGAGGCCCTAGCACAAGCCGACTGCTCTGCCTGGCCCACTGCTCCCGTCTTCTCTGCATGGGTAGCTCCCTCGTCCTGGTGGCCTTACCTCTGCCCCTCTTTGCCTGGTTGGCTCTCTTTAAAACACCACAGCTTGTAAGTATTATCCATTTTTATTTATTGGTTTATTAATTATTTTCTCTGTATTTGCTCCTTGAATATAATCTACTTGATGCAAGCACTTCCTTTCTCTCCTGTTTTCTGTTCTATCCCTCGCACAGTATCTGGCATAGTAGGTACCAGCTGGATTAATGAGCCCAGCAATAGCTCTGCCTATTTATGGAGATCCAAGGCAGAGAAGACCTGGTTCCTACCCTCAGGGAACACCCAGGTTCTTACCCAATTCCAACCTGAGAATCACCTTCAACACTTCCCTCTCCCTCATCTCCAAGCCGAAAAACTTTCAGTTCCCCATAGGTGTGCCCTAAATCCATTTCTACTTCATTATCCAGCTTGGTTCAGACCCTGATTATTATCTCTTTTCTGCTTTAACCTGATAGTTGTTACCTGGGGACCAAATATAAGAAGTCTAAGCACAGTGAGTTCAGATTATATCTGAAAGTGAACTTAGGAAAAATGTCATCAAGTGATGGAGAAATTCAGCCATCTCTGGAGACAGGTCACCCCCAAGCACAGTAAGGAGAATGAGAGACACCTGAGGGTGAAGGTTGGGCCTCACCCTGGAAGGCCAGAACAATGGACACTTCTGAGTCTGAGCTGCAAATAAGCCTTGACCTCACCATTAGACTGTGCTCTGGCTGAAGAAAGAATGCCTTTGTAGAAGGGACAGATGAGCTTTGTAGAAGGGAGTGAGAAGCTGGAACTGGTGGGTGTTGTTTATTTGCCATTGTTGGGCAAACAGGAACACCTTGGTCCCTAGGAATTACCCTCTGTCATGATGAGGACAAAGTTCCTTAGGCCCTACTTTCCCTGGAAGCCTCTTGGCTTCTCCAAGTTCTGGTTCTGGGCTCACCTGGCATTCTGCCTCCAGCTACCTTAGAAACAGGAGGGCTTGCTTTGGACGGCAGTCTCCAGTGCTAGACATTAAAGAGGTTTAACCACCACCATATATTTATAACATAGTCCTGCATGTATATATCAGAAGAGTTTGATTGTTGTGAGATAGCCCTTCAGGATTTAATTTTCTTCAGATGCCCCAACAAAATCTAAGTTGTGAGCACCAGGCACATCAAGATACAGTGACCCTGGGGGGCTCTGTTTGGACAGCCAGCCGATCTCCCTCTATGACATCTCTCTCTCTCTGCTTTCCAACCTCCCATCCTCCCCGTTTCAACTAGAATATTAAGATGCAGATTTGAACTCATGTTTTATTTAGAAACGTGCTCCTGAATAAACCCTGCCATATCCTCTGCGTCCTATGAACTTTTTAGTCTCATGTATGAGGCCACTCGCAATCTGAGCCTTGCTCCTCAGTCTAGTTTTATCTCTTCCTCACTCCCCTGCCATGAACTGAATAATTTTTCTGAACAGAATCAGGTCTTTCCAGCTTCCAGACCTTGACTAATGCTGCTCCCTTGCATGTCAAGACCTAACCACACCACCCTACCTCCATACTCTCCTTTGCCATGCGAACTCCTATCCATCCTTCAAAACCTGTCTCAGGCTGTACTGGGCATTCTCTGTACTCTCCATAGCCCCTGTGAGTATAGCTCAATCTCTGCAATTATCATGCTATATGTTGTAGTCTTTTCCTGTCTTTCTCCACCACTGACCTGTATGTCCTTAGGTCAGGAACAGTCTCTCATTTCTGCCTCCTCAGCACCCAGTTCAGTGCCTGGCACATAGGTTCTCAATAAATGTTATTGATTGATTGATTGATTGATTGAGACAGAGTCTCACTATGTTGTTCAGGCTGTTCTCAAACTCCTGGCCTTAAGCAATCCTCCTGTCTCAGTCTCCCAAACTGCTGGGATTATAGGCTTGAGCCACCAGACCAGCAAATAAATATTTGCTAACTGAGTAAATGAAGCAAGCTAGCTGAGGAAAGAAAATTAACACAAAACAGCAAATGTATAAGGCAGAACATAATTAGAGATATAAAATTAAATATAAGATGCCTAAAAAACAAAACTCAAATTTTAGAGCTAAATCTTCTTTATAAAACCCAAAAGAGAAGCAACCAAGAAAATCCAACCCAAACGTTTTTTGAAACACTTACTACGTGCCCCGGCAAGCCCTTCACAGGCATAAATGAGCTCATCTAATCCTGGTGCCCAAGGTGCGTGGTCATACAAAAGGGCGCACATCGGTCATTTCCATCATACGATGAGGAAACTGAGGCCCAGAGATTTTAAGTAACTTGCCCACAGTACTAAGTGGCCCAGCTAGAACTTAACTCAGACCTGTCTCACTTCATGACCCATGTTCTTTTTCTTTTTTTAAAAAAACTTTTTATTATGGGAAATTTCAACTATATATAAAGGTAGAGAGAGACCAGAATAATGATTTCCCCCATCCCTCCACTTCCACAATTGAAATCTCACAGCTAATATTAAAAAATCTCTTCTCCCACCAACTTCTACCCCCATCTTGGATATTATTACGCACACATCATTTGAAATATCTGTAAATATTTCAGTAGTCCTTGTCCTATTTTATAGCACTTGCATTTTAATTTAAAAATTATCAGAGGGATACATACACTTGATTTAAAAAGTTAAACAGTCCTGAAGACCTTATAAAGAGAAATATCTTCCTACGCCCGACATCTTCCTAGTCCCACATCCTACTCTCAGCAGTATCATCTCTTCTTTTGTCCAGAGCCTGCCCCCCTATTTCCACATATTTCTTCATTGCTCCAGTTATCAGCCACAGACATCATTTACTGACTTCCCGGCTGACGGATGAAGATTTAGTTCACTCACACTCCACCTCCCTTTTCCTTTATTGGCTATCTTGATCACATTAAATAATAATGCTCCATTTCTTGTATCAATTATAGACAGTTTCTTTCTCACACACTCTATCTTATAATCACAGATGTTTTATTTTCTAAGGTCAAAAGGGAAGACAAAAAACCAGTTTAATTACTAAACTGCTCTACTGATGTCTGTGTGAAATATAGGTCCTTTCTGCTAAGAATTATGATGTAGGTGGCCCTGGTTGTCAGAAGCTGTGGGCAGATAGCCAAGTCGTTGTTTTACTTCCCAACTAAGCATCCGTGGGCCTGCAGAGCGATGCCAGCTCTTTGATTACTCCTCGTAGTGCTCCCTCTCCAAGGCAGGCCTGCAGAGCCTGTGCTTGGCCAACTTGCCTTACCCTCGTGTTTGAATCATGATTCTAACATTAAATAGTTCAGTTTCTCTTCTCTTGTAAAATGGGGCAGCTTTATCCTGACAGTACCAGGTGCATAGTAAGCCGAACAAGTCAAACCCAAACATTTTTTACGTACTTACTATGTATTATGCCATGGTAATTCCTTCATGGATATTTGTTGAATGAATAAGTGACACACGTTTACAGAACCAAATACATGAAACAACGAGAAATCGATTCACAAATATCAGGTAAGCAAACATTTAAAAGGCTGACTATACCAAGGGAGGGGAGGCCGTGAAGAAAACAGAGCTCTCCTACGCTGTTTCTGGGAAGGTCGATCTGTACAGCCGCTTTGGAGAGCAATTTGGCAATGCCATATGAAAGCTGATGGTGGGCACAGGCCATTTGATTCCTATGTATTGACCTACAGCAGGGTTGGGAACTTTTTCTATCAAGGGACAGATGGGAAATATTTTAGGCTTTGTGGGCCGTATGGTCTTTGTTGCAACTACACAACTCTGGCCTTGTAGTGCAAAAACAGAGTGGGATTTGACCTGCCTATAGTTTGCTCACACCTGACCTAGAGAAATTCTCCCATATGTGCATGCATGAGAAAGTTCACGTCCCCTGTTGTTCGTAATGGGAAAAATTGGAAGCCTATCAACAGAAAAATTCATAACCTATGGTGTATACAAGGGGTCTCCAAAAAGTTCATGGAAAATGCATATTATGAAAAAACTATGCATGCATTTCAAAATGTTTTTGCACCAAAATGAACTTGTATGGTCTTGTTATAACATGTCTGAACAGGATCTAGTGTGAGGCTCTAAGAAGGATAAGACATCAGCTTGAAAAGAGCTCCTATCAGAGCAAAATGAAGTCCACTAAAATTGAGGCAAGAACAAACATCAAATTTATGATGAAGCTTGGGTGGAAGAATGGTGAAATCACTGATGCTTTATGAAAAGTTTATGGGGACAATGCCTCAAAGAAATCTCCAGTTTAGAAATGGATAACTCATCCTAAGAAGGGATATGATCCTGAGATGAAGCCTACAGCCACAGGACATCCACATCAATTTGAAAAGAAAAAATTTATCTTGTTCATGCTCTAATTGAAGAAAACTGACAATTACAGAAGAAACAATAGCTAACACCATAGACATCTCAATTGGTTCAGTTTACACAATTACAACTAAAAATTAAAGTTGAGCAAAGTTTCCACTCAATGGGTGTCAAAATCGTTGTGCCCAGATCAGCTACAGATAAGAGCAGAGCTTCCAATGTAGGTTTTAACAAGTGGGATCAAGATTCTGAGGCATTTCTTTGAAGAATTGTAATAGGAAATGAAACACGACTTTACCCACATGATCCTGAAGACAAAGCACAATCAAAGCAATGGCCTCCAAGAGGTGGAAGTGGCCCAGTCAAAGCAAAAGCTGACCAGTCATGGCAACGGTTTTTTGTGATGCTCAAGGCATTTTGCTTGTTGACTTTCTGAGGGTCAAAGAATGATAACATCTGCTTATTATGAGAGTGTTTTGAGAAGGTTAGCCAAAGCTTTAGCATAAAAACACCTGGGAAAGCTTCACCAGATAGTCCTCCACCACGACAATCGTCCTGCTCATTCCTCTCATCAAACAAGGGCAGTTTTGTGAGAGTTTCCATGGGAAGTCATTAGGCATCCACCTTACAGTCGTGATTTAGCTTCTTCTGTCTTTTTGTTTCCTAATTTTAAAGAATCTCTAAATGGCACTCATTTTTCTTCAGCCAATAATGTAAAAAAGACTGCATTGAAATGGTTAAATCCCCAGGACCCTCAATTCTTTAAGGATGGATTAAATGGTGGGTTATCATTGCTTCCGAAAGTGTCTTGCACTTGATGGAGCTTATGTTGAGAAATAAAGTTTGCATTTTTTATTTTTTACCTTGTAATTCTATTTTTCCACAAACTTTTTAAAGTCCCTTTGTGTACAATGAAATGCTACATTTATCAACATAGATAAATCTCAGAAACACAAGGAGTGGAGAAAGCAAGTTGCAGAAGGAAACAGTATGTGATGGTCAATTTTATGTGTCAACTTGGCTGGGCCATCTTGTTTGCCCAGATATTTGGTCAAATATTTTGAATGTTTCTGTGAAGGTGTTTTTGGATGAGATTAACATTTACATCAGTGGACTCTGAGTAAAGTAGGTGGTCCTCCACAATGTGGGTGGGTCTCATCCAATCAGCTGCAGGATTTAATAGAACAAAGACTGAGGTGTCCTGGAAAAAGTGGGATTCCACCAGCAGATGGCCTTCAGGCTTGAACTGCAGCTTCAGCTCTTCCCTGGGCCTCCAACCTGCCGACACCTTGAACTTGGACTGCTAGCCTTCATGGTTGTGTGAGCCAATTCCCTAAAATAAATCCCTCTCTCTGTACACGTTCTATGGGTTCTGTTTCTCTGGAGAACCCTGACTAATACACAGTATAATACAATTTCATATGAAGTTTAAAATCATGCAAAATAGTCCTATAAAGGGTTCATATACATATATAGTAAAACTTATATAGTAAAACTGTAACAATGTTCACGGGAGTGATAAGCACCAAATTTAGGGCAGCAGTTACGTCTGGGCAGGGAAATTGAATCAGGGTGGAGCACAAAGGGGGTTTCAATTGTATGTAAAAATCTTTGACTTCATGTCAAAAAGGTCTAACAGATAACACTAAGCACCAACAATGCTGAGTGTTGGGTACCTTTTTTATGTGTTCAGAGTATTTCATAATTAAGAAAAACAAATGAGGTGGCATAAACAAAATCAACCAGGAAATGAAAACTAGCACAGTGGTGGATGCATCCTGGGCCCCTATGTACAGAGAGAGGCTGGCTGGGACAGGCTTGGTGGCCAAGGCCGGCCAGAGACGCCCAGAGTAATGAAGGGGAGGGGTGTCCTGGGGCAGCCTGGAGAAACCGAGGTGTGGGATTCGCGGTGGACTCGGGTCAGAGGTGGGGCAGGTCACGTGGCTCCCCAGCAGGCCCTGTGTGTTTGCCCGAAGGTGGCCCCGACTGTCCTCTGACAAGACTTGTTCCCTGGGCGCTTGCCAATGTCAGAAGAATTTGTGCTCCTCAAAAATATGCTTGTGACTTGTAGAGGCTTAGACCTAGTTACCAGCGCTCCTTTCCTTTCCAGGTGTGGCTGCGGTGGCAGGTGTTGTCAGGGCTCTGACACACGCCCTTCTTAGCTGTTGTTGTCTTTAATCATTTTGTGTGCCTCCAGGCCCCCATGCATTCACTCCCCACAGCCAGCAGTGCCCCCAGGCACCGGGTCCGGGCCCTTCAGCTCCGCCTGCCAGCTGTGGGGACAGGAGAGCCCACCTCCCGTGCCTAGGCGTGGGACGGCGCTGAGGTTCCAGCTGAAGCCTGGGCTTGGCCTAAGATCCTTCCCGTGTTTGTCCCTCCCTATCTTGCTCTCCTGCCCCCTCATAGGTTTCCCAGGACACTTCCATAATATGTCACTTTCAAGAGAACCTTAGACTTGGGCTCTGCTTCTTGGGAATCCAGCTTAAGACAAGTGTTCCCCTTAGCCTGTGCCCCACTCCTGGAAACCCTTTGTCTGACCAGAGTGGATCTGGGTGCACAGGCTCTGTAATCCACCCACCCAAGTTAAAAGTCTGTCTCTATCACTCCCTAGCTGCGGACTGCAGAGAAGTTATTTAACTGCTCTGTGCCTCGGTTTCCTCATCTATAAAAAGGGGTCATACAAGCTAACAGCCTCATAGGCTCATTGTGAAGTTAAACGAGTTAAGATGTGCAAAACCCTCAGAACAAATTCTGGCATATAGTAAGTGCTCAATAAATGTCAGTTTCCTTAATCTCCACCGGAACTAAGGGACACTTAGGGGTAATCAAGGAACAGATATATTTTACCCCTGAACCCAGGCTGATTTGCTGAGGGGAACAAACTGTTCTTTGCTGTGAGATAAACCTCAATTTATCCCGATGGGACAGAATGTACAATCTAGTGGATTGTTGCCAGGGTGGATGTGGCTGATGCACTACTGGAAGAATTACAGAATAATCCTCACCCTTCCTTTGCCTGAGACTCTACCCCATGCCCCAACCCTGAGCCGGCTGAGGAGCAGGGAGATGGGCTGGGGCTCTGTGACCCAGAATGAGACTCTGATAGGCAGGAGATTAGGAAGGGCAGGAAATGCTCCCCCAATCTTGTATGAACATCAGCAAGGAAGAGGGTATAGGACTCAACGTATTAGACTTGGATTGGGAAACCAAGGTTCAAGTCTGTTTTTCACCAGACACCATATTTCTCATCTCTGAGCCTCAGTTTCCTTATGTGTTAAAGGGAGGCTGTGGGAATCTAGGAGGATATAGCCAAGGATAACATGCCAGTTTCCTTGAGCTGCCACACACTGGAGTCCCATCTACAGTGACAAAGTGAGGGTGTTGAGAATGTTGTAATTGCATAGTCAAAATTGTCCTTGGAAATCCCTTGGAAGGGCTCCATCTTGGACAGCCACGGTCAGGCCAGCACAGCTAGGGGTTTTCTTCAGCATTCGGATAAATTGTTCTTTCTTTAATTGAACTGCAGATGGATAGTTGGCTTAAACTAGGAATCATGTTATCTGGAAAGTTCCTAGCTTGAGATGCCAGCATCATGCTCAGCATGGCATAATGCTCTCATCATGAGAGGCATGTAGGGACCAGCCTGTCTGCAGAGCAAGCGAATGCATGCCTTCCTCTCCCACTCAGTACAGGGCATATCCTCCTGGAGGAGCAGAAATGCCAGCATCACTTACCACTTGAGTGGTGTTTGTCTCTCTCCCCTGCACTTGCTGAAGACACATTCCCCTGTGATGCTAGGTGTTAGGGCAGACAGTGGAGAGCCGAGCTCGGGGACCACCTTCCACATTGGAGAAGGAGGTCGCTGCAAATTTCCCTGCCATGTGCTTCTAGGCTACCTCAATCAGAAATCTTATTCTAGAGTTTTAGAATGTGAAAGGTTCTTGGAGACTATGAAAGAGGAAGAATCAAGGCAGAGGTTTAGTGGCTAGTCCCAGGTCCCAGATTGGGTCCTTTGCCTTGCAGAGTCCAGCAGCAAGGACTCATGGGAAGACCACAGGCTTCGACTTGGAGGGACAGGGCTCAAACCCGTCTTTGTCACTTGGTGATCGTGTGATGCTCTGAAAGGCTCCCTATTTGTAGAATGGGGATAAGGAAACTTTCTCCCCTGATTGCAAGATAATTACAAGAGGTGTATGCATAACAGCATGCTCAGTTGTCTGAGCTGAGGCTGCAAAGTCCCTGTGCTCCTCTTACAGCGCCCCAAAGGCACTTCCACCTTAAGGAAGCAGGTGTGGAGCCCATGACAGGCACGTCGGCCTGGGGTCACTTGGGAGAGCAGCCTGCGAGGGATACCATGGGGCAGCCGACAGGGGCAGAAGCTGGGGTCAGCTGAATGTGGGGCTTGTGTTTGCAGATGACCCAGCAAGGGAGTCTCAGAAGAATCCAGAAAAGTGTTCCCAGGAGAAAGAATCTGGTTTAAACTTTAGCCACATCCAGACACTGTGATACCAACTTACAGCAATTATCGACCAAAGAAGAACTTTCCTGCCCTCCTTTCCTTTCTTCCTGCTTAGACTCCAGCTGGGTTAGAAACAGGGGCAGGGGAGTGGGGGTTGGGAGAACAGCCAAAAAGAGAGATGAAGCCGACCTCATCCCCTCCCCAGGTGTTGGGCCCTATCTGGGATGGGGAGAAAATGAGGGTTGATGTGTTGAATAATATACTGACTAGACATTCTATTTACTGAACTGAGGCTATGTTTTGTGACCCAAAGTGAGGGTGAAATTTTTAGTTACCAGCAAGTGATCAGAAAAATCCTGGGTCCATTCATGTTTTCATCCACTACCCAAGTTGAAGGGATCTCGGGCGAGGTCCCTACCAAACCAAAGCTGGGTTTATAACCACACCTCGTGGGGCCAGGATCCAGCACACGCCCAGCGCCATGCTTGGCACATTCAGCACTCGACAGGGGTGGACCAATGTGTGGGTCTGTGTGCTCTTCATCCTGCCTAGATCTCTGGGGCTCCGAGTCTGAGAATTTTGACTCTTTAATATTTGAATTTGCATAGCGCCTGGTGCATGGTAGACTTGCATTCCCTGCCTGATGAATGAACAGAATAAAACTGAATTCTCTGCCAGCCCCACAGTAGCTACCGTGACAAGTGCCACACTGTGAGGCTGCTGGCGAGGAAGGGGGCAGGACCAAGCGTGCCACCATCACTGAGATTCTGTACTTACATGTGACACTAATTATACCCACAGGCTGGGAAGTTGTAGCCTAATTTCTGACACTGACAAAGGCTTTTCCCACTCGTGTTACTCCCCTTTAAATTTCAAAGGGATTGGGGCCATGATGGCAGGTGCAATTATCTCCCTCCTTTTCTGGAGGAGGAGGCTGAAGCACGGGCGATTAGAGGCCTGGGCAAAGTATTTGGTGAGCTGAGACAGGAACTCAGGACCCCTGACTCTAAACTCAAGCTCTGACCTAACCTCCAAATCAACACAAAATGCAACTGAAAGAGGAAAGGAGGGGCATTCTTCTGTCACAAATAGAACCAGAAGAGAACAGGAACAGACTTCCTGGCTAATATGCAAAGTCTCAGGGTAAAGTGAAATTTTATGGTTCATTTATAATCCTCAGGAAATTAGGAGATGTCGTGGAAATTCCGACATGCACAGAGTGACTTCAGCATGGCATGAATTGTGTGTCTGGCCTCCCGGGATCAAAGTGGCTTTGGCAGTGAGGAAATGATTACAGGAGTTCAGGACTTGACACAAATAACATTTTGCGGCCGAGTGGCTACGCATGCAAGACAGTACCTGGAGCAGCCAGCAGGTGGCGCCACTTGTCAAGAGAACCTGGTCAGAGGCGGTGGCCTGGGACTCCCCCATCCCAAAGCGGCTCTGGGACAACTCTGATTTGGACTGGAAGCCGCTCTGGGGTTGTTGACACCAAGTGGGATGCTCCTGAGACACCAGGGTCTACCTTTGGGTGCCATCGTGTAAATACTATTACTAATTCCTTCCTCCTGGGTACCGCAAAGTTGGCTTGGCAGATGGTGTCAGAAGGGCTGTGCAATGAACATGGTTATTATTATTTTAACTACTATAAATAACAATGCAAATTACTACTACAGTTTACTGGGTGCTTACCATGGCCAGGCTCTATGCTAAGTGCTCTACGTGAATTATATGATTTAATTCCCATAACAACCCTGTGGAAGGAATATTATCCTCATTTTGTAATCAGATCATTGAAATTCAGACAGGGTAAGAGATTTGTCTTGGGTCACAAGGTCAGTCAGTGGCAAAACCAGAGTTTGAATTTTATTCTTTTGGACTCTATAGCTTGCATCATTAGCCACTATGATATACTAGCTCAGTTTCCTTCCTTCCTTCCTTCCGTTCTTCCTTTGTGCCTGGCATTGTGTTAGGTTTTAGGTTCAGGAATAATCAGGCCATAGCTCTGCTCTTAGGGGTTCCCAGGGTACTACAGGCCCAGAAGTGCAGCAGTGGGTGACTGGAGCCGTGATGGTGGTGTGTCCAAGGAGGAGGAAGAAGGCCCACGTGTTTTCAGCATGAGCTGTCGGCAGGCACAGTCTTGGGGGCTGTCCAAGTTGGAAATTCCAGCTGTCCATTGGTTTAATTTAATCTGAGTTTTTGTGAACTTGGATCAGGTGTGGGCTTTGCTCTCTCTCTCAGTGAACCCACCTGTCTAGACAATTTCTTCCTCCACTGCTGTTTGGCAACACCTGGGATACATTCTGGCAGGTGTTGAGGGTTAATAAAACTGCTGCTTCATCAAGGTCGGGGCATAGGCCACCACCTGACCCTCAGGAAAGAAGGAGGTGGCCACGTGTACTGAGCATTCCCGGTCCCAGGCAGCCGGCTGAGCTGCCAAGGATTAGGGCAATGGGCTTGTTGGAGGCTGTCTCTTCTCTTTAGGCTCCATCCAGTGCTCAGAGATAATAAGGAGTAGTGACAGCCTCCTCTATGGCTAGAGGCTTGGGAGATTAGAGAATTCTACCCTCTGATTTTACAGATGAGGAGCCTCAGAGGGCAGGGAATTTGTCTCAGGGCACACAGCCAGTTCGCAGTCAGAAGTGAAGACAGGGAGTCAGCAGTGCCAAGTCTCTTCATGTCCACAGACAGGGTCCGTCTCACCTGCCTGCCAGAGTCATGGAAGGCACCTGGCCTATTCCCTCTGTGTCTGCAGGGAGATGCCAGTGAGATCCAATCCCTTCATTTAACAGTTGAGGAAACTGAGGTTCAGAGAGGTGGAGTAAATCGTCCAAGGCCACACAGTAACTTAGTGACATTTACTGTGTTTCTACTATATGAACAGTACTCGCCTGGGCTTTCTGTCCTCCCCTGGCTTGGCTTTCCAAACCCCAGAGCCCCAAGTGGTTTGATGGGATGTGGGATCTAATTTCAAGTGAAAAGAAAGTGAGGATGAAGTAGGTTAGGTGCAGAAATATTGCAATTTCTAGAACCTTTTTAAATGGCATTTGAGAAAACAGGACAAAATGTTGGAAATCAGGACTATAATGTGAAAAAAACAATAGGTACTGTTATGAGTTGAATTGCGTATCCCCCAAAAGATAAGTTGAAGTCCTAACCCCCAGTGCCTGTGAATGTGACCTTCTTTGGAAATAAGGTCTTTTTGCAGATGTAATCAAGTCAAGATGAAGTCATTAGGGTTGGCCGTAATCTAATGTGACTGGTGTCCTCATAAGAGGGAAATTTGGATACAGACACACAGGGGGAGTGAAAGCAGATGAGGCTGATGCATCTACGAGTCCAGGAATGCCCAGCACCGCCGGCCATCGCCGGCAAGGGAAGAGAGGCCTGGGACAGGTCCTCCCTCCCAGCCCTCAGGAGGAACCAACCCTGCTGTCACCTCGATTTCCAGCTTCTAGTCTCCAGGACTGTGAACGAATAAATTTCTATTGTTTTCAGCCATCCAATTTGTGGCTCTTTGTTATGGCAACCCCAGGAAACCAACACAGCTACCTCTTATTAACTGATTACTTTGCTGAGCACCTCCATTTATTGATTTAACTAATACTTATCGTGCACCTATGTGCCAGGCACTGTCCTGGGTGATAGAGAAACAGCAGGAAGCAAGAGAAGATGAATTCCTCCCTTCCTGAAGCGTACTTTCTCCAACTCCTGGTCTCGAGCAATCTTCCCGCCTCTGCCTCCCAAAGTGCTGGGATTATAGGTGTGAGCCACCTTGCCCAGCGGGAAGCATACTGTTTAGTTCACGTGCGTTATCTCCCAGCTTCCTCACAACAATCCTATACAGTATGGATTAATCCCTTCAACTTATAGATAGGAAAACTGACTCTTAGGGGGTTAGTAATGGGGCCAGGGCCTCTCTTCTGGTAAGGCTGAAGTGGGGCCTGCTTGCTCCATTTGGCCTCAGTTTACTGCTTAGATGCATGACAGCTAAGACAGACTCTGGGGAGACGGGCAGGGGCGTGGGTCCCGGGATGCACCCTGCTCAGTGTTTGTGAGGCACAGATGGGCCCTGCCTCCTAAAGTCCCAGCACAGCTCAAGAAATTACACCCCAGCCCCTGGCCTCACGGGTCCTGCATAGGCACACAGAAAGCGAAAGGTTCCCAACACGTCAGCTCTGTCTCCACAGTCCTCCCACGTGGATGAGGAGGCTGAGGACACCTGGCTTGGTGTGAGCAAGCAAAACCATGGCCCTGAAAGTCGGCAACTGACAGCGAGGCCACAGGATTCTCACCTGCGTGTGTGCGTTTACAGAGTATCAGCGATAATCAAACAAGGTCACTCCGTGATCATGGTGGAAGGAGACAGAGACAGGGCACACCGTGATTGTATCTGAACAGAGAGGCAACGACACTCTGCAACCACAAAACCCTACATCCCCTCTTCCTGCTAACAGATTAAGGAGGGACTCCTGCTCCTTTACTAACGACAGCTTTAATGCCTGCTCCACACCTTCTACCTCCTGGGAAAGGATTAGTAAGATCCTCAGTCATCAAATCGCCCCCACTTCCTGACAGCGTCACATGCAGAACAGGTCCTTGCTTCCTTAAACTCCCCCCAAGCCACCCAGCACAAGCCCAAACCTCATCACAAGCCCCTCCTAACGCTCCCTACCTGGGAGTCCCAGGTTCTCCTAGTATTTCTTTTTCTGCTGCAGGCTAATAATCCTGGCTCTGTCCACCTAGAAGTGTGTTCTCAGTGGCCTTTGGCTGGTGGGATTTAACAGACAGATACCTGCCTCGCCCCAGACCCAGGACCCACAGGAGTTGGCATCTGAGGTCCCTACCATGGGGTGTGGCCTCTCGCCCCTGCCACAAACTCTTAGCTCTTCAAGAAGTCCACAAAGCTAGGTGGCAGGTGATCGCCCTGAGGGACAGCGGTCCCAGCCCAGCAGTCTGTGGAAACCCCTGACGTGGGTCACTGTAGGCAGAGGCCTCTGCCACCCTCGCAGCTGCCAGCTCCCGCGGTGGAATGACTTGGGGGAGCTGGAGACACGCACCACGGGGAGTCCCTGAACTCCACTCAGATAAAGATGTTCCGCCTTGAGCGCGGGCTGCTCAGCACATTTTTCTGAGCATTAAAATCACTGAAAAAGAAAACTAGAAACCCCAAGGAGGGCTGCACCATTCCCCAGCAGCAAAGCTATTAAACTTTCAAGTCTCAGTTCTGAGCTGACAAGCTGGAAGCCGCCCAGCTTCACGCGTCCCAGTTAAGGCAGTTAGTTCCAGTCTGAGCTGTGCTTGCGTGAGGATCAATCGCCCTTCCTGACAGTTTCTTCCAAATTAAGAGAGGCAGAGAAGGGAGAAAAAAGAGGTACATCTCCGAGTTTAAGCTCCTCACGGAGCAGGGCCTGTGCTGACTACAGCTCTGTCTTACCTAACAGGAGGTGCTCAAAGTCTATCAAGACCCATTTACCCATTAGGGTTCTGTGGCAGGAATCACTCTGGTCTTACAAATGAGGATTTTAGTAATGTTTTTGGGGTAGAAACAACATGGAACTGATCCTGGCTGGAACACTAACTCAATGAGGAACTTAATCTCTTCGTGCCTCAGTTTCTTATTTGTAAAATGGGTGACCTCCTGCGATACCCCCGGCTTCAGCTCCTTGTCTCATTTACTCGTCACAACAAGAGATGTGGTGAATTTAAAGCTGGGGGTGGAGGCTGGGCGTGCTCTGGCAGCAGGGCCGGGAGAGAGAGAGGACAGGTGGCAGCTGGGCCGGGCAGGTGTGGGCAGTTAACTTCAGGCAGGGCACTTTGTCTTCTGTATAATTTTGCCCAGAGGCTGCTAAAAGGGGGGCCTTTCTAACTTCACTAGTTCTGTCTCCACACTGTAGTGTTTCCCCTAAGTCTTAGGGCCTAAGACGTATTCAGATGGCTATTCATTGGCCCCAAAATAAATATGTGAGCAAAAACTACGAGTTGTTTTCCACAGGTGGGTCAGTTTGGTGGTGGATTTTCGCCCTCCCTGTGGCTGCTTTCACTACTACCTGCTAGGACAGCTGGAATAACTCATTTCTGCTGAATAATGCATTTGTGACAGCAGCTCTGCTAGCTCGTTTACAACCAGATAAATGTGTCATTATGTGCCTTTCCCCAGTCAGACGACGATAAACTAGGTTTTATTCGCCTAAATTGAGTCCTCAACTTCGGTGGATCAGCATGAACCACCGCGTTGGCACTTGTGCCAGCTGATAGCTTTTAAAATTAGTTTTAATTTAGCTCTTCTGGAGAGTGTAGCCCATTAGAAGTTCTTTCCTATTGCTCTTGCAGGTGGATGTTGAATTTTTGTTGGGTTTTGTTTTGAGAGGAGCTGTTGAGATGTCTTCTCTCCCACCAGGACGTGTCAGTAGAAGGGTTCTGCTTCGGTGAGGCTCTGAGGGCTTCCCCTGCCCCAGACCTGGCAGGAATTACCCCACCCCAGTAGTAAGCCACTGGCAGCAGTTTTATTCATTATTGCATATTCTACTTAAGGTAACACCTCCTAACAGTGCAGAAGAGTACAGAGCCCAAGGCCAGCCTGCTCCTGCCCCGCCCCTAGCCCCTCACCAGAAGCACCCACGCCCCCCTCCCCCCCTTATGTATACTTCCCCAGAGGGTCTGCCCTCCACTTTTTAAAATCACAAATAGCTGCAGAGGTAGACATGGTTGTGCAGCCTGCCTTTTGCTCAGCAGGACATCTTGGCACTGGTTCCACGTCAAAATCCAGCGCTCTGCCTTGTCCTCTCCCCGCAGCTGCGCTGCTTGCCACTGCGCTGTCTCGGGCCTCAGAGCCGCTTCCTGCTTTCGGTGCTGGTCTGGAATTTTAAAGAAGTCCTCCCGCCTCTAACTTCCGGGTTCTGATTTGAAGCCTTGAGCCTGTCCGGTTCTGTACGCGGCTGTCACTGCCCAGCCACTTGGGGCGCCCGCAGTGAGTGCCGCGGCGAGCGTCCCGCACCAGGCCTGCGGGCGAGGCCGGAGGGGCTGCGGGGGAAGCCAGAGCCCGTGCCCACTCCGCCTCTGCCCGCGCTGGGCCCTGATCCGAGGGGCTGCCTGCTGGCATGTTCGTTGAGACCCACATTCAGCGTCCCCTCTGAGGGCACCCTCGCTGAGAACGAATCAATACCCTGCTCTTTCTGGAAACTCCCCCAGCATGTGTAGTTGAACAACCTGTGTGTGTAGACACAGCTGCCTGTGTTACTGCTCACTTAATGTGTGTTTCTTCAGGTTTATTCAATTCCACACACTTTAATTGGGCATTGATTGTACGCCAGGCTGTTTACACACATCATTTCATTTAATACCCCTGGACCAACACTATGAAGTAGGTCTTCTATCTTCACTTTCATTATGAAAAATTTCACACATATATAAAAAGAAGGTCTGGTATAATGGACCCCTGGCACCTGTCACCCAGCTTCCATGATCTAAGCACATGGTCTATTTTGTGTCACTTACATCCCCATATATTTCCTCATTATTCTGAACAAATCCCAGATACCATGTTATTCTTCAAATGTTTCAGCATGCATTGTCAAAGTACAAGAATGCTTTAAAGAAACACATAACTTCACAGCCATGGTCACATCTAAAAATTAGTACTCCTTCCTTAATCATCACATATCCCATGTTCATCTTTCCTCAATGTCTAGTCTATTTTTAAATTGTTTGAACAGTGATTCAAATAAAGTCTGTTTCAATGAGCTGAAATGTTAATTTAGTCTCTTAATTTATAGGTTTCTCCCTCCATCTCTATTCTTTCCCTTGTAATTTTTATTTGTTGAAAAAGTTGGGTTTTTTGTCCTGTAGTTTCCCAGAGGCTGGATTTTGCTGGTTTCATCTCTGTGGTGTCAATTAGCATGTTCCTCTGATCTTTGTATTTTCTGTAAATTAGTGGTTTTATCTTGAGGCTTAATTATATTTGGTTACTTTTTTTTTTTTTTTTTGCAAGACTACTTCATGTGTGGTGGTGTGCACTCCACCAGGAGGTACGTAATGTCCAGTGGTCTCTTTTTGTGATGTTAGTAGCTATTTGATGATTGTTATTGCTTAGAGCCGTGATTTTATTTTGGTTGCAATGTGGTGATATTCTATTTAATAATTAATACTTTTTATAGATAAAAGTAAAATTTATAATTCTGTTATCCTTTTTTGTTTGTTAGCTGGAATACTTCTATAAAAAGATACTTCCTTGCTTCAATTATTTCTTTCTCACCTAACATACTTATAGGTCTTATAAAAAAGGCAGGAAAAAAATGCTTGTTTCTTTCTCATTATTTACCAGTTTTCAAAACAATGAGTTGGTTCCTTAGCAGATTGCAAAGGTGATTAATTAGTAAATTTTTTTGTATTATATTGAACTCATGGATTTAAACATATTTGATGTGTTTCAACCCATTGCAGTAAATATTCTTTTTTTAAAAAACAGATCATGCTTTTATTTTACAACTGACTTGTCATTGTAATATTTGAAAACTGTGAATGACATCTCTATTTCCCAAGAGATGAAGATAACAGATCTATGGATCCACTGGGGAGTTACTTGCAAGTTTTTCTTTAAACTTTTTTCACCTTTAAACGTTTACATTCTTTACTATTAAGGCAAATAGGCACTTGAAACTCAATCATTATTTCATGGTCAATTGCTCCACATAGTCACAACGTTAAAAGCTCTAAATGTGTGACTTACATCCCGTAGTTGGGAAGGTATTTTCGGCTTGGGGAAATGTGCCTTGCCCCTGGGCTTCACCCCAGTCATGCTGTTGCCGTGGGACCGGCTGCTGTTGTGCTCAGAGGACAGCTTGGGTTCCGTGGACTCCCCGTCTGTCCATGGGCCGAACATTGGCAGTGGGTTTCTGTAACACCAAGTTGGACTTTGACATCAGCGAAGGTGGGAATGACAGATTTGAGTGCTGCCCACTTGAAAAGGTACACAGAAAGGAGTTTGCATCAGAGTCCCGGAGGTGATTTGGAACGCTGATGTTCTTTGCTATGGTGATCATTCCCATGAGACCTGGAATGACTGGAGCTTAATGAAGACATAGCCTGGATTTTCCAGGGCTGGAAGAGTGTGATTTGGAGTGTTCTGATTGATCCATGCTGGCCTTTCTTCCGGCTACTGCTCCCACTACCGCTATATGAGTTATGGTCATGTCTCTGGCCACCATTGTTAGTGCCACTACTGCCACCTGCACTGATCTACTGGCTGCTAGGTCCACTCTGTGAGCCTGAGGACTGTTTCTGAGACTGAGAAGTGCTGGGTGCGGGTCCTACTGGAGTCCATTTGCTACTCTGATGAGAGCCTCCATGTCTCTGTTCAAAGAAATTTGGGTTAGATTTTTCATCCGCTGTTGGTGGTACCGTGGGCTTGGGAATTGCAACAAGCTTTGGTATAGATCTATGTCCTATGAAATCCTTCATTTCATCGTAGTTTCCAAGCATACTCTGAATACCACTTAACATTACTCATCTTCTCTGCTGGTAACTTTGCATGGCTCAGCAAAGAGAGGACGGACCCCTGGCACCCGTCACCTAGCTTCCATGATCTAAGCACATGGTCTATTTTGTGTCACTTACATCCCCATATATTTCCTCATTATTCTGAACAAATCCCAGATACCATGTTATTTCTTCTCCAAATGTTTCAGCATGCATTGTCAAAGTACAAGAAGGTGCCTTTACCCTGCTGAATCTCTTGATTCCGCCTTTCCCATCCTTTCATATGCAGCATGTCCTGGTCTTCACGGTGCATATTGCTTATCTCGATATCTTTTTGTCCTAAACAGTTTTCCTTTGTGTCCATCCTTTGGCCATTTGACCTCATCTTTGCTGTTGCTCTAGATTTCACAGGGTGAGGTGTGGAGGGTCCCGAGCACAGGAGCTTCTGTCCTCAGGGAGTTGGGGTGCGCCACCCTCCCAGCACAGGATCTGTTTCTTGCGCACCTTCCTGGGAACCCCAGTAATGTTCTTATTGATTCTTAGCCATCTTTAGTTAGGGGGAGCTTATTCAAATTGGTTTTAAGTGTTTTGACATGACTCTAGTAGTTCTTCACATAATAGCTTTCTTGCTTTCTGGTGTGACAAGATGTTTTACACTCATTTTGTATATTTCCTGTTCTCAGACCTGGATTCAGCCATCCCTCCCAGAAGCCCCTATTCTTTTAGTGAAAGATGGCTGTTAGAGATCAAAATGTGAGGCTGAAAATGCTCATTGCCACTGGGTTGGCCATTGCTTTTAGATCACATACATCATGAGTTTATATACCAGTAATTCCAATTTAAATTCAACAAAAGAATTGTCACTAAACTTCATCAGTCTTACAACTGTATTTCCTTTCACCCACCCTGCAGTCTCCAATCCCCAGGGCCTGTTAGGGATGGGACCACAGATGGGACCTACCCCAGTCTGTGGAAAAATTGTCTTCCATGAAGCTGGTCCCTGGTGCCAAAAAGGTTGGGGATCTCAGAGTCTCACACTAAAACTCTCAGTTCTCAATAACACAAGTATAATTATTCTTTTACTGTATTCCACAGTATACATGCACGCATGCATATACACCAACATCAGAATAATAATGCCAATGCTACTACCAACAATATGATTACCGAAAACTTGTTGTATTTTTTTTTTTTTGCAATTCTCTTTTGCATTTCCACTAGGAGTGTACAGTCAAATCAGTGTGGTTTAAAAAGTCACTTGGAATGGTTCTCTGTGTCACTATGCCATCAACTTGATACATAGTTGGATTAATTTGTTTCCTTTTATTTTTGATTTTTAGGATTTGCTTTTTAAGATTTAATTTTGTTACATAATTCTGCAAAATATTTTCTTGGTCCAAAGTCATCTCCACATAACAAGATAAATTAAAAAAACTCTAGTGCCATTCCTTTCCCCCCTACTCTATTCCCTCCCTCCTCCTATAAGTGATCCTATAAAAACATTTATGGTTTGTCTTTTCCATTTTTTTCAATGTATATGTATATGTTTATGTCCTTCTCCTTTCTTAGACAAATGGTAGAATGAAATACACATTCTCTCCACCTTACCTTTTAACTCAATAACATACCCTGGAGATCATTAGTCCATGATAGTCATAGAGCTCTTCCTCTTTCTTTTTGCAGATACACCATAGTTTATTCAACTAGTCCTCTCCTGATGGATGTTTGGATTGTTTCCAGTCTTTGGTCTTACAGATAGGATTGAAGTGAATAGCCCTGTACATCTTGTTCATATTTTTACCGGTATCTCACTAGCAGAGACTCCTAGAAGTAGGTTTGCTGGGGCAAATTACATAAATGCCTATATAATTTCTCTAGATATTGCCAGATTCTTCTCTATAGGTGTTGTAACATTTTCTATCCCTATTAGCACTGTATGAACTTGCCTGTTTCCCTAGAGCATCACCAATGGAATAGATCACCACACTTTTAGAGTTTTACCAATCGGATAGGTAAAAATGGTATTTCAGGTAGGTTTTATTATTTCTCTTATTATGGGTGCAGTTGAGCCATTTTCATCTGTTTTTTGTGTGAATGGTCTAGTCATATCTCTAGCCTATTTAAAAATAAAACAGCACTGTTGGCTTTTCTTTTATCTCAGATTTTAAATGCTGTTTGTAGAATAGGGATATTGTATTCTGAGTTGCAAATGTTTCCTAGTTTGTCCTTTATCTTTTAGTTTTGCTTCTAGTGTTATTTTTGCAATGTAAATTTAAACAATTTTTAGTAATCTGATTTATCAATATTTTCCTTTGTTGCTTTTGAATTTTGAATCATAACAAGGAAAAATTTCCCCACACCTAGGTTATGAAGGAATTCACCCATGTTTTCCACTTGTATGGTTTCCTTTTTACATTTAAATCTAGGATTAAATCTAGGGTGCAGCAAGGGATGGATCCAATTTTATTATCTTCCTTATGACTGTCTAGTTGTTTGAATATCACTTATTAAAAAGCCTATCCTTCCCTCCATTGGTTTCAAATGTTGCCTTTATTAATACTAAATTTCCAGATGCAGTAGAGCCTACTATTGGATTTTCTATTCTTTTCCATGGTTGTCCAATCTTTTTCATGCCAGTACTAAATTGTTTTAATTATAGAGTCTTTATAATATGTTTTAATGTCGGTGGGGCTGCCACTTCCCTCCCTACCACCCTCCCCCTCACTCTTCTTTCTCAGTTTTTCTTTTCTGGCTATTCTTGCCTTTTTGTTATTATAAATGAAATGTTTTTGGGGGAGAGGGTGGTGTGGTGGTGGTGGTGGTGGTGGGATATAAATGAAATTTATAATCAACTCATCTAGCTCTAGAAAAAAAAGATGAGATTGCATTAAATTTATAAATTAACTCAGGGAGAAGTGACATCTTTATGCTATTGAATCTTTCTATTCGAGTACATAGTATTTCTTCTCATTTGTTCAAGATTATTTTTGTGTCTTTTGGGAGGATTTTATTATCATCTAATATAGATTTTGGGCACTTCTGAAGTTTATTCAGAGGTATTTCATTTTATTTTATGCTATCATAAATAAGATTTTCTCTTCTGTTACATCTTTTTGTGTGTGTATCTATAAATAGCATTTTTTATTTGTTTGTTGAGATGGGGTCTCACTATGCTGCCCAGGCTGGACTAGAACTCCTGGGCTCAAGCGATCCTCCCGCTTTGGCCTCCTGAGTTACATGAATCATTGTGCCCAGAAACTTTGATTTTTGATGTTTCTTTTATAACCTGCTACTTTGCTAAATTATTTTATTGTTTGTTGTGTAGCTTTTACATTGATTCTTCTGGGCTTTTCAGAGAGACCAAAATTTTCCTTCTTCCTTTCCAATTCTTATAGCTATTGTTTTCTCTTGTCTAATCACATAGACTACCACCTCTGACCAATGTTACATAGTAGTAGCACCCTCTTTTCCTTCCTAGTTCTATGGAAGGCCTCTAGTGATTCCTCCTGAGAGATAGCATGTCAGGGAACCAAATGTCCTTGTTGTTCAGGTGAGAAGCTGAGTTGTAGAGAGATCAACGAAGAACTTGGCTCCAGGTCATACAGTTAGTAAGTGGCGGGCCTGAGTTTGACCCCAGGGTTGTCTGGCTTCCAAATCCCCAGTCTCTGCACCACACCTCCCTGTTTTTCATCACATGGATCCTCCTGCCCCCATCTCCCACTCCTCAGCGTGGACCTCACATTTTAAGAGATCTTAAGAGATTTAAGAGTGGCTGAGTGTGGTATTTGGGAAGGGCATGAAAAGAGGCCCCAGGTGACAGGCACCATTCCTCTGCCACCTTTTAGCAGTTCTCCTTCCCAGACTCACTCTACTTGCAACACAAGAGCCCCCAGGAAATCAGACACCATTCTTAGAAAGTAGCTCAGTGACCACCTGTACTAATGCCCAGGCCCGAGGGAGCAGCCTCATACCTCCTTCCTCTCCTCTCCCTTGCCTCCTATCAAAGTATTTCTTCCAGTCGTACACATCACTCTTTCTAAGAGGAATGACTCTCCCGAATATAGTTTTCTCTGTGTAGTTACATGTCTAGCCACACTCTGGTGCCCCTTATAGCGTGGCCAACAGAGTAACCGCCCCACTGGCCTGCTCTGACCAAACAAATTGCATTTATTAAGAGATAGACTGAGAGGTTTTGTCTTGGGGAAATGCATCCAGGTTTTTGCAGATGCTAAAATAGCTCATGGTTCTGCCCCACTAGCCTGCTTTCAGAGACACCGGGTTGTGAACCACGAATAACAATCCCGTTGTCTTTCTTTTTACTCAGTAGGGAAGGATTAATTCTTGTTTCTTTTTTTTTTTTTTTTAAAAAAAAAAAAACCTTCTAGGGCCACAGGTTCTTTGGGAGAGAAATTTGGCCCCATGTGGATTTGCCTGAGTTTCTAGTTTCTGCAGAGTATGAGCTTTCTCTCTGCAAGGGACAGAACAGGAGGCTGGGAGCAGCAGGAAGAGTAATCAAATCAGGCCCATTGTAAACGCTAATCCTTGCCTTTCAGTAATTTTGATTTCCCCTTTCCTCCAGCTGACCGCCTTATCCTTCGGAGGTGTAAGCTGCTGTTTCCCCACCCCTGCCCCGTGGAGGCCTAGACTAGCGCCTGGCTCCTTAACTTAGAGCCCCCACGTTGCCCTTCCTTTCCCAGGAGGCTTCCTTGCTGCGCGCCCCCCAACACCTTAGTTGCCCGTTTTGTTTTGACACCAGGTCTCTGGGCTGTTCCTATGCCCACTCTCCTTTCATCTGCAGCTCTGAGGCACAGGCTGCCTAACGCCACGCTTGTGTTTGGCCTATTTGAGGATGAAAGGGCCTGATGTTGCCACCAGAACTTATCATCAGCATCATTCACTTGGCAAGAAAAGTCGGGAGCACAGAGCAAGGCCAGAGAAGGAAACCGCCACCTACTCCTCGGGAATTGGGCAGGCACTGGGGTCCTCCTCAGCCTCTGCGGCTGCCACCTGGGGGTTTTTCTGTCTGTTTTCACTTCTTAGCAGGGGAAGGGGCGGAGTGATTTTAACACAGCTGAGAAGCAGGGCGAGAGAGGTTTGAATTGAAAAGGAACGTCATATACATGAACCCTAACTAGGACCAGCCACATAATCTGTGGGTCCCAGTGCAAACTGAAAATGTGGGGCCCCTTGTTCAAAAAGCAGGAAATAAAGCACAATTTAAGTTACTAAAATATGAGACTTTTTCCTTTCTTCTGTTGTCTCTCTCTCAACCTGTCACGGCAATTTTTATTTACTATTTAATCTTGCACTCTCTACATGGGGATGCTCACGTAGACCCTTACAGGCACCCGGGGGCCTTGCTGCATGATTCAGGGCATGTGTGCAGCCCCCAACTGCTGGACTTATGTGTCATGTCCTGCTGCTGGGCAGAGTGGTGACCCCCAAGAATATTACAACCTCAGTGCTACCTGTAGGTACCTGGGTCAGGGGTTGGCAAGAGGCTTGCCCTCTCCCCCTAGTTGCTGCCACCCAGGTGGGGTGAGGAAGGCAGGTCAGGAGGGGTGGGGGCTCTTGGGGGCAGAGGAATGGGCCACCAAGGACCCATCCCAGGGTGACAGAGGGAGATGGGACCATGAAAGAGCCCCTGGCCCATGCTCCATTGTCCCCCATTGGACTTCACTTATAAAGCACAAATTCAAAGATAAAACTATTAAGAATTTCGATGGCAACTGCAGAGCACTAAACCCCAATGGAGGCCCCTATGAGACTGCATTGGTGGTCACCCATAAAGCTGACCCTGGCCCTAAGGGTGTTGTCTTCAAGACTCCCCAACTTACACAGTCATAAGGATGGAGAGGATTCCCTCCCCTGCCCTGCCCAGGCCTGCTTTCTTGATTCTGTTGTGGTGTGAAGGCTCCTGGCCCCCAAGTTTTGTGATGTTTTCCATGTCATGGCTTTCTGCACAGTGACAGCAACTTTTCTTCCCTCCCCTTTGCCTCTCTTCCTTGTTTTGCTGAAAGCCTGTTTTTGTCTCCTCTTGGTGGGGGCAGGAGAGGCTATGGGAAGATTCCAGGGCACAAGGGCCTCCACTCCCCAGAATGGCCCCAGGAGCTGTCTGTGTTGGGGGAGGCAGAGTCTGTCTACTTCCCAACCCTTTATTTTTCCCTCTGAGAGCAGATTTCTTTCTCAGGCATTTATAGAAGTGGTCACTTGTTCCGAATTTCCCCACTGCTTGGTTCAGCTTGATCCAAGAAAGTGCCACCTAAATGGACATCCCCCAACCTGTCTTGGGCAATGGAGGTCCCTCTTGGATTCTCTGTTTGGGGGCCAGGCTAAGGAGGAGTTGAGTTTCTCTGTGGGTGCCCAGCCACCCTATGGCCAATCAGGGCTCAGTTATTGCCAACTTGAGGCCTCAGGTGCCATGTGGGCCCTGAGGAGGCCCAGAGGATCAGGGGGCTCACAGAAGAGGTGCCATGGAGCTGGGCTGGCAGAGCGAGGAGGAGACCTGCTGGCTGGAGAAGGGGGGAGGTGAAGGGAGTGCTGTGAAGAAACTGGAACCAAGAGCTTGGGAAGAGGGGCATGAGCCCCAGGCCAAGACGTGGGAGTGAGGGCAGAGCGAGAGAGCTTTGGGTGTCTGCATGGCTGCCTCTGATCCCCAAGTGAAGATCCCTAAGACGGCAGCTCTTGGTGAAATGACTGGAGTGTGTGTGTGTGTGTGTAGGTTGCTCTAGCCTTGAAGGGGGTGGGCCCCTCCTGCAGCTCTGTGGGCCTGCCTGGAAAAATCATGGGTATTTCTCAAATATGTAGAGTTTCCTTTTGTTCTTTTTTGATGGAATAGAGCTTATTATGGCTGGAAGGGTAGACAGAAATAAGAACTTCATTTTATAGATTGGTCTAATTGTGTCTTCAAATCCATGTTTAAAATAAAAACAATTAAAAGAGAGCTCTATTCATACCTAGGACCTCATTGATAGTCACTTGAGAGGAAAGTGACCTCATCTGGGATTCTTACCACCAGTGACAGAGGTTGAATGTCTTGCTGTTGGGGCTGTACTGCTCTTGCAGTATTTTATAGCTTTTTAGTCTGTAGTCTACCTGTAGACAGGAACCATGTATTTTATTTATCTATGGATTTGCTGGACTATCCAGGCATTTATTATACCCATTTTATAGGTGAGGAAACTGAGGCCCAGAGAAGTCGAGTTAGTTGCAAAAGTTCTTGTAGTAGATGTAGCCAGAGCAAGTCAGTATCTATTGAGTATGGACTAAGTTTTGTGGACATATTTTTTAACCTAGAAATTGGGATGCCTGATTTCCCCTGACAAGTCTGTGTGGCATTTGTGAGTACAAGCAATTTCCAGCAGATGCTTATATATTACAATATCTAGGGACATTCTGGTGGTTGATATGGTACAAATATTCGGAATCAGGACAGTTGTGGAGAATCCTGGAGGAAGGGCTGCCTCTTAGATTTGACAGTCTGTAAGTCCCCGGGCTGTCCTAAGATGGCTCTCCCTCTCAGCCCAGACGGATGCAAGTGGAACAGCAGTGCCAGGGGGAAGGACAGTGTTGTGCATCGTGCATCCTGTGCTGCCAGCCGGGCACTGACAACAGTGACGGAGGAGCATCGTGGGATGATGGGAGGCAGGAGGGGCAGATGGGCAGTCCCTGTGTGAATCTGCTCAGCATCACCCAGCTACGTGCAAACAAAGGTTTGTGACCTCCTCTTGGGAGCTGCATGCTGGACCCTAGGGGGCAAAGGGTGTGAGTGGGCAGTTCCTGGCTGCATTAGGCACTGATTTAGCTCACAGGGATCCCAAGGCCGGCAACTGGGGAGAAAGAGAAGGAGAGAAGCCAGCCATCCACAGAGAGAACAGCTGAGATGTGCAATGCTGGCTGGAGTCCTAGCGTTAGAACCACAGGCTGCAGGCCAGATGTGATGGATGGGCTTGGAGCTCTGCAGATACCACCCTGGAAGGCAGGAAAAGCAAGGCCAACCAAGCAAGAGAGAAAGACGAAACCTCTGCATCCTGCCCTGGCCAATAAGATAAACACTAGCTACCTGTGGCTACTTAAATTTAAATTAATGAAAATTAAATAAAATAAAAAATTCAATTCCTTGGTCTCATTAGGCACATTTTGTGCCAGATTGGACAGTGCAGATATAAGACATTTCCATCACAGCAGGAAAGTTCTATTTGAATGTAAATTATCTCACTATTTTTTCTATATTGATTACATGTTGAAGTAACAGTTTGGATACGTAGAGTTAATAAGCTGTGATGGTAACATTAACTTCACCTGTTTCTTTTTACTTACTGCAGCTAATAGCAACTTGTCAGTTGCCTACGTGGCTCATGTTTCTGTTGAACAGCACTGTTATAGATGGTATAGGAACATACCTCCATTTATTCATTTTTTTAATACCACATTCATTTGATGGCATTCAATTAGATAATGGCTATAAAACCCCTTTCTCAACAGTGAAGGTTACAGAGGCAGCTTAGGCTCGTGGAACAAGTGCACTTTCGGAGCCAGAAAAATTCAGGTTCAAATCTCAACTCCATCATCCCCCTACCAGCTTTGAGATCTTGGACAAATTACATGCCTCAGTTTTCTCGTCTGAAAAATGCAACCAATGGAAGATCCACCACTTAGAGTTCCTTCAAATGTTACAGGAGAGAGTCCACGTATGGGGGCTGGCGTGGGCCCCTAGTAAACCTCAGGAAAAGATAGTGGTGTTGTCATCATCAGCATTTTAGTATGAAAGTGTAGGAGTCAATTTGGTCAGTTTCTCTGGCCTCAGACCACTCATACCCTACCCCTGCCTTCAGCAGCCCCTCCCAGCAGCCCTGCAAAGCCCCTGGGCACGACGTGGGCACTCACCTGCTGGCAGCTGCTGGCCCAGGAGGCCCGGAGGGCGCCCCAGCCGCCCGAGCGCGTGGCCTTGCTCTCCAGGTGCATCCGCAGCTGCGTTTCCAGCTCCTGACTGACTTGCTCGAGGGCATGCACTTTGGCCATATATTCCACCAGGCAGCCCCCAAGGTCCTCCACAGTAGCGTGGTCCCTCTCCAAACCTGGAGTGGGCATGGTGGCCAGGCCTGAGCTCCGCAGGCCCTGTAGGAAGACGCTGCTGATGCCCAGGGCCCGGCGGGTCACACGGGCACCCAGGCCACCTATGCACCCACTGGGCGCCGTCCCTACATAGACCCCGGGAGCTCGGACGAGGCCACTCATGGCATTGGTCCTGGAGGCTGGGGGGCTATCCAGGGAGGATGATGACCGTGGCCCCCTGAGGGACGGCCGGCGCCTCTGGAGGGGCATGCTGGAGCTGGTGCTGACGGGCAAGTCCACGGCCACTCGCCTCTCGCTCATCACCCCTCTGCCTCTGTGGTGCCCAGTGGGCTTACAGATTCCTGTGGCTTTTGGTTTACAGTCCCAGCGTCCCTGTGGCCTGGTCACGGGCCTCTCTGGAAGCTCCCCTATCCCTGGGGCTGCTTTGTCTGCTGTCTTCCATGAGTTTCCATCATTCACTGAGCTGAAAGAGAAACAGGCCCTGCCCAGGGCTGTGTGCAGAGAGGCGCTCATGCATTCTCTGAAGCAGGGTCATGTGCCCAACCTCCCAGATTTTTCTGTTGGTGGTGGGGGAGGCTGGATCAGTGCAGGCTGTGGAGGTGGATCATTGGGGCTTGTGTATTTTACTGCCTAAGAGTGGGCAAGGTAGGCATCAAGCAGCCCCCTTTCACAGATGAGTAAACTGAGGCTCAGGGACCTCAGATCACAAGTGTAGTGATGATCACTTGCCCCAGACCTCAGATTACAAACTAGGACTCAATCTCGGTGTTTCAAGGCCAATATCAGTGCTTTCTACATCCCTGTGTGTGCTGGTGTGTCTGAATGCATGTAGGTGAGCACATGTCCACACAGGAATAGAGGAGGAAATGGATGTGCACCAGCCCTGGCAGGAGGCAGCCCCAGGGACCCAAGAGAAACAAACCTGCCTGTTGCTTCCTTCACCCTCCCTCAGTCCTGGAAGAAGCTTCAGATCTCTCCCTAGCTTTGCTCTCCCTTCCCTTCTCATCTCTGTCCTCTGACACTCTGCTAGTCATCAACTGCTGAACATTGGTCACGTCACTTCACCCCCTGGACCTCATTTTGCACACGCTGGCCTGGACTCTAACTCTCTGGTGCACTAGGTAAGGGATCTTGGGCAAATTCAAGTCCCACACATGGTGGGTACCTATGTAGTCATTCCCTACACCTCTGCTTCCCATTTGTCAGAAAACCAATAAATAAAAATAACAGAGAGAGTGGTTTCCGGTAAGCTCTCCAAAGGTGCTCCAAGTTAGGATTAGATGATACCCTCTGGGTTTTAATTCCTGCTGTCAGGATGACACTAAGCCATGTCATCAAGAGCCAAACCTCAATCACTTCTCCAGAAAGGTTCCACTGGCTCCAGGGCTGACAACATGGACCTAGAAAACACTGTGCTTAAGTTTTACCCTGGAGGAACCAGGTGGCTAAAATCCAGAGCTGGATATTTATCTTGTACACCTTCAGTGAGGGATGAAGTGAGTACCAAATCCACCCAGTGCTGTGCGTGATTCCCTAACTTTATCTCACTGAATGAATTCTCAAGTCAACCTGAGGAAGTAGGCATACAGGGCTGACATGCATTTTGCAACCCCCAAAGTATCACATGTCCTGTAACTGGCTATTAACTCCCTTACGTGACGAGGACCCTGAGAGCTGCAATGACTTGCCCATGGTCCCATGTCCAGAAAGTAGCAGAGGGGCCATGAGAAGGCCTCTTCTGACTCCCAGTCCAGTGACTTTAGGACCCTCCCTATTGCCCACCATCCAGAGAGAAGGGTACTGGCCCAAGGTCACACAGGTAAAGTTAAAACACCTGGGGGCCTGCTGAAATATTCCTTGTGCTCTTCCTTCCTACTGATGAGGACACCACAACCCTTCCTTTTTTTTTTTTCCTTCTACCTTGTCTATTTGAGATGACACAAAAGGTACTTTGTAAACATCAATGTTAGTTATTGGATTAACAGATTAAGGAACCAGCTAGGTCAAGTAAAGGCTGGTACTGCCCTTGTTTATTTATTTGGATGTAGTATTCTTGCTGGGAACACCACTCTGGTGCACCCAAACAGGCCTATGGGGCACGTGAGACCGTATTATGACAACATCCTCCTGATGTAGGTGATACTGACTGGGTCTCAATGATCTACATTCTTGTGAATTCTAGGAGGTATCGTCCAAGGCTGAATGAAAGGTTCAAGCTACTGGTGGAGTTGTTTGCAAAGGTGTCACGTTTAGGCACTGTTATTCTCTACAGAGTGGTAATACTCAGTGGCCAGGTTACCTTCAGATTTCTCCAAATGAAAGATATTTACTTTAAATCCACCGAGCCTGGAGACAGGAAGAATTAGGACGGGACGCACTTTAATTGACACCAATGTCTCCAGAGACCTGATGAGAGATGACTCTATTTTGGAGAAATCACAAACATGTTCAAAAGGATTTGTTTTATCAAATGATAAGCCACTAATCCTATTAGCTCATCATGTTCATGAAATCCAACTTACTGTTGAATCAGATTAAAAAACACAGATAGGCATAAAGTGGTGTTGCTACTGCCTAAGGAAGACTTAAACACTAAAGGGAAAGGAATGCAAAATGTATTAGCAACTTAATCCTCTGGCTAATAAAATAAGTTTATTTATATATACATGGTAGCTGAATTCTGTGGATAAGGAAAAATAAGTCATACATCCACATATGTATATATAACATATGTATCTTTGATTACATATATTATATATAAATTTTACTTTACAAACAGATTTCTCTCTATATATACTCACACACATTGATATATTAAATGCAATAGCTAACAGAAATATTATGATAAGGTTTAAAAGGTCAGACAGAAACACGTTAGAAGATGAATCTCAGAGAAACATTTATCCTGCTTCTTTGTGGGCTGAAGAGTCTTTGAAGAGAGACAACAACCAAACTCATGTTAAATAGGTTCATACAACATCGAAAACACACATTTTTGAAGGCCATCTTTTTTTTTTAAAAAAAGAAAATGCAGGAAGGAAAAAGTCATGATAAAAAAGACCACAGCAACAACACAAACATATGAATCAACATTCAAGTTCAATTTCCAATCTGACTATAAGAACATCTATATTCAAAATATACTATCAAACTATTTTTCTTTTAGAGAAAGGAAGCATCACAGCAGTTATCACCTCTTCCTATCTATTAGGAAAAAAATAGAGAAGCAGCAGTCTCTGGAAGCCCCTCTGGTGTCTCTGAGGGTCTGACCCCTGGTGGCTGTGCTGGACACAGCGTGGGCTGGGGGAGCAGTGAGGGGAGACAAGGGACGATGCGAGCTGGTGGCAGGTCCATTGGCTGGTGCTGCAAGCAGGTCTGGAACGCCGAGTAGGGGTATGATGATGTCTTCTCCCAAGCTATTGTTTGGGCAATCTGTTTTTTGTTTTTATGATTGCAGGAGGAAGTTTTCAAAAATTACAGCTCTACACCTCAAGGCTTCTCAGACAAATATGTTCCTCAGGGGCACAATACTATAGCATTTTGAGAAAACAACGCTAAATCCCAATAAACACTTGATCCTTGAAGAAGGGCAAGCATTCTAAAGCTTCAGGGCTGGGATCTGCGTCTAAACCCTCCCTGAGAGAAGGGCCCGGGTGTTTCATGCAGGTGTGGGTGTCGGAGGGGATGCAGGAATGGGCTTGACGGGAGCACTTTTCTGCCAGAGAAGGCAGTCCTGTCGTGAGCACGGTGGAAACCCCCGGCTGTGTGATGGCAGGGGGACGTGGCCTTAGGACGCCCAAAAGTTCTCTGTGGATTCCTGAGGGCTGCACGCTCCTGCCCACCGACCATAACTTGCATGGAATTAAACTTGACATCTGATGGTGCCATTGTGAGGTTCCAGGGCACTCATCCTCTGGGGTGATGAGTCGTCCCCTCTTCCTACTCTGCACATGAGTCTGCTGTCTTCCCCCTAGGCGGCCCAGTTCCCATCACAGGTGTGCACACAGGAAGGGAGGGGACGGGGTCACACTATCCCTCTAGGAGGAACTAGAACTTTAAGAATCACTCAAAGGACTGTGCACGTGACCATTCTAACATCCAGCTTCTACAGGAGGTCAGTCTCTCACCTCACCTGTCTGGGGCTCCTGGGCTCTCCAAGTGCTTAAGAACACTTATTAACAGAAGCAATCAAAGCAATCAGTGCAGCTGCTTTGCTTAGAAATACCTTTATTTTATAAAGCCACGGATCATTCTGTAAAGTTTTTGTTTTTTTAAACCACACTTATAAAAAAGATGTTGACAATTTTTAGGAAAAAAAAAGCTGAAAATGTTTCTCATTAAGTCAGGGTTACACAAAGGTTATATTTATAATATATATATTTGTATATTTATAATTTAGAGACGAAAAATAGGGAATGGCAAAGCGAAGGCTGCTGCAGTTAGATCTCGGATACTTGGTCATTTCCCACAAACAGTGTTTCTTGACAGAAAGGGTTGACGAGGACCATCCCAGTGTCTCTGTAGTCGCCGTTGGCTGGGGAGCGGGGCTCGGAGAGCTGGTCCTGGGGGAGAGAGGGAGGAGGTGGAGAAGACTTAAGAGGTGGCTGTTCTTCAAGACACGTACACACGAGGGCATTTATTTCAGCATTGATTGCCTGGCACGTGTTTCCATCATCCCCACTGCCAGTGCTGAGGTGCAGAGCCCTATCGGCTGTTCTTTCAGATTTTTATAGCAGCTTCCAAAAAAGGTTTCCTGCGTAGGTTTCCAGAGATGGTACTGCTTTCCTTGCCAAAGTCAGAGGGGGTTTGCCATGCACAACAGACAGTGCATGGCTCACTGCCCTCGTGGGCAAAACTCAGGCCACTTGGACCCCAGACTCTACTTCCTGCCTCTTTCTCACAGTCCTCTGGGGAACTTCTCTGCTTTTTCTTCCTGAACATAGCCAGGCTTGCCCACGGCTTTCTTTCCTGCCACCCACCTGTCAGAATCTGAGAGACCTGTCAGAGTCTTCAAGGGGAAATTCTTCTCCCTCTCAAATCTTCCTAGAGCCTGGTCAAAATTATTGCCCCATTTCCTGTAGCACTAGAATACTGAGCTCAACAGATCTAAATTTCTGTGTGATCGGACAATAGGTGGTAAGTGGAAAATTCAGTCTGTATACTGAACCCCAGGAACAGAAAAGCCTAGAAATAGGCAATCCACTGCCCAGAAGGTCATCCGAATGGCTTTGGCAGGGTTTTTGGTTTCAACTACCAATGACTGCAAGCATTTCTGGGCCACTGAACGACTGTACTCAGATTCAGGCCCCGTTATTAATTTAGGGACAAAAAAAAGTCATAGCTTGCTCAAATTAAAAAACTAACTTTTCAGAACTTCCAGGCCATTTCAGGGCAAAGCCTGGGCATACTGGCTTATGCCAGATTTGCGTAGATTTGTCTTCACTTTAAGGAGCCACAATTAACTCTTTGAAGTTTATTTTTAAACAGAACATACACAACAGATAATTTTTGGGGAGTATCATTACCCTGTGAATTATAAGGTAATAAAGGAAGAATTTCCATCGTTTTCCGAAGACAAGAACGTCCTTTACTGTCTGGAATTAGCTGAGTACCCGTCAGAGGGGCGGACACGGGACCAGCAGTCTGACTAAGGGAACTAGAGCAGCACCTCGCACGGGATCCTTTACTCCACCATGCCTGTGGGTGAGCAGTGGACGGAATCTTGGAGGCTGAGATTTGGATTGTCGTTTTACAGTTTTGACAAAGCAAGTATTCACCGAGGTGAACCATGTGGGTATGTTTCACTGAATAAAAAATATAAAAAGAGAAAGTTATTCAGGAAATAACCAAGGTGAAAAAGAAGAAAAAAAGGGAGGAGGAGGAGGAGAGGGATGAAGAGGAAGAGGAGGAAGAATGAAGGGAGGAGGAGGAGGAGGAGAAGGAAGAGGGAAAAAGAAGAAAGAATGGAAGGTTTCCAAGCACCATTTGGGCCCCACAATTTTGCCTGTACAGCCTGGCTTTGTGTTTGCTGCTTTCATTAGCACAGAAGGCGGGCAGGGCCCCAGAGGAACTTGCTTAGGCAAAGCACTTGGCGGTCTCCAAAGCTGGCAGCTAAAGGGCAGCTGCCCTGAGTGCATGTCCCGAGGACTTGGGATATGGTGGAACATGCCCCAGGACCGAGTGACCACTCTGTGTAGGGTCGGCAGTGTGCGTGTGCCCAGCTGTCCTCATCCTGGCTCCGGGCTGCCTGTGTTTGCCCTCAAATACTGTGAGCCCAGAGTCAGAACAAATTGTAACATTACTCTGAACAAAGCAGAATGAAGGGAATTGACTGCTGGGAGGGAAACAGCAATAAAATCCACTCTAAAGCCAAAGTGAGCTCGGTGCTGCGGGTCTACGCGCCCCCTGCTCCCGGGCACAGCCGGCTGGGGTGGCCGTTCCATCCAGAGCCTGGGCTTGTGCTGGACGGTGGCCCTGGTGCTGTGTGTTGGAATGACTAACTGGAATATTCTACAAACCAGGGCCTTTCTTACAGTGCATTTACAAGCACTGTCCTTTGGCTTTGGTTTTCATTTGCCAATCTGTAAAGAGAGAATGAGAAACCTAGAGTTCAGGTATTCATAACCCGTACTCACAGCAGGGCCACCCCTTTGCCAAGTCGCACATTTTTTCACCCACTACAGCAGTTCTCAGCAGCACTTGTTGCCATGCCAGATGTGCCCTGGCCACTCTGACAGTTGATGCCTCCTGAAACTGGCCCCTCTGTTGGCCTGGGGTAAAATTATTTTGTTGAGCATCGACAGTGTTAGGCCCCGGGCTGGGAGATGGGCACATTGTGGTGAACGAAATTTATAGTTCATTCAATAGACATTTACCAAGTGCCCACCATGTACCAGGCGCTGTTCTAAGTGCTGAGAATAGAGCAGTGAACATAACACACAATGCTCCTGTCCTCGGGCCGCTTGTGTCCCAGCAGGAGAGCCAGACCTCGAACCAGTAAACAGCGAGACAAGGATGCAATGTGAGGTGGTGAGAAGCGCTCTGAAGACCAATAAAGCAGGGAAGTGGACAGAGTACAGAGGTGGGGTCTAATCGATATAGGGCAGTCAGGGAAGACTTCCCGGAGGAGGGGATGTTTGAACAGAGACCTGAAGGAATGAGGGAGGAGGGCATCCAGGGGAAAGGCATTCCAGACTGGCGCAAGGGCAAAGCTCTCGGGGGCTGGGGGCAAGCTTCCTGTGCAGGAGGAAGAGTGAAGAGGCCGGTATGCCTTGAGTGTGAGAATGCCAGGAAGTGTGGTGGGGTCAGGAGGTGGGCAGGGGCCAGCTTATGCGGGCCATGGGGAGGGGGTCTGGATTTTACTCAAGTGTGGAGAGGGGCCATTTGAGAGCTGAATCGCGGCTTCTTTGGGGCCCTGCCTTGAAAAGATCATCTGGCTACTGTGTGGGGGTCAGACTGCAGGAGGCAAGACGGGAGTGGGGAGCCCTGTCTTCAGAGGCCATCGCCTCTGAAGTCATGATGTGACAGATGAGGGCGGCCTGGGTGGGGAACAGCAGTGCAGGCTCATCCTTAGGAAGAGCCAGTGAGATTTGCCAACAGACGGGCTGTGTGTGAGAGGGAAAGGCTCTGGCAGTGCCCTCGACATGAGCAACGCCAGGTGAGGGCTGGGTTGGGGATGGGGAGGGGAAATCCAGGGTGCAATCCTGGGTGTGTTGACTTCGAGATGCCTTTTAGGCTCATGCAGCCCATCTCAGAACCTGAGCCCCTGGGTATGAGTGTCTTGAGCTAGGGGAGCCGTCAAGGCTACAGGATTTGGAGTCAACAGTGCAGAGGTGATATTTAAGTCACAGGACTAGTTAGAAAGAAAAGAAAAGTGGTGGCAGGACTGAGACTGGGCACTCGAGGGAAGAGAGGTTGAGAAAAGGAAAAGGAACCAGTGACAGAGGTGCAGAAGGAGCTGCAGGAGGTGGGGGAGAAGCAGAGAGAAGGGGGTCTCTGCTGCCCATGAGGAGGGAAGAAACACCATAGGGAGGAAACGATGGACTGTCCCAATGCTTCTGACACGAGGACTAAGTGCTCAGGACCGACCACTGGCTTAGCAATGCGGAAGCAACTACTCTAGTGGGGGAGAGAGCTACGAAAGTAACATCAGACCAGTAGCCACATAAGCACAGCTCTCATAAGTGCCATGACAAGCACGCATGGGCGCTGAGACCATGTGACAGGACAGCTGAGCCCAGCCTGGCAGGTCGGGGGAGGCGCCCCAGAGGAAGTGACGCTTAGACTGGCCCCTGAATGACAGGTATGGGTCACTGAGGCCAACAGTGAAGAGGTTGGTGGGGACAGAAGACACGCAGGAGAGGAACAGCTCATGCACGGACCTGGAGCGGGTGAGACGTAACTTGGTGCCGTGAAGGAACAGAAAGAAACCCAGTGTGGCTGCAGCTCAGCACAAGAGGGGGAGGGGCATGAGATGAGGCTGTAAGCTGGGCCGGGTCTAGGCCCACCTCATAGGTCCTGTGGAAGCCTTTGAACTTAGAGCAACGGGCAGCCACCGAAGGGTCCTGAGCATGGGAGCGATGTGGAAAGCTCACTGGCTGCGGGGAAGGGATCTGCAGGGGAAGCTGGGGGTCGCACCTCCCCAGGGGCTTTTCTCAGTCTCGCTGCCTGCACTCAGACACCTGCCAGCTTTCTCCTGGGCCACCTCAACTGCGTCCTAGTTGACCCACCTATTTTTAGTCTGGTTTTCTGTTTGTCATTCCATCCATTCATCTATCTATCAACCACCCTTCTTTCCTCCCTTATCCATTTGCTGATCACAGAGTGCTTTCACCAGGCCGTCAGCACACTCCTTCTAAAACTGGGCCACCCAACCACCAAAACTTTCACTGACCCTCTGCTGCTCAAAATTAAAGTCCAAACTCCATAATGCCCCACTCGAGGCTGTGCCTAATCTGGCCTTCATCCTGCTTTCCTGCTGCACCCTGGCCCCTGCCACACCCCCCACGGGAGAATGGGCAGAGCGTGGACTCTGTGGTCAGAGTCCCGGGTTCCAAGTTCAGTGCTCCCATGGGCCAGCCCAGTGTCTGGGGCAAACACTCCCCGACCCAGTGTATCCTTCTCTCCTTCATGGGCTACACCCAGCACGCATCCCCATTTACTCAGGCTATTTCCTTGTTGGGACGCCTGTTGAAATCCATTTATCCTTCCTAGCACGTCCCTGGGGAAGGCTTTCCTCCCCTGGGTGTCTCTAAGTCTTTGTCTATACCTTGTCTTGTAATTCTGCTAATTTGTTTTGTTTTTGAGTGATGCTGGGCTTTGTTCCCCCAGCACATCTCAGAACCCGAGCCCCTGGGGAGCAAGCTCTCATCTTCATAGTCCCCCAAGAGTGCCTGCCACAAAACGGGTCCTCACTGAGTATTTGTTGATTGATTTGTTCCCAGAAACCAAAAGTCCTAGGAACAGCGCTTTCCAAACTGTAATGTGCAGAGAGCACCTGGGGATTCTTGCTGAAATGCAGATCCTGGTTCAATAGGGCTGGGGCGGGGCCCACAACCTCTTGAGTGTTACCAATACTGCTGGTCCACAGGCCATGCGTCGAGGACAGGGGCACTCAGAAGTGAGCAGATGCCCGTGGCTCTCTCTGGGGCCTGTGTCTTTCCCTGCAGTGGGGCCAGCACTTCCAGGGGGACCCCTAGGAAGCTGTGGGGCTCATTACCTCCGAGGTCTCGAGGGACTGGATCTCCCTGGGCAGCTCCACGGCGTGCCTGTTGAAGTAGTCCATGGTGATGGCGTTGTTCCAGTAGCTCAGGTTGTTCTCCGGGTTGGCTGTCTTCTTCTTCCTCCTCAAGCAGCACACTGTCAGCAGGACAGCTGCGGAGAGAGTCCGAGTCAGAGAGAAGGAGAGGGAGGCGACAAAGGTGGAGCCAGCGTTGTCGGAGACAAATGCCAGTCTCCAGGTGGGGCTGCCGTGGTCACACACTCAGCTACCTACCCCCTTCATCCATTCACTCGTTTGTTCTTTCAGTAAATATCTACATATAGTTGAGTGCCTACTTTTTGCCAGAAAATGTACAGGTGTTAGAGAAGATGGGGTGAAAATGAAACAGGGCAAAGTGAGAGAGACAATGAGGACCTTGGAGAGGGACCTCTGCAGAGTCATCGTTAGAGCAGAGCCTAGAATTCGGGAAGGAGCCACCGTGTGCAGGGCGAGCAGCGTGTTCAGGTAGGGAGAACAACACGCGCCAGGGCCTGAGGTGGGGACAAGCAGGGTGTGTGTGAGGAGAAGAGGACAGAGCAGCATGCGGACTAGAGTGACTCTCAGGGAGTGAGGAGGCTGCATCTAGAGGGCGCAGGGTTCAGGTGCAATCTGGTGATACCTGTGGATTCTACAGTGCTGCTCACAAGTCTGCACCAAATAAAGGTCTTGCTTGGCTGCAGAGTGGCATGTGGGTGAGCTGCACCGCCTGACTGATGGGCACAGTTCTCAGTTGGAGTGGAAGCATAGCGGAAAGGGGCAAGTGGAGTGCACTTTACAAAACCAGCCCTTGACTTCCACAGCGGGTCTTGCAGGCAGAGGCTTGCAGAGCAAAAGCACAGGGTAGAGGTCTTGGATCCTGGTAAAACAGCTTCTCTGGCATCATCATCATCAGAAAACCGTGCTGACAGTTACCTAGGACTTACTCCCTAGGCATGATTCCAAGCACATTAGACATATCAATTCATTGAATTCTCCGTTTAGCCCCGTAAGGTCAGTTCTATTTTACAGATAGGAAAACTGAGGCTCAGAGAGGTAAAGTGACATGCCCAAGAGCAAATCCAGACATCTGGGCTCCGAAGTCTGTGCACTTACTCATCCACGATTCTTCCTCAGCCTGGTGCAAAAGCCCACCCTGCACAGAGGGCCTGGTCAGGCCCCTGCAGCCTGCCTGAGCACACTGTGTGACGTGTGACCCTGGGACGCACAGGGCCCAGGAGGAAGGAGCATGTCTGGACTATGTTGCCCAGCCAGGTGTGAGCAGAGTGGCTGGGGCATGTCAACAGGGAAGGCGTCTGAGGTCGGAGAGGTGGGGTGGCCTGTCTGGGCTCACACAACAGAGGGTGATGTAATGACAAGGTGACACAAGCCCTCCTGGGGAGAAGCCAGTAAGTGAGGACTGAGTACATCCTGCCCTAGGTTCACCATCATTAGAGCCTCCAGGGATGGGGGAGCCTGAAACTCTGGGCCCGAGGTGGACAGGGCCACACCCAACATCCTGGTGGTGCCAACATCTCTGTGCTGGGGAGTAGGGGCCCAGGTGAGCCGTCCAGAGAGGCCAGCACTGGGGGTGGGCGCGTGCCAGGGTGTGGGCAGCTGTACTCGCTGCCAGCTGTACAGGCTGAGACCTCAGAGCCCAGAGCCCAGGCCCTGTGGGCTGACAGGAATCTGCAGCTTTCTCTGCAGCTGCCGGCCTTGCTGGCCTCTCAACCTGGAAAGGCCTTCGGATAAGGGCAATGGGGTAAGTTTCCATTTCCTCTGATCTGCTTCGATCAAACACACTTCCAATTTGCTTATCATTCTTCCAGAGCCCTCTTAAAAACCTTCAAAACACAGAGGAGATTTCTGATGTTTGGGCTAACGGGGGATTTCGAGATTAGCTGGTATAGAACTTTTCAAATGTGGTGGGTCTCCTCCGTTCCCTCTGCTTCCTCCAATGAGAGAGGAGGAAAGGGGGGAGAAGGGAGCTGCAGCAGCCTGAAAGCTGCGAATTTCGGCCACCGCCTTCTACAGAGGAGAAACTTGGCTCACAGTGCCCGGCTGACTCCCACAGGTCACGGGTGTGTGAGTGGCCGGGCTGGGACAAGACCCCAAGTCCCCGCTCTCCTTTTCTGCTGTCTCTATTCTTCACTGTCACACCTTTCATTTCACCCTGCTTCTGGAACTGGGATGTGAAATAGCCTGGGGGAATTCTCGCTGGCGACACAAGCCACACAGAGAGGGAGGCATTTGGGAAGTGGGAAAAGTGATGTTTCCCAGTTTAGTTCTGGTGGAGTTAGAACTGTGGTGGGGGATTGTCAGGGATGTTTCCCATGTTGGGACAAACAGAGTGACTCTCAATTATCAGCTTGTAGGGACACATCCCCATCGTGCCCCACAAAACACTGTGACAGATGCAAAACATGGGCTGGCAGGGGAAAAAATGTATTCGTGAGCCAGATCTGTATAGTTTGCACACTTCTCTAAGACAGAAGGAAATCTGCACCTACGATCTCTTGAGCAGTTGCAAGCAAACAGAATTAAAGTGACAGATGTGGTCTTAGGCATTGCCTAGTCAAGATGGTAAAAGGGACATAGAATTTACAATCAGAACCCAGACGATAATCTATTACTTGCATGACCTGAGTAAGTTACTAAACATTTCTCAGCTTTAGCTTCCTCTGGAAAGACTAAATGCAATCATGCATGTGCCAGCACTTTGAATAGTCCCAGGCACACAGTAGGTGCTGAACCAAATCAGTCCCTACCCCTATCCTATATTCTTATTCTACAGAGTGGGGCATGGAAACCCAGAGAGGTGAACTTGCCCAAGGCCACGCTGCTAACCTGGGCTGGCAGAGGTTGCAGAATCCAAGTCCCCTGACCCCCAGTTCAGCGCTCTAACAGCTACAGTGCCCTGGCTCTGAAGTCTGGGCCTGCTTAGAATGCCAAAAGCAGGAATCCTGCCCTGCGGGAAGGGCAGGCACTGTTGCAGGGTGGCCTGGGAGTTGGAACAGGGAGTTCTGTTCCATGCCTTCTCCCCTCACATGTTGTTAGTGCTCCTGGCATGATTATTTCTCCCAGGGAGAGTCCAGTGCTTCTCGAGTGCCATTTCATTTATTCCCCGGAAGCCAGCCTGGCTATAGAGACAGCCCGGGCTTGGAGCCAGAAAGATCTGGATTCGTGTTATGGCTCCGGCCACCTGGTAAGTCACTTTGTCTCTGATTAATATGGACTTCATAGGGTTGTAGCGAGAATTAAGGAGACCATGGATGGAGAATGCCAAGCACAATGTCTGACATACAATGGGTGATTAACTTATGAAAGTTCTCTCCTTGTTCTCCCAGCATCTTCTACGAGATCTATGAAGAAAAACTGGGCGATATGACTGTCAGGTGGCTCCAGGCCAAAGCTCCACCTGGGGTTTAGACGTTCACTATTTCGGTGGTCTGACCATTCATACAAGAGAGAAAAGGACAAATCAGACTTATGGAGTCTATCTGTACTCCCAGCACCAACCCAGGTACTTTACAGGCTTAACACACACGGTAACTGAAGAAGGTACTGTTACTATTCCCATTTATAGAAGAGGTAACTGAAGGTCATAGAAGTTAATAACATTGATCTTGATCACCCAGATAACTACTGCAACTTGACCCCAGGTCTCAGTGACCTTCAAGCTGATGACTAGTGTCCTATGTTGTCCTGAACACTGGAGGGAACATACAGGAGGTATGTCAAACACAAGGTGTTAGCCACTCCCTTTCCCAAGCTTCTACTGCTCTGTTTCTCCCAAGGCAACAGCCATCAAGACTCTAAAGGAGGTGAATGGGGCCTCTATTTCTTGGAGTTTTAAAACAGGGCTGAGAATTAGGCAAGCTCTCTTGCCTTTCCAGGAACGTCAACGGGAAATCATCCATGGCTTGTCAGATGTGCGACAGGAAGAAGAAGGGTTGCTTTGGGTACCACGCTCATGTTCTGGGATGCTTTCAGGTGACGGACCTGCTGTGTGATGAGAAATGGAAATGAAGCCCTACAGGTCCCCTGAGGCCAAACACCTGCTGAAATTGCTCTTCTCCCTGGCCTGTTTGAGCAGGCACTGCAAATCCTAACAATGAGATGAATAACAATCACTATTTGATCACTGCCATTTATTGAGCACCTCTTCCGTGGCAGACACTGGGATAAGACCTAACATGCGTCAGCTCTGATTTTTACAAGTCTTTGAGGTAGGTGTTGCAGCCACGCAGGTGCCCTGCTCAGGTCTCCTGCCACACGGAGCGCAGTGGATGGACAGCCCTGCTGCCGCCCCCGTGCTGAGGCTGTTTCCCAGGCTGCTCCCAGCCATGACTGACCATGGCAGGGGTGCTAGTGCAGGCCTATTCCTGGGGGACTCAGAACTCCTCTAATGGCTCAAGGACTCCTACTGGCCTGGCAGAAACATTCTCAGAACTGCACTGCGGTCCAAGGCTCTTCCCACCCAATCCTCCTTCCTGCCCCCTCTCCTTTCACGGGTGTCAGGCCTGCACTGCAGTCTGGGGCTTTCTCTGCCTACTGCAGTTCCTTCCTGAACATTTTACACGTGTTTCCCCAATAATTCTCTTGCATGCCTAACCCGGTCTTGGTGCCTGCCTCTTGAAGGAACTAACACAGTAGACACTGGTCCCATTTTGCAGATGGGAAAACACTGGATCAATGGTTAAGTAACTTGTGTAAAGTCCCACAGCCAAAGAGTGGCAAGAGCTGGGGTTGTGTGCAGGTGTGTTTGATTCCACATGTCAAGTCTTTCTAGCACACCAGGCTTCGTCTCTTGTGACCCATGTGGGTTAACGTTAGACAAACTGGAGAGGACAGGGAGTGATGACACATTACACTTTGGCCCCTTTGTTTTACAGATGAAAAACCTGAGACCAGCGGGGGGAAGGATTAGTCAGGTGGTGCCAATGTGAGGGTTGAGCCAGGGCTGTGGACAGTCATTTCCCTCTTTTGGAGGTTGAGAGAGGCCACAAGGGTGGCCTCAGGGTACGGAAGGACGACAGGCTGGACACAAGGCCACGGGCCTGGTGAAACCAGGCTGGGGTCTTAGTCTGGCTCCCCAGTCTGGTGGGTGGGAATGTGCCCATAGAAGCTCAAAGAGGTTCCCACCATGGGGTGCTGTCCGGGAAGCACAGGGAAGAGCTGTCAGAGCGTGGGCGTGACACCAGTGTGGCCAGCGGGCATCCCCTGGACAGCCTGGCCTGCCCTGAGCGTCTCCCCCTCTTGCTGCCCTAGGTCCATGAGCCCCAAGGAGACAAGCCTCCCGGCTGCACTGCACAATCTCTTCTGTTCTATTCACTGGCAAGGGTCACTGTGATCCAGGTTTTCTCACATAATAATTACAAACCCAGCTGGGGCCTGTGAGGCACATGTACACATTCAGATCTAATCTTCACCGAACAACTATTAATAACAGCCAAGAACCACTGGGCACAATGGTACGTGATCTCTTTGGACGCTGCCTGGAAGGAAGCCAGGCTGCTCTGGGGCCAGGTGTACAGGGACCCTTGCGTGTCTAGGCTCAGAGAGAGGGGCTCCCCTGCTTCCGCCAGGCTGACCTTGGGTTGGTGATGACAAACCTCTGCAGCTGGCCTTGTTTCCTGATCTCACCTCCAGACAGCTCATCTTCTCACAGAGGGGATGGGTGAAGACATTCTCAAGAACGGACATGGCACATGACAGACAGGCAAAGGAGCCTAGCAGGGCCACAAAACTGACGTGCCATGAAAACCCGGAGTGCTGACAATGCCAAGTGGGGACCATTCAGCGCCAGGCCCAGAGGCTTCTAGCAAGGACGGTGGGCTGTGTGTGTCCTGATGGTGGCAGCAGAGACCAGCTCAGGAGCCACCCGGCTCCCCTGCCCTGAGTGTGGCCTGGATCCAATCAATCTCAGTTCTCAGCACATCTGAAGCTGCGTGTGGCTTAGAGTGTCTGGCAGGGCTCAGGAGACAAAGCTTTTCTCCCTGGCACACATCATACACCTTCCGGCCACTGGGTTGGGCTCGTGATCTGGAAAGGCAGGTGAACTGATGCCCTCCTTCCATGCATAGGCCTGGGACCCACTGTGCTCACCCCCTGCTCCACCAGGAGCGGAGGGAGCACCCCTGCCCAGCACCCTGGGCCATCTGAACTCTGGCTTCTGGTGGCTGCAGAAAGCAGGGCAGGAGCCAGTGCTGGTCTGAAAAGCCAGATAGGAGGAAACTGATGCACACACGTTGCTACCAGCTCAGATCGTCTGAAATAGCTGGAAACTGGCAAAGAAAGACTCCCTTCTTTGAGGTCTGTAAAGTAGCTTTAGCATAAATGGAGCTATTGAAAAGTTCTGAAAGAAGGGGACCTTAGACCTGAAAGAGGTCTGCTTGCCTGATGACTGGAGTGGGGCTGGGCTATGGAAACAGCCCAGACAGATAGGATACTTACTGAGAGCACAGGGTTCTAAAGCTGGACATTCTTCTACCTTAGTGGCCCCCTCATTGGGGCCTTCACAGGGTTAGTGATGGCCCCACAGGAGTCGGGGCCGTGACTGAGGACAGGGAGGTGATGTGGAGGCAGCCGGGCCGAGGTGGGAGCCGTGTGGGGTGAGGGCTACAGAGCCTCCCTGCGGGTGGTTGGAAATGTAAGACAGACAGAAAAGGAGGTGGGGTGTGCGGTTCCCAAGGGGCTACCAGAGCCTACTTTGAACACAAATTCGTATCTTTCTTTAGAAAGTGGTATGTTCCATCCCCAGCACCTGAAGACTCCTTTCAGTGTGCCAGAAGCATTCCTGAGGGGCCGTTCCAGGCTGTGTCCTTGCTCCTGTCTTGGCTGACGTTTTTATGCATGGTTTAGGCAGCCCATGGGCTTTCCAGCAAGGTCTGATCTAATTTCAGACTCATACATAGCAGAAGGGCGGGGGGAGAAGGAGTCATCCCTTTAGAATTGCAAAACTCAGGCGGGTGTGGCCTGCGGGGGCACAGGCTCCCCAGACGGGCGGAGAGGGAGGCGCAGGTGGGGGGTGGGTGCTGGCAGTTGGGGAGGAGCCGCATCGCATTTCTCTGACTCTCTCAGGCTTGGCAGAGTGCCTGGCACACAACGGGCACTCGGGAAATAGTGCATTCAAGCAAACAGATTTTGTACCACCAGATCTGGGCTGTGACTGGGACTCTGGACAAGTCACCTCACCTGGCAACTGACCCCCCACATGTAAGGTGTGGAGGACAGCCCAAGCCATCCTGACACCTTGGCTTGCTTGTTTCTGTTTTTATTTTATTTTTCTGGCTGGTCTGTTTTAAGAATGGAATGATAAAAAATAATGGGCACTTACTTTGTAAACCAGAGCATCCAAGACGCGTGTAAGAACTGGAAAATTAGAAAGCTGTCTCTACTCTGGTTACTTCTCAAGTACGACCACATTAATAACGTGTTGGCTAACAGTGCTGCATTTTCTCATTGTCATTCTGTTTCAGAAGTGGGCAATCATGGTTTTAAGAATATATGTGTGTTTCCATGACAGACAATAATGCTGCTTTCATTAAGAATGAAATATGCAACTTGCAAACATTTTCACTTTTCCTGAATTGAGTCCTTAGGCGGAAGCAGGCCACCTACCCCTGACATGGCAAGTTTGCTTCGCTTATCAACCTGAAGGAGACAGAGAGCTGGGAGAGGTGGCTCCTGAAAGGAATACAGACTCCAGATTTAAAAAGATCTTGAAGTACAAGGCCAAGTGGAAATCACAGTTCATGTTAAAGTCACAAACCTCCTGCACTAAGCACCAGGGCATGAGGAAAGGCTGGGGAGACCTAGCTTGACAGCCTCCCCTGTAGGACACCTCTGGGGCTTTGTTCCTCTGGAGATCAGGGCAAGCCCGTGGTGTGACTCAAAACCAGTACAACCAACAGAGCCGATGCCAGTGTCAGCTGCCTCGATGTGACCAAAGTGTCCACCATCTGCTCCCTCTGCTGAGACCAGGCATGTGTGGAATGCTGTGCTTCCTTTTGGGGGACAAAGTGGAGGCTCCCAGAGGAGGCAGATGGGCCAGGCTCAGGGCAATGCAGCCCCGTGAAGACTTGAAGACACAGGATGAGCAGCTTGGACAGAGAGAAGACTGCCCTTTAGAGCTATTTCAGATGTTTGAGGGCTTGTCAGATGGACTTGTTCTGTGTGGCTTCAGAGGACATGGCTTAGGAACATAGAGTGGGAATTACATGGAGGCAAATTTCAGGCCCTCCAAGAGAGCAAATTTCAACCCCCCAATGGGTTGTCAAAAGAGTAGGAGTCCGGAGATGGGGGGTGTCACCCCTGGAAGGGATCAGGGAATGGCCGGATGGTAACCATTCGAGGGTGGGCTGAGAACAGTGAGGACTCCTGCGAGGTTATCAGAGAAACTCTAAGAATTGAGGACAGAGTACTCCGGCAAGACATGAGGAAAGCCCCGAGGTCCTGAAAGGTTCTGTCCGGGTCTCTATGGAAACAGCAGGGAGAATGCCCCCAAGTCCTTGCTCACAGAGGGGCAGGCAGCAGCAAGGAGGTGCTTGTGGCCTCAGGGGAGCAAAAAATAATGGCTTTATCCCGCTCACACCATCTATGAACAAATAAGACAGGGTGAGAGCAGAGAGTTGCTAAAATTCACAGAACTCTCAAGCCTTAATTTAGCTGCAAGAACTATGTTTTTGCCAAGATTAATAGAACTCCTTCCCCTCATATGAAAACTTTACCTCCTCTTCTTTCTTGGGGAAGGGAGAGACAGAAGGGGACAAGAAGAGGGGGAGAGGAGAGAAAGGACAAGAAGGAAGGCAGAAGAGAAGCAGGAGAGGGTGAGGGCTATGCTAGCTGGAGGCTGTACATTTGGAAGCGTCAGCCCAGGGTGTCTTGGTGCCAGGTTGCTAGAGGCACTGCAGGCTACCCTAGAGGCAGGCTGGTGTCATGACAAGAGCCCTGGGCTGGAAGACAGCTGCTAGGAGCTCCCATCCCAGCCCTGCCTCTCACTAACTCTGGGACTCTGGGGGAGCCACAGCATCTCTAGCTTGGCATTTCTTTCTGCAAAATGCAGGGTTGAATTTGGTGGCCTGTAAGGTCCTCCCCAGCTCTTGGGAGTTGTGGCTTCACGATCACTGGGCATTCAAGCCATGGCCCAGGAGAGCTGAGGACTAGGGACAGGGATAACCTATGATTTCTTTGTCCTGCTACCTGCTTTCCTTGGGTTCTGGGAATTGTTTTAGCCTACTTGGTGGGGGCTGCCCAAATCTCGGGCAGAGGAATCCTGGGGCTGAGCCAGTTGACGTGGCAGAGGAGGGAAGGGGGGAAGGGAGCAGTGGGAAGAGGGAAGCACTTACAGCAGGAGGAGATGGGCACGCTGATGGCCAGGATCACCCAGGCGATGTCCATCTTGCTCAGGCAGATGGTGGCCCTGTGCTGGGGTTTGTCCCCTTCGGCCACATGGGAGATGTTTCCTGCTGTTCCAGGCTTCCAGGTTCCCGCGGGGACCAGGCGGTTGAGGAAGTTTCCTGTGGCCGTGGACACCACTGTGGAAAGAGGACTGGGCACCCTGTCGGTCACGGGGAGGGTGGCTGCAGCCTCCTCCCTGGCTGGAGAAACAGTGCTTTCTGAGACCCCGGCGGGGTGGGCTGGAGCCCATGGGGTCGTGGATGCTCCCTGAGGAATCCCCTGGGAAGGGGCTGAGACACTGTCATCGAAGGCAGCCTGGGTGGGCCCCGTGGCAGCTATGAAGACCCCAGCACTGGCAGACAGAGGTCTGCTGGTGCCAGGGCTGACGGTAAGCCAGGAGTCACTGTGGCTGGGGCTGCCCGGCGGGTTGTCGCGGGGGCGCTGAGAAGGCACTGGGTCAGGTCGTGGACTGGCAGGGGCACCTGAGGCTGCTGTGGTGTCCAGCTCCCCTCCTCGGCTGGTGACAGTGGAGCCACCCCCTGGGGCTGCTCTGTGAAGGCCTGGCTTGTCCTCTGCAGGCACCAGGGGGGTAGTGGGTGGTGCCCACGAGGTACTGCTGGGTGCCGTGGTTGCCATCACTGTCCGGGGCTGTGGTGAAGAGGAATAGGCCCAGAGCGGGGTCCTGGGGGTGAGGGCAGATGGCTCTGGCTCCACGGACCCTGTGAAGTTGCCCTTGTAGATCTGAAAGATTTTTCCCAGGGGCCGCTTCTGCCCCAGGTGTGTGGAGCTCTGATTTCGTCCCCGCTGGCCTTCCTTCCTCCCAGGGTGGCCACCGGGGGCAGGTGGGACAGGGCGCGCTGAACTCCCAGCCCCCTTTCGGGAAGAGCCTGGGGGCCTGGGGGGCCTGCGCGTGGCAGCCCTGGGGGGTGCTGTCGTGGGGCGGCTGGTGGCTCCCGATGGTTTTGTCAGCAGGATGGTGGGGGTGGCCTCTCCCGGGGGGCGGCCCTCTGAGTGGGAAGATGTGGTTGTCATGGCAGCTGGAGGGGGCCCCGTGGGCAGGGGGCTTTCAGAACGGAGGGTGGTTGCTGTTCCCACAGTGGTGGAGACGGAGTCTGTAGGCGGGTGCCCATCTGGACGGGGTGTTGTCGTTGCCATGGGAGCTGTGGCCTGTGCGGAGGGTCCATCGGGATAGGGAGTCAGCATCACTGTGGAGGAGTGTCTGCTAGAGCCGTGGGGTGCTGTCACCATGGTGCCCGGGGGAGTGCTTGAGGGGAGGACCTGAAGAGATTCCCTGGGAGATGGTTCCTGGATGGCAAATGCCAGAGCTTCGGTCAGTGCCAAGATCAGGAGGAAGCCTTGAGAGGGAGACAGAGAGCACAGATGAAATACCTGGGGAGCAGCTTATGGCCTGGGCCTTCCTTACACATGAACTTGGGAAGCTCTGGGAACTCCCGAGGTCCACGCTGGAGCCGAACACTCAGTCAGACAGAACCATACGTGGAGTTGGGGCAGGTCTGTCAGGTAGGTGCTACCCAGCACCTGTCGGGAGGAGAAACCAGCACCGGGGGAAGCAGAGCAGCTAACCCAGCCAGCCCCGTCCTTTCCCACGTGCCTCTGAAGTGTTGTCAACCACGGCCCCCCCCCCCCCCAGGGCAGCTTCTCAGATGGGCTGGAGCTGTGGGTGCAGAAGTAGGCTTGTGGCCTCCACATCTGCCTCTTCCTCTGCAACCACGGAGCGCCCAAGGCCACCTTGCCCACAGGGAAGCCTGCAGCTGTGTGTGAGCCACCCGAGCTGGTGAGGAAGGCCTGGGTGGCCAGAGCTGACCAACTCCTGTGCCCCTTTCTGAATCTTCCATCTATAAACTAGACAGAGGTACAAGTGGACAGACCTCTGTTCCTTCAGGCCCATTCACTAAACAGTTAAAGAGGATCTACCCTCTCCTTGATCCTGGAGGACACAAAAATGAACAGGGCAATCTCCAGCCCTGCACGAGCTTGCACACATCCACAAAGAATCTAAAATAAGACACAGATGTCTCAGTGCCATAGGAGAGTGACACGCAGGAGGGACAGGGGTCCAGAGAAGGGCAACCAGATCTGGAGCCCATAGTGCACTTAGCACAGTCTGGAAGAGGAGATGCAATCTGTGAACACCACCTGGTATGATGTCATTATTATCACCTGCTTGTCCTATGGCACTCACGCAGCTGAACTCTCTGTGCGAAGTGGTCATTGGTGATACCTAGCCTTTTTGAGTAGAAAGAGTCCTTTTGAACACGAAAAAAAATGGATTTTCCATGATAGTCAACATGTGTACTTTTAGTTCATTGAGAAAATGCACAAGAACAAAAGCCTCTAAGTTTAAAAACATTTCTAAATATGTATGGATTTTATTAATCACAACAGCAGGTGCCTATATTGAAAAACAGTGCCTCATACACACATGAGATGTAGGCTCTACTCAGATTGTGGACTGTAAGACTGGCTGTTTCCCGACAACACACGAGTTGGGAAGAGCTGGTCTCTATTCCTGCGGAGAGGCCAGACTAAGGCCCAATTCTGAGCCATGAATGCCTCCTTGTTCACACGAACCCCCTTGTCACTCTCAGGCCTTTCCTTCAGCCCGTGCCGGGCCCCCAGACTACGGATAGAGAGCTCTGTCTCCATCTGCTAACACTCTCAGAGCCTCTGGCCCCGTCAGATTCCAGCAGGACAAAGGCCCAAGGCAGGGGCCCTGGCTGTGATGTGCACGTGTCTGATGGGGAAGGCAAGGGCCGGGGCGAGATTCTAGGGAGCAGAGAGAGGGAGATCTCCTGGTGGCCTTTGACACCAGGCCCAGGAGAGGATCACATTAGGTGTGTGGCAGGGCTGTTGGGTGGACAAGTGTCCCCCTTACCCTGCACTTCCAAATTAGTAGGTAAAGTAAAAGGACTTCAGATTTAACAGAGGGGTGGCACCCACCACCTCCAGGACCAATAATTTCCCCTGAAGAACCTCTTTCTTCTAAGTTTGCATTCACGATCTAGACCATATACCAATAGTATGCTCTGCTTATTCAAATCAATCCTAAAAACTGTTTACTGAGCACCTGCTCTAGCCCAGGCATTCAGGCTCAATTTAATCCTCAGGACCACTCAGTGGGGTAGGACATTGAGGTCCAGGGAGATTAGGTAACATGCAGAAAGTCACATCGTAGCAGAAGTATGTGAGACCAGGGCTGTTCCTAAAATGCGTGCTTTTTCTGGTCAACCACCATCAATGACACAGGAGGAAGAAGAGCAGTAAGTTGTCTCCACAGAAGAAACCATGTGCTGCTGTGCTCCGTGGCCAGAGGTTAGGCCAGCTCCCTGCTGCAGCTTAACACTACAGGGACAATCTATTCTTAGGGCTGCTGGTGGTGACCTCCAGTGTTTTGAGGAACATTCCCTTCTAAGTCTCTGTTTGGCTCACAAGTGCCTTGGTTCAATATAAGTTGTTAAGGATTGAATTGAATGCCATCAAACTCCTATGTTGAAGCCCCAACCCCTGGTACCTCAGACTATGACTGTATTTGGAGGTAAGACCTTCAAAGAGTTGATTAAGGTAAGACAAGGCCAATAGGGTGGGCCTTAACCCAGTCTGACTGGTGCCCTCAGAAGAGGACATGAGGACCTACAGAGACTCCGGGGCGTGTGTACACAGGCACAGCCACGTGGAGACAAAGCAGCAAGAGCCTGCCGGCTGCAAGCCAAGGAGAGGGCCCAGAGCAATCCAGCCCTGCCGGCACCTTGATCTTGGACTTCCCAGGATCCAGAACTGTGAGAAATAGATTTTTAAGCCGCCCAGGCTGTGGTACTCTGTTATGGCAGCCCTAGCAAACTGGTACATGTGTCTTATAGTAGAGATCCTCTGAAAAAGGAGGGATGGAGACAGGGCTTTTGTGCAGGTGGTTTATATTGGGAAGTGATCCGAAAGGTCAGCTGTGGGGGCCTGAGACGGGTGGAACAGAGAAACCAATCTGCTCGTAACAGGGCAGGCTATGAGCTACTGCGGGTAGGCACCTCAAACTCCTGGGGACCTCCCAGGAGCTGAGCAGGCTGCACCTCAAATTGCCTGAAAGGGGCACTCACGCAGAGGCTCCCGTCCCCACTGGCCAAGGGCTTCCCCTTGGGTGCTCACCCCACTACGTTTCCTGGCTGCCAGGAGTTGTGCTTGGCTGGTCAGAGAAGCCCTGGGCCAAGGGGCTGCCCGCCTGTGCCCAGCTGGTGGCTGCTGCAACAGCTGGAGTTAAATTTAAGGGCCCAGGGATTCCTGGGGTCAAGCACCAGATGTGTCAGATACAATCAGAGACTGGAGACCAAGGACACAGCAGTCTTTTGGCAGCAACATCAAGGGCAACACAAAGCTTTAGGAGAGACACTGACTGACCCCAGCGACAGGCCTTTGGATGGGAGCCGCCCCAGCCTCTAGGAGAGCTTCTGCAGCACTCCAGAGGCAGAGGGGTTAATACAGACTGGTCTTTACAATACACAGGGGAAGAAATTCCTCTGACTTTCCCATCATCAGAGCTCCAGGGGCTAATGCTCCCAGCCGGGAAGCCTATGGCCAGAATCCTCGGTGTTGTAAGAGGTACAGGCTAAGTAAATATTTGTCCTGCTGCTGCTTTTTTTGTTTGTTTGTTTGTTTAGTTGCCAGTATCCCCTGAAGTTATTTTTCTCTCTAGGAGGACTGTAGAGTTACCTCTCAGCCCTTTCCTCTTTGGACTTTAGAGTAGATCTTTGGTGTGATGCATGGACACTGCCATCCTGGGTGCCAAGGGTTTTCACCTGGAGGGTGACATTTAGATGTCACAATGAGAGGGAACCTAGAGCTCATCTAATCCAAGCCCCTTATTTCATAGGGGGGCAATGGAAGAAGGGAAGTGACTTGCCTAAGAACCCTCAGCTAGTTGGGGACACAGCCTGGACCACAGCCATTATTTCAAAGCAACTTTTCATTTTTCTCATAAAAAATCACTATAATGTTGCACCATCCAAACACCACCTTCAATTTCTACTGTCACCTTCAATATGGAAATCAGACAAGTTTACCTCTCCTCTTCTGCACAAAAGGTTAACAACTGAATGCGATGCATACTGTCACAATAAACACGCAAGGCCTTCAACCCGGGGCCTCCCTAACACATGCAAATGTTCATTCAGGGCCCTTTGTGCTGGGCTGCACATTCCCCCTCCCCACAATCTGGGGCTACTGCCTCTTTGCATATTATTTGCATTGATTTGCATAATGGACTCTGGAGCCTCTAATTTCAAATATGTAAGAGAGACTAAAACTGAAATCTAGCTTGACGTGCTTGAAGTGTGGAACCGATTTTTAAAACATGTTGGAATAAAGACAAGCGTGTGTGTGGGGTGGAAACCCACAGATTGATGGGTGCCCAGATGTCATGGGAAGGCCTCCTCCTACCAAAATTCCAATGCATACGTGAGCTCAGGACCCAAGGGAAGGAAAGGCCCTCCTCCTTCTGTTTATTTGGTTGGCTGCCCAGTCCGTATTGGGCATGACATCTGCATCTGGCAAAGGCAAGGAGGGAATTGGTGAAGAGAGAAATAGCTAATATGTACCATGAACTGCTGGAAGGGGTAAGCCTGTGCTGACACATTTAATCCTCATAGCAATCTGATGAGGCAAGCACTGTTATTAGCTCCCTGCTGCAATTGAGGAAGAGAAGCACAGAGAGGTACAGGAACCTGCCCATGGTCACACAGCTGGGGAATGGCAAGCTTCGATCTGAACTCTGGGAGCTCGGCTCCAGAGACTACACTCTCATCACCTCACTCACTGGTCTGCTCTGCCCATGCCCCCAGGATGCTCTGCACATTCAAAAGCAATGATTCAGACCTTTGGGGAATTGATTTTCTATTGTTCTTTTCTTGACTTTTCTTCTCTCTTGCCTGTTTTCTTCTATCGCTATTCCAGGGCTCTGTATGACACATCTGGTGTTCTTTTAACAATTTAGTTAACTTCATTTTGCAAGTAACTGGGGGGAGCTTGTAGTATACGATAAAAGAACTGAAAACCCCTGTTTTAATTCTCTCCTCTTCCCTAATCCTGACATCTCATGCACACCGTTGTTTGGGAGAAGAAAAATTATATATATAAAGTTTCTTTTAAAATTACTTACACGCACGATATATTTGTTACTGGATAATTTGTATAAACAGAATTTTATTTCATTTCATACTGATTTTAAATATCATCTTCTTATAAGTAGGTCTTGCTTCCCCATTAATCTAGGTTTCTCCTATAAGATATTTTGTCCATTGCCATTTTAAACCCTTATGACAATTAATCACAGGAGTCTGAGAAGTCTTCTGAGCCATCCTCTGTCACTAAGCAAGGTGGCAGCTGGGCTATCCCAGGTGCTTGGTGTGGTGATTTAAAGTTGTGTCTGAAAGTTCTCCGATACTCCTCCCACCAAGAGATAGAGTCTATTTCCCCACTCCCTGAACCTAGTGGGCCTTTGTGACTGCCTTGATGAACACAAGGAAGCTAAAGTGACACCACATGCCTTCCCAGGCCAGGGTAGAAAAGATGGCACAGTTTCTGCAGGTTTCTCTTGGAGGCTTTCAGCTCCATGACTGCCGGCTCCCTTGAGGTGGCCCCATGGAGAGACCTCACGGTGAGAGACAGGAACACCTGAGCAGCTGTCCCAGCCCCAGCCAGGCACCAGACACGAGAGTAAAGAAGCCTGCAAGATGACCCCAGCCCCAGGCACTATCGGTGGCAAGCACACAAGAGACTCCAGGTGAGAGCCGCCTAGCTGAGCCCAGTCAACCTTAAGATTTGTGAGCAAAATAAATGATTATAACTGCTTTATGCCACTGGTTTTTTTTTTTTTTGCATCCATAGATAACTGAAACACTTAGAAATTTAGCTTCTGCATCTGATGTTTCAACAACAAAAGGAAAGAGTATTTACAGCATACCAAATCTGGCCATCAAGTCTGTTTTCTACATGGGCAATAACATACAACCTTACCAGGGAAGGGGCTTTTCCAATTTCAAGATTATTGCTCTCCAATTGGAAGGGATGCTAGGACTCTCGGTATCTAACTCCTTCACTTTACAGATGAGAAGGCTGAGGCCCAACAAAGTGAAATGGCTTATCCTGGCCACACAGCTACATAGGGTTAGGGACAGGTAGGGACCCAGGCCAACTCATTGCCCGGCCAATCCAACTAAAGTTTCAAACTCAGTGTTCTTTTTATATTCACTGTGGTTCCAGTATTCTAGTGTGCTCCATTCTCTGAACTTCAATGATTCCTTTTAAAGATCAAATGTAAACTCCTAATTACTTGCAGCATGGTTTCCCTTAATCAGAAATAAATATGCATCATTGACTTCAGGGTGAACTGGGTGACTAATTTTAAGAGGCAATCCATGCCTGTGGCCTTGCTTCATTATGGAACCAAGGAGTTTTGGGTGCAAATCTTTGCTGTTTCCCTTTCTACAGGCTGCCACATTTCAAATGTTCCCTCTTGTCAAGTCCTGCTGGAGACATGCCTCATATCACATGGCTGCAGGGCAGATCAGAGCTCTGAACTAACTGGGGTCATCCCCTGACAGGTTTCAGAAATGTCTGAGATTATTGGTTCCACAGCTAGACCGACAAGGTCCATGACTTCGCTGGGAATTGTTTCCCAGAATATAATCTCTTGAACATGTGCCAGCAAGAAAACCACGTGAGATGGGCCTGTGTGCCCCAGACACACCAATGGCCTCCAGCCAACATGCATTCACCTTGGGCTGTAGCTCTGGAGGCTGACAGATCAGATCTTCCTAACGAAGGCGTGTACAGACATGTGAACACACATGCATGTGTGCTCACATATATACACACCGACACAGAGCACAGGTCCTTTCCTGGGATCAAGAAACAGGCAAGAATGACAAATTTGCAGCTTGAGTCCCCCCCCCATCATCTCCATGCTAACATATGGTTAAGTCATTTGTCCAAGATTGAAGGACTGCTGTGTAGGATTTCAACCCAGGTTTCTCTGACCCTGGCTGCCCAAGAGATCCTGGAGACTGAGAAGCCAGCTGCCATGCTTCCTCCTCAGAAGCTTGAGTAGCCCAGGGAAGGGCCCATGTTGAAAGGAACTGAGGCTCCTGGCCTTCAGTCCCAGCTGAACTTCCAGATGACAGACAGTACCAACTTGTTAGCTGTGTGAGTGAGCCATCTAGAAAGTGGATAGATCTTCTAGCCCATCAACAAGAAGTGTTTACATAGCATATATTTTTTTAAGAGACAGGATCTTACTCTGTTGCCCAGGCTAGAGTGCAGTGGCATCATTACATCACTATAGCTCACTGCAGCTTCAAACTCCTGGGCTCAAACAATCTTCTTGCCTCAGCCTCCCTAGTAGCTGGTACTACAGGCATGCACCACCATGCCCGGCTAATTTTTAAAAATATTTTTTTGTAGAGATGGGGTCTCAATATGTTGCTCCAGCTGGTCGTGAACTACTGGCCTCGAGTGATCCTCCCACCTTGGCCTCCCAAAGTGCTGGGATCACAGGCATGAGCTACCATGCCTGGCTGATTATTACTGATTTTAGACACTAAGTTTTGGGGTATGTTAGGCAGCAGCAGTAACTAGACTATCACCCATGCAGAAGTGAAATCAAAGCTCCTACAGTGACTATTCCAGATTTAGACATCAGGGTTTTTTTTTAGTGCTAGAGCTCAGCACGCTGATTTTGACTCGGGTTTCCTTATTGTCCTTTCCTGACCAGACTCAGGGAAAGAAAAACACCCCAATTCCAGGCTCTTCCTACAGCATTATGATTTCTCTGATTGACAGCCACAGGTTCACTCCCAGGAAGAAAGGAACATATGCATGCTAGGAGGGCCATGAAGCTTCCTGGCACACACACTTTATGGGCTTGGGGCACAGATGGGATAGAGCTGGAGGTTGGGACATGGTGCCAGCACATCGAGGACATGGCCATTTCCCTCAAGGAGCTGCTATTCTAGAAGGGATTAAAGTCAGCTGTGACAGGGGCACAAACTCACACACTAAATTCTCTCAAAGACTTTTCCCAAACAGAAATGAGAGTCAGAATTAGATGGATGAAAAGGTCAACTCAGCCTCTAATAAAATAACAGAGTCATTAATATTCAGGGAATATCTCTTTGACATCATGGGAAAGAAGAAAGAACACAAATGCACCAGTTCAGACTGCCTTGTACACTCCTAAACTGAAAGGAAGAGGCTCATAAAAAGTGCTCCATGTTTTACAGTAAAGAACCTGACAAACACTATGTCAGCCAGGTGATCAATGGCAACACTAACAGGAATACAGTCATGTTGATACTGTGTCCCTTGGCACGAGAATGGTACTTTATTTCTGCACTTTTTCTCCCATAAACCTATAACCCCAGTATAATCATAAGAAAAACATCAGAAAAACCCCAATTGAGGGACATTTAGACATTAAAAGGTCATCAAAAACCAGGAAAGTCTGAGAAACTGTTACAGCCAAGAGGAGTCTAAGGGGACATGATGACTAAATGCGATGTGGTACCCTGGATGAGACCCTGGAACACGTAAAGGACATTAGACTAAACCGAAGGGAATCTGAATAAAGTATGTACTCCAGTAAGAATAACGTATCTATATTGGTTCATTAATTGCGACAAATGTACCACAGTAATATAAGATGTTAATAATAGAGGAAACTGGGTACAAGATATCTAGGTATCAAGGTATCTCTGTATTACCTTTGCAGCTTTTCTGTATATTTAAAACCACTTTAAAATTTAAAAAAATATTTTCAAAATAAAGGTCCACACACAGGACAGGCAGCAGGGACAATGTGGAGGCTGTCCCGCGGGGTGGGTTCTAGAAGGGGCATAGCTGAAGTGGGGTCCGTAGGCAACTTTCCCAGGTGGGGGCGTGCAGACGGTGGGGGGCACTGAGGCCTCTCCTTTCCTCTTGCCGCTTCTGGCTCCTCAGGTCTCTCTGAATCTAGTGGGTAGATTCTGATCTAATGTGTCTTCTGATGTGTTTTGGAGCCTACTTAGAGAGGAAGGAAAATTCCACGGCTGTTGCTGCGTCTGTCTGTGTTCCCCCGATTCTCACCTTTTTAGTATTCTCATTCACAGTGTGGGCTTTGGAGGTGAAATGGTCAGGGAGACTAATAACAGTCCGAACACAGCTTTTAACCTGTTCAAATGCCAGTTGAGGAATCAGGGTAAATGCCACCCATGTAATATAAACAGCCACCACTTTCTGACCAACCCGGCTGAGTGAAAATCAAAGCTTATTCACCGATATCATGGAGCTAGATTGCCCTGTGTTTAAACATCGAGGCCATACCAGGTGTTGGACGTGGATACCTCCATCCATTCTAAGTTTCTGCTCATACTCCTTTCCTGCTAGGTGATGACGCATTCATCTGCAAAATCCAACTTCACTGTCACCTTGTCTTGGCAAAGTCAAGGACCCACAGACTGTGGCTCCCTGCCCAGTGCTCCTAGGGTACTCTGTCCCCAATCATACTGTGACCCTTCTCCCCAGAGACCTTCAGTAGAGGGCACAGTGAGAAGGCCACAAACCTGGGGTCGGTGGGATTTGGGTTCAATCCTGGTTCTGTAACTTCCTAGCTGTGGACCTCAGGCAAATTAGTTAAGCTTTGTTTTTCTCAGCTGTATCATAAGGATAATAGTGGCTAACTGCAGGGTGCTTTCAGGAGTGGGAGTAAGAGATTAAGATGCATGGAGGGCCCCACACAGGGCCTGGCACTCAACAGGTGGTAGCTCTTATTTTAGTTTCTAAACTAAACTTATAGGTCACTCCCCTGGGGCTGTGAGCCTTTTGAGTTGAATTATCTGGAGCCCCAGAACTTAGTTCACAACCTGACACACAGTACAAGCACAGTAATGCTTTTGAGACAACGTGAGAATGAAAGAATAAATAATTCCACACACCTGTGTTATTTGCAGCTGAATGCTTACCACAAAATTAGAGATGTTTGTTTCTTTGAAGACAATGTCAATGAAAGAAAGCAGTAAATAATGTCAATTCTGTAACACGGCAGTTCAGAGTGTGCATGTGTGTGCATGTGTGTATTTATCTTGTTTTTACTTTGCTTGTTTCAGCGATTAACATTAACTGCTTCAAAGAAGCACATATCCCACAAGCCAGAGGCAGGAGAAGGGTGAGCTTGAACCCGCTGGCTGCAGATCTGCTCTGGACACCCTCTCCCACAGTCGCCCCGCTGTGGTGAGGTCCACTCCTAGTTACCTAAGCCTGCATTTCTTTCCAAAGTTGTAATGGGTGGTGTGAAAGTGTTTGCCAAGATTTGGATTTTATGGAGACGAGTCCCAGGTTTTGCTGGTTCAAACTTATGCTTTTAGAAAGTTTTGATGGGAACAGTAGGAAGTGGGACAAAGCAGAGGAGTTTTTGCTGGTGGGCAGCTGACGGGGCAGCCCCAAGACAGAACAGGCCCACCGTGGTGTCTCCAGAACACCTGGCTCCTATAAACCCAACACTCACTCCCAGAGCCTACAGCCCACAGCTTGGGTGTGGCCCAGCAGGCTCCTCAGAGAACTTACCAGGACCTTTGGGACTGCCAGGGGACCCCGTGGGGAGTCCCAGGACCTGCCCAAAGAGGCTGAGGTACCCCACCTGAGCACAGCAGCGTCTGGGTACACTTAGCTGCACAATCTCCAAAGCCAGAGGAGAAGAAAAAGACACACAGTCCTGGCCTGACCATGCCTGAGAATCACCTAAAAAGAGCATTGGGGGCTTTTGACCTGACATCCTCCTGGGTGTGCTGACAGTCTAAAGTGTCATCTCAGCACAAAAGAGCTTGCTGAGGAGGGAGGAGAAGAGGCTGCGGCTGGTGGCTAGCAAGGACGATGGTAAAGTGTCAGGAGGAGGGGCATGGGCCGGGCAGAGCCCACTGGGGAGCAGCCAATGTCCAAGAAGGGGTCTGTTCCCTACTCCTGAGCCCCTGCAGCATCCCCTGTAGCGTCCTGCAAGGCTGCTTGGTGTTCTCGATTGCTTCTGGGCGGGTGGCTGCAGGGCTGTCCGGCCCTGCTCTCCTCGGTTGCCAAAGGTTCACTGCCTGCTCCAGTTTGCCTGGAACAAAATAGCTCAGGCAACACAGCTGTGCATCCTTGTGAAATTGCCTAATTTCCCCATTTCAAGGCAGGCTGCCCATACCCCAAGGTATAATTTAGGTTTTGGGCACGAGTTGGATTTCACAACTGAATTCTGAAACTGAGCCCTCTAGGCTGTGCATGCTTTTCCTCCCCTGCTCCCTCCTCCACTATCCACCCCCTTCCCCACTATCAATAATGATACTACTACTAATGCTAAATTTCCACTCATTGAGAACCTACTATGTGCCACACACTGTACTAAGCAATTTCTGTGTAGCATCTTACTCAGTCTTCACAAACCCTGTGATGCAGAAAAGAACAAACGTTAACCCATATCCTCATAGGACCTATATGATTATAAGGTACCCACACTCCACTTCTTTATTATTCTCTTTTGGGTATAGATCTGTGGATTTAGGTACCTATGTGATTAACTGTGGATTTGAAGATAGTTTTCTGGTGAAAAAACTAATAAGACCATCTTGTCCACATAAAACAGGGGAGACATAAACAACATACACAGAACAAGGAGAGAACAATGGAAGATGATCTATAATTCAGGACCATATTGGGTGGAACAGATTTTAGTTTGTCAGGGAGCCCAAGAAAGCTGGAGGAACCTGGGAAGGCTTCCTGGAGGAGGGGAAAGCTGAGTCCTTTTATTACCACTCCACCATTTGTTCATTTCTTCATTCACACATTCAACAAACACTTATTGAGGGCTGAGGGTGGCTTTGTGTTTCCCAGATAAATTAGTACCCTGATTTCAGCCATGGAGGTGGCTGTTATTACCTCATTCCCCACCATGAGCAATAAAATGCATATTGGCAGGGAAAATTCTGGCAAATTCTGAAAAGGTAAGTTTATCCATGGGCAGAAGATCTTTACAGTGTGCTATGTTCAGAACAGGAACATACATTTAAAAAGCATCTACTGTATTTGCAAGTATTTTACTCCTGCAAACTGATTTCACACAGCAACTTTTGTGAGATGGGTCTCATTCCCTAAAACTGAGATTCAGGGAGGTTAAGAGATTTATTCAAGGTGAAGCTAAGATGGACACCTAAGTACATTCATGTTTTTCTCTCCTTCTCTGTTTCCCTCTTTCTATTTTCAGCTGTAGATGCTGCCAGCTGCAAACTCCTTTAGTAGTAATGCTTGATTACTTCTGCTCCTGGTGAGCTCAGCACCTGATCAAAGGGCTCCTAGCTTCAGCAGGCCTTGGAGAAGAGAAAAAGACAACCTTGCAGAGTCAGGCTTTCCAGGGCCATTCCGTTCTGGTCTGACCTCCACTCCAGGCACCTAGTTCAAACCCTGCTTCTGAGATGAACCCAAGAAAATAAGATCAGGGTGAAAACTGGACCACGTCCCTTGAAAAACTCTAAGCTCCAGGCTAAGCCTGGGGGTAGCATGGGGAAGGCCCACTGCAACCCAGCTTGGGGATGTTGTCTCTTGCAGACACACCCTCCTCAGTAATAGAAGCGTAGCTGCCCTATCTCCCAGGTAGGAGGAGGAGGGAAAGGGGTTCTTTGCTTCTGAGATTTCCTTAGCTGATCCTCCCTTACCCAACCACAGGTCCCAACAACCCAGATGCCCAAGGCACATAGATAACACCCCCCATGTATATCCTGTGCCCTCTTTCTTCTCTTTCCTGAGGAGTGTGGAGAGAAAACACACACTGGAATCAGACAGAACTAGGTATAAATCCACTCACTAGCTTTAATACCTGGCATCAGTTTCCCAGATAAGCTAGCTAGGTTGGGATTCTGTCTAGCTCTTTCCATTCACCATGGTGTCTTCTCGTTGGGTTTTTTTAGATTTTGCATTGAGTTGATGCAATGGACGCTGCTCCTGCTGTCCACCACCCACCTTCTTCCCCCAAACCCCCAACAATGAGCCTCTCCTTCCATAGCTGCTGGAGTGTTGGCAGCCGAGGGCACATGGCTGAGCTGCTTTCAGGAATGGCCCTGGGATGAAGACAGCTGCCTTGCTCAAGGCTACACCCCCTTCCTGGGAAACCTGTATCCAAGCACTGGTTTGTGTGGGGTTAAAAGGACTGCAGCTGCCTTAAAAGAGCTTCCTTGACTCAATTTGGGAGGGCTGTGAAGGGCCATCCCAGCTCCGGAGTTCCCCATAGAGTTGGCTAAGGCCTTGGTGTGACTGCACCACAGCCCAGCTTCTCCCCCTGCCTAATCCTGCCTCCCTTACTCTCCTAAGGGTGTTGATTCTGGGAGCAATTCTCTAAAACCTCCTGTGTGCAAATTTCCAGCTCCTACTCTGCTTCTTGGGAACCAGGTCTGCAACAGATGGTGTCCAATCCATGCTTATGGTGAGGGGATGGTTGTTCGTTTTTGTTGTTCCCTTCCCGTGTCTTACTCCCCTGGATTCCTTCCATCTCATTCAACACCCCTTCAGAGATTCGCCCCCTCCAGCTAGGCTTCCTTGATGTACCCCTTCCTGGTTCTGGTCACCCTAATCATAAATGCCACTCTGACAGATGGTATGTAAGGCTTTCATTCTTGCCATTGTGTATTTTCTCACATCTTTCCATTAGCCTGGAAGCTTCTTATGAATAGGCAATTTCAAATTTAATTTTAAAATATTCCTTCTCACCCAGTCATATATAGTGATGGTTGGTGGCACTTAATCCTGCTGGCAAAAGACACTTGACAAATCCTTTATCGCTGCCCCACCTTCCTCTCTTACTATTTAATTCAGTCAGCACACACTGGCTGTCCTGTCTGAGCTAGGAATTGTCTGTGCTGTGGGGACACACAAAGAAATGTTCTCTCCCTACCATCCAGGGAGTTGGGGTCGAGCAGGAGAGCATTGTGGTAAAGTGGGTGAGCCCAGGCTGGACTGTCAAGGTTCAAACCTCCCTCTCCCACTCAGTGATCTGGGGCAAGTTATTTAAGCTCTCCATGCCTTAGTTTCCTTACCTTTAAAATGAGAATAATAAGAATATTATTATTATAACCCTGTTATTATCCACCCCATAGGATTATTGTGAGGATTAAAGGAGGCACACTGTAAGCATTATTATAAGTCTGCATTGTCCAGTATGGTAGCCACTAGCCACATGCAGCTACTGAGCACTCTAAATGTCGTTACATGCCATAAGTATAAAATACATACCCAATTTCCTCCCCCCCTTTTAGAAACTTGTATATATTCGTGGGGTACAAGTACAATTTACTGTTGAATATATTGATATATTACATTGTGGTGAAGTCAGGGCCTTCAATGTATACATTAATGAAGCAACACAATTTTACCCACTAAGCAGCCTTCCGTCATCCAACCCCCTCCCACTCTCTGACCACTGCGAGTCTCCATCATCCATCATTCCACACTCGTTGTCCACGTATACACAGTATTTGGTTCCCACATATAAGTGAGAACATGTGTTATTTGTCTTTCTGTGTCTGACTTGGTTCACTTAAGATAATGGCCTCCAGGTCCATCCATGTTGCTGCAAAAGACAGGATTTCATTCTTTTTTATAGTTGAATAGTATTCCATTGTGTATATATACCACATTATCCAATCTTCTGTTGATAGACACTTTGCTTGATTCCACATCTTTGCTATTGTGAATAGTGCTGCAATAAACATATGAGTGCATGTATCTTTTTATATATTGATTTATTTTCCTTTTTGAACAGCTAGAACTACAGGTGCATACTGCCACACCTGGCTAATTACAAAAAATTTTTTTTGAGTGGAGATGGCATCTCGCTATGTTGCCCAGGCTGGTCTCGAGCTTTTGGCCTCAAGTGATCTTCCCACCTCAGCCTCCCAAAGTGCTGGGATTATAGGCATTAGCCACCATGCATGTGTGGGGAGTGGGCTCTGTGGCTAGTGAGTGCACCGGAGCAGGCTTCCAGGAGTTGAAGGAAGAGATGGGCAGCAGTGGGCAGATGAGACATGTTCCTTTATAGGTAAGGGGGATGCAGCCACAGCGAGAGCATGGCCGAGAACATGGCGAGGACTCATATATGGCTCAGAACAATAGTGGCAACATACCATGGGAAAGGATGATCACATGGGTCCACATAGGAGATAACACCTTGGTTACATAACCGTGCTGACTCATGGCTCCCTGGAAGGCCAGCGGAAGACATACCGGCAATTACTTTAGTTTGGCCTAAGAAACGTATTGCCTGTACAAATGAATTTCCCTTACAGCATGGCCTCCAATTTTGAAAACTAGTATAAAAAATGTAGAATATTCGATTAATAACTTTTTGTATTGATTACATGTTGAAATGATAATATTTTAGATATGTTGGGCTAAATATATTGTTAAAATTAATTTTACTTTTTTATTAATGTGATACTATACATATTGAAATTATAAGTATGGCTCATATTATATTTCTATTGGACAGTGCCGATCCAAGTCTTTGCTATAAAAATAACAAAAAGCAAAATATAAGAACTACCATCATAGAGGTATATATACTGCCAGAAGGGCTACTGTAACTGTGGATGACCAGCATCAGCACCACCTGGGAATCTGCTAAAGGAAGACTGTTAGGTCCCCCTTCCAGATTGAATTAGCAACTCTGAAGAAAGGTCTGTCACCCACCACACTAGTAACGGAGAAGATGGAGGGCAGGAGAGGACACACAGAAACGGTCTAGGCATTTAGTAAGTTTGACATAAAAATAGTCAGAGGGCCTACAGCAAATATCCATCCCACTTGGCTTGTTTTCTCCAGATGCTTTTTTCTGGAAACAATGCCCTCTGGCCTAGTTAGGTCCCCTGCCCTCTGCACCTTTTTCATCTAAAGTGTGCCAAGAACAAATGGAATCTAAACAGTGTGCCCTTAGTGGAATTAATTTGCATTTCTACAGCATGACCTCAATAGGTGTGTGTGCTATTCCCTGTGATGTGCTCACCACCAGCTGGACGTGGTGCAGGCGGGCAGCCCAGGTTCAGAGCAGAGGGCAGGAGGCAAGCAGCAAGAGCTCAGCAGCCAGCCCGTGACAAGTGGGTCGGCTTCTAAATAGAGCCACTTCCTGTGAGTACATAAGCCAGGGCAGGATTAGCAGCGGCTGCAGAGATCCCTGCCCGTTAGGAGAAGATTCTACACTAACGCCATGATTTTGCTTTGGATTTATGGTCTTTATTTTCTCTGGGGCTCCTACCAAATGGGGATGCCTTTCAGTAGATGAAGCCCAGATTTTGCCCTTGGTCTTCATAGAGAGGGACATGAGTCCAAAGAAGCCCCTGCATTGTGGCATGGGTATGACACGGTGTGACTCAAGGGACTTGGTAAGCTCAGGCCCCATTTCTTTCCCTGGGGGAATGGGAGGGGATAGCTGGGAAGAGGGGGCTCCGTGGGACATCATCACCATGGAGGATGCTGCGGGTGCGGAACAGACTCATCCTTATACAGAAGCCTGTCTTTGCTCTCTGCTCACCCCACCCCCTGCCCCAGGTTCCTCTTTATTTAAAGCTTGTGAGCTCGCAGCCATCTCTGCTCATAATGATGATATCACCTTTATGCACTGTGAATTATGCTGCCGAACTTTGGGGCCAGCAGCAAGGTTTCTGTTACACTGTTTTCTGTAAATATGTGTAGCTTTGGGTCTGTGGCCCTCATCCACCCACAGTAGGAAGGGCAAGCATCACATGAGCAGTGACAGCTGCATCAGGTTTACTGGCAACAACACTAATAATATTAATCATAGAAGTGATAGTTACAGTGGTGGTGGTGGTGAAGAATGGTCAAATAGATATCATTTATTTGGTCCTACTACGTTCCACGTACTGTGTTAAGTACTTTCCTACTATGCCAGATTATATTTTCCAAACATGATGGTGCCAAAATATCTCATCCCACAGGTTCTTTTAATAATGTGATGTTGATTGAGAGGTGGGGTCTGTGTTCCCTCCCCTTGAGTCTGGGCAGGCCTGTGACTCTGGCAGAAGTGACTCAATGAGTTCCAAGGCTAGGTCATGAAAGACAATGTGTAATAAGTTCAGCCACCCTGGAGCTACCACACAGAGATGGAAGGAGATGCCCAAGGAGTCCCAGCTGTCCAAGCCCCCAGCTGTATGAATCTTCCCAGCAGCAACTGCCAGACATGTGAGTGGGCAAACCTTCAGGTGACTTCAGCCTAGTTGACCCGAGTGAAGCAGAGATGAGATCTCTCCTCTAAATCCTGTCCAAATTGCAGGTTTTCTAACAAAATAAATAGTTTCATTGTTTTAAAATGCTATTTTTTTGGGTGGTTTTGTTACACAGTAATAGTAAATGGAACTCCTACATTATGCCATTAGATCCACATGGTAATCTTTCAAACTAGGCATTATGGCTATCTTACAGATGAGGAAATATGCAATGGGTTAAGTAATTTGCCTGAGATTTCACAGCTGATATGTGGCAGAGTTGAGCTGCAAGCCCAGGACTATCTTGCTCTGAGCACAGGATTGTGGAGTCACATCTTACCTAGCCTGGCCACTACAATGGGTCTGTAGCCCTGCCTAGAAAGTCTGTTAGATTACACATGAATCCACATGGATATCTGTAGGCAGAAATGACCACTAGGTCTTTTCATATGTCATCCTTCAAGGTCTGCAGATAAGGCTGATTCTTATGCCTGGTATGAAAAGACATTTGACCTTGAAGTGGGAATGGGAACAAAGGATGCTGGTGGCCTTGAGCTTGCATGAGAGCTGTGATGTCCTAGAACTCTGGAGGACTTTTAGAGGTTGGCCCGCTTTTTTTCTTTTTTATCCATCCATAATATTATTTTAAGGAATGTGTTCTAAGACTCAAAAATCTTCTTCACTGTCTTTTACTCTGGAGTCTGGTTAGTAAGCTGGAGATAGCCCATTTGGGATAATTTTTCAGGGATACAGAAAAGTCAGATGTGCTCCGTACATTCCACCAGCTGGTACACCCAAAATGGCTTGGGGGCTACAGTTGGAATTGGCAAACAGAGGGAATACCATCAGAGACAGTGTACAGTAGGGGGGAGCAATGGTCACCAGCTTCACTTGTGGTGGATGGGACCTTCAACCCGGTGGAGCAGGTTTGCTCCTACAGAGCTGGGTTCCAGCCTGGATCCCCAGCTGGCTTGGCTAAACACAGAACAGGTGCAGTCAGGGTCTGCTCATACCTCTCTATTCTTCTGGGGGTTCCCACACTTTAGGGCAGAGGCTTACCCTATCTGCAATCATACTGGAGACCTGACTTGACCCATTTTCTAATTACTGAATATTCCTTCCTCTTTCATTGCTCCTTTTTGAGTGACTCAGGGAGTCATTTGTTCCCTTCTTTTTAAAATTAACTTTATTGAGGTATAATTTATATGCAATAAAATTCACCATTTTAAGTGTACATATTGATGAGTTTTAACAAATGTATACACTTTTGTAGCCACTACCATAAATCAAGACACAGAACACTTCCATCTTGCCATGAAGTTCCTTTGTGTCCCTCTGTAGTCTAATCTCCTCCCCAGCCCCCAATCCAAGCCAGTGATCTGATTTCTATCACTTTAGGTGTATTTTTTCTGTTCTAGATTTTCATGTAAGTAGAATTAAATAGAATCATTTGTGTCTGGCTTTCATTCAGCATAACATCTGTGAAATTTATCCATTTGCTGCATGGATCAGTGGTTTATTCCCTTTTTATTGCTGTGTAGTATTCCATTACATTCGTTTTTTTTTTTTTTTTTTCCCCTCCCCCAATTTGTATTTTCATTTATCTGATGATAAACATTTGGGTTGTTTCCAGTTTAGGGCTATTATGAATAAAGCTGCTGTAAACATTTGTTTACATGTCTTTGTGTGGACATATGTTTTAATTTATCTTGGGTAAATACCTAGAGATGGAACTGCTAGGACATATGGTAAATGTATATTTAACTTTGTTAAAAACTGCCAAACTGTTTCCCAAAGTGGTTTACCATTTTACATTTTTGTCTTAAAATTTAATTATGTTTATCAACAGATTGATTAACTGATTGTTTAGGTAATAAAGTATATTGGCATCATCCAAAAGTCAAAATGCAGAAAATAAATACAGTGCAATGTCTTCCTCCCAGTGTTAACCCACCTGAAGGTGAACAGTGTTACCAGTTCCTCAAGGCCTGAAACATTCACAAGGAAACAATTACCTACAGTTTCCTTCTCTCACTTTTTACACAGACGAGTGTGTCTTGGACACACTTTGCTTTTCTCATTTAACAATATATCTTGGATATTGTTAAAGAGTCATTTCCCAAAGTGTGTTCTGAGGAACTCTAGCCATCACTCTGTACCTATAAGAAAAGGGTTCCCAAATTAACTTGGGAAAATGCTGCATACTATGGCTACCTCTTAAAAATTGATAATGCACATCAGCTTATTAAAGGCTCTAAGAAGTCCTGGGATTAAAAAAGCAGAGCATCCAAAATTATTTGACTGGAGAATGTTTCTCTGCAGCAATACCTACTTAACATTTTGCAGAATGAGAATTCTGCAGAATACTCTCCGATGAAGAATGAACAAACTTTTTCTGTAAAGGGCCAGACAGTAAACATTTTAGGCTTGTGGATATGGTGTTGGTTGCAATTACAGTACTCAGTTCAGCCATTGTAGGGTGAAGGCAGCTGCAGACAAGATGTAAATGAATGGGTGTGGCTGTTTCAATAAAACTTTATTTACAAAAAGTGGCAGCAGACTGTAGTTTGCTAACTCCTGATCCAGAGTATGGAAGGACTTGGAAGGTTTCTGTTATGGTGTGTTTTTGTTTTTGTTTTCCTTTTGGTAAGACAGGCTTTCTCTGTCACCCAGACTGGAGTACAGTAGCATCATCATAGCTCACTGCAACCTCCAACTCCTAGGCTCAAGCAATCCTCCTGGCTCAGTTACCCAAGTAGCTAGGACAACAGATGCATATCACCATGCCCTGCTAATTTTTAAAAATTATTTCTTGTAGAGATGGGGTCTTGCCATGTTGCCCAGGCTAATCTGGAGCTCCTGGCCTCAAGCAATCCTCCCACCTTAGCCTCCCAAAGTGCTGATATTATAGGTGTGAACCACTGCACCTGGCCCCCATTAAGTTTTGAAAGTGTTTTCCAAATTAGGGGGAAGGTATCCTGGAGCAGAGGCTGGGGAGAATAAAAACTGCCAAGAACTGAATGAACAACTGCTCAATCTGAAACCACTTGCCTACCCTCTTCTCCTCTGCATCCCGCCATCCCCTCTATGCCCGGAGGGTCCACCTAGAGCACTGGAAAAGGGCATCCGTGCTTCACATCGTCATGCTCTATCTGATTAAATAAATGTCCCATGACTAAGTGGAGGCTTTTGGATTCTGGGCTTCAGCACCATCATCTGTAAGACCACAGACTTCTTGACAGATTACTCCTTCTAGGATTTCATGAAATCTTTGTCCATGTCAGAACCGTATGAGGATGAGTGAGCTTGTGGCCAGAAAAGTGCTAGACACATGTAATTCTGGGAGTGAATTTTATGTTTTCTTATCTAACAGTTGGGCCATAGATACGACACTTATCTAAGGAAATTCTAGCTCTTCTGTTTTAAGCACCATATTTCATCAAATTAAGAAGCAACACACTATTGTTTTATGTGCCAGTGAGAAAAAAAGCTTCCAATTAAACTATAACACAATGCTTTCTTACATTTACAATTCTTAGTATATGCTTACTGAAAGAGCTCCCTTAGACTTATCCTGACAGTTTTATGATATATCCTGCTGCCTTCAGTTACCGCACATGGTGCGTAACTGCCAATCCTTTCACAAAACACCCAGTTTCAAGTGCCTTGTGAGTGTCTTGTTTTTTTCGGTCCCTCTTCTCCTACTCCTTCCTATGGAATGGAAACCATTCTTATAATGATGAATATTGGTTCCATAAATATCAAACTTCTGCCCTGCACTCTGCTCTGCCCTTCTGCACACACAACTTTTTGTTTCATTGCTGAGTCACAGTGAATCTCTGTGAAGGCTTTTAAAACAGAAGTTAGATACACATATAGTGCCAATGACACATTTGCCTCAAACGGAGAGATGATGAGGTGAACTACAACCGACATTTGCTCAGACGTGGGCAACAGTTACTACGTCCCGAGTGTGGTCTGGCTGACAGTGACCGTAAGATACCTCCTGGTTTCAGAGATATGAAAAGGAACAGAAGTTTCTCTAATAACATAAACCTAAATGAATATGTGTGATTAATTAAACAAAGTTCTAATTGTGAACTTTAGGAGGTAAAGAGATAACTTGTTGCTTCAAAGCAAGCGTTTTTCTTCTTCACAACCATTCTCAAATGCTCTGCAGTGACATTCAGACACTTTCGGCTGAACATCTGTGTGCTGGAAGTCACCTGGCTGAAAACCGGTCTAAGTACGGAATTCTCGCAGGGGCTAACTTGGTATGACCCACAAAACTGTATCTTCACACTTGCCTGTCCTCCCTCCTGCCCTCCCGTGAGCTCAAAAAGGATCTTATGGTTTACATAATGAATTATGTATCAGGGTATGAAATGCTGATCATTTTAAAGTAAGAAAATCAGAAGTCAACTACAGCTAGTATTTTTAAACATGTGCTTAGCACATATGCCAAAGGAATGTGTAAGGGAAAAAGCCAAATTAGGAATTTATATCCATTTTAAAAAATGGTTATATGACATTTAAAGTAAGATGTGACAAGCTCCTGCTACCAGTTAAGGATGCTGCCTGGCTCCTTAAGCTGCTCTCTGAGCCCGGCTTGCCAGGTTCTGTCTGGTGGCGTGGGGGTGGGGGTGGGGGTGCAGGGATGTGGTGGAGGGTGGGTGCATGCGGGGGCGGCAGCAAGAACACCCTGCCACATGGTGGGCCTCTCCTCTTGGTCATGGATCTCGCGTCTTTCTCCTTTTGAGGTTCAGGTCTAACTCCAAACCCATGTTCTTTATATCCCTTGCTGATTAACAGAGGTGCTGCTAGAATCCAATATAAAAGCCCTAATATTTCTGTTCTGTATAACTTACTGTCACAAACAAGCTTCCTGGCAAAGCTCCCTTAGAGAGGGGCCCGAGTGATTTGATGTTCTGGATGCCAGTTCACCCTCCTGGGCTCCTGTAACACGGCCGGAGTCTCGGATGCCTGGCCAAACCCATGTGAATCTGAATCTTCAGCTGTGCCCCAGCTGGGCAGTGTCCCTGGCTCAGAGCTTCACTGGCAGACACCCGATGTGGTTGGTCTGTGCTGTACACCTTTCATACTTTCCAAAAGGCTTCGAGACAGAACAGGCACAAACCTAACTCTTGTAACATACAAATTGAGATCAAGACTTTACAGAGGAATAGAAGACTAAAGTGAGCTGAGGCAGAGGTGGAAACAAATGCACCAAGGAGAAGCAAGAGCCACCTGTGAAATTCACGCTGCTCTGCGTGCCTCCCGTCCTCTCATTGCTAGGCAACCTTAAAGGACACAAGCGAATCAATGGACACAAGCAAGCTGATGCTTCTCTAGGATGTCAAGCAACACCGTTTCGGAGAGATCACATGCCTGCCTTGCGCTTATGAAGGAAAGTTTGGGTAAATGGGCATGATTAAATTGGATAGCAGGCAAGACATAACTCTGTTCGTTTTCTGAAAGGGAGAGCCTGAACAAAGAGATGAGGGAAGATAAAGAGGTTCTTGGCTGGTTCCTAAACTGTCTCCATGTGTGTTAAGTTTAAGAAGTGATTATTTCTTTCCACTGGACCACCTTTCTCCCAATCCAAATCTTATACCTAGGACTTCCTCATGTCCAGAGCATGAAGGTGATAGAGTTGGGGCAGATCACGTGCCCACTTTAAGTTAGAGTAAGGTCCTAATTTATGGGGTCAGAGACAGGTGACTGCACAAAGCCAAAAGCAGATATAGCAATCCTTGGCATGGGTGGCTGGGTTCCATTGCCCTCGTGGATAAGACCTTTCTAGTATCTGAAGTCATGCTGGACTCTTGTTATGCCCCTGCTCTTGCAGGCTCAGGTCTTCCATCTTCACTTTGGAAGAATTAAGATTACATATGCTTCCATTTAAGGAATGCATACACAGAACAGGCTCTCCTGACTCTTAAGACAATATCAGCATCGGATTGTTCTCCATATCTTCTTCTAATGGGGGTTGGATTGGGTGGGTGAAGCCGGCATTATTAATATCCTGACATCCCTGAACAACATCTTTGTCTTCAGCTTTCCAGTATTAGGGAAGAGGTTCCCCTCCACCCCCACCATGTCATTCTGCTGCTCAAAAGTCTTGTTGGCTTCCTTCAGTTTAAGGACAACTTTCAAGATCAAGACTACAAAGGTGGCTAAGTGGCTCTGACATGATAAGAAATATACATTTGGTCTCTGCCTGGTTTCCTGGCATACAGCTTCTTTTAGCATGTTAATGAGATGACTGGTGGCTAGGGGCTCCTGGATGGAGTCAGGATGGGGGCTGGTTGCCAGGGGAACCAACCAAGTGATTAGAGGATTGGAACTTTCAGTCCCACCTCCCTGACCTCTGGGGAGGGGCAGAGAGGGGAGAGGGGCTGGAGGTTGAGTTCACGGCTAATGGCCAGTGATTTATCTCACCATGCCTATGTAATGAAGCTTCCGTAAAAACTCAAAAGGAAAGGGTTCACAGAGATTCTGGATTGCTCAGCACAGAGGTGCTGGGAGGGTGGTGCACCCAGAAAGGGCATGGAAGCTCTGTGCCCCTTCCCACATACCTTGCTCTCTGTATCCCTTCCATCTGTCTGTTCCTGAGTAGTACCCTTTAATAACAAACCAATAAGCTAGTGAGTAAATGGTGTTCCTGAGTTCTCTGAGCTGTGCCAGAAAATTATTAAACCTGAGGAGGAGGTTGTGGAAACCTCCAATTTATAGCCAGTCAACAGCACAGGTACAACCTGGACTTGCGACTGGCACCTAAAGTGTGGTCTTGTACTGAGCCCTGAACCTGTGAGATCTGATGCTATTGCTGGGTAGATAGAGACAAGATAGAGTTAAATTATACGACACCCAGTTAGTGCTTGGAAAGTTGGGGAATTGGTTGGGGTGGGAAAAAACCCCACACATTTGGTGTTGGAAGTGTTCTGTGTTGAGTGTGAGCATAGAGAAAAGCAATTTGTTTTTTGCTACTAGTGGCAGAGCTGAAACTTGAACCTTTCTAACTGTTCAGAACTATGACTCCCTGCCACACACAAGCATGCCTGGCAGCAACTAGAATTCCTAAGTCAAATGAAGCTGCTATGTTCTGTGTTTTTGTTTTGTTATCCTTTCTGTTAGGTTAATACAAAAATAAATTAGTAAATAAAATGCTGTAAGTATTCACAGGGGCACCAATGATGCAATCTCCTTCAAGTTTAAGAAATGAGGTAATATTAGCTTTTGAGATGACACCAACTTTTTTTGGGGGGGAAATTATTTTATTTTTTTATTTCAGCATATTATGGGGCTACAAATGTTTAGGTTATGTATAGTGCCCTTGTCCCCCCTGCCCAGAGTCAGAGCTTCAAGCGTGTCCATCCCCCGGACCGTGCGCATCGCACTCATGTAAGTTTATACCCATCCCCTTCTCCCCCTCCCATCTGCCCGACACTGGATGAATGTTATTCTTATATGTGCACTTAGGTGGTGATCGGTTAAAACCAATTTGATGGTGAGTATATGTGAGATGACACCAACTTTGTATTCTGCGTTTTGTGTGTGTGTGTGTGTGTGTGTGTGTGTGTGTGCGTGTGTGCGTGCATCTGATAATTAGTTCTCAACCTTGCTTCTCAGTGGAATCAATGAGAGTTTGGAAAACTCCCCAGGTGGATCTAATGTGAAGCCGAGACTGGGAGTCAGTGTTCTAAGAACGGCTGCACACTAAGTCTTCCGCCAAGGTCTCCATAGCCCATCTCACCGAACAGGGCCTGAGAGGGACCGGAGGTGGGGTAAAGAGCCACGTCCAGGGGGCTGGGGGAGTACTTTCAGCTGTGTGATCTTGACCACTTTGCACCTCGCTTTACCTGTACAATGGAGGTTTATGAAGATTTGGTGTGATAATATAGGAAAATGCCTCTCACAGTGTCTTGTACAGTCATAAGTATTTTTGTCCTAAGGGTGTTTTGTTCCTTCCTAGAGCCTCGTATCTTCTCACTGTGCATCAGCCTTCGCAAGCGCTCAGAACAGGGTAGCAAGTGAGAACATGGGACACTGAGAGAGCACCTACAGCAAAAGCCCACCACACTGCATGTTCAGCAGCTCCTGTGGTGCTGACTTTCTAAAACAGGCAAACGACGGTGGGGGGAGCCACCCAGGATGTGCAAGTTGCAGGGAGAGGAAGGAGCCAGTGGGAGAATATTCCCTGGAGACCATGCTCTCTTATAAGCATGTTGAATTTGAAATAAGCAGGGCCCTCGGGGTGACTGAAGATCAGGCCCTCCCCACCAGACACAAATGTGAAATAATCCTGAGGATCTGGGAGCAAACAGCTCAGCCACAAACCAAGACTGACATGCTCTATTGTTTAGGGCTTTGAGAAAAGCAGCACTGGAAGAAAAGTCAGTCCTTATAGGAAAGGGAGGTCGCACCAGGACCATAATTATGCTGGTAGCTTTTCCTACTGTCTTCTCCTCCCACCTGTACCCCCCCGCCTCAATAAAACCAACTGTCATGATTGCAGTTTGACAATTATTTTTAAATCTGATTTGAAAAATATCACATGGTGTAGCAGAAAAGAAACAGGCTTTGTAATATAACTTAGGGAACCCTGGACGTCGATGTCATTAAAGTGTTCCTCTTGGTCTCCTGCCTGGAGGGTGTGGGGCTGGCTACTAGTATTCTGGGAGCAAGCTGGGGAAGAGGGCCAGGGTCTCAGCATTCAGTGTGTAAACTGCCCTTTACCACTCTATTTCTGTACCCAGTGCCCGATGTTTCCAGCATGCCCCTGCATTTTAGATCTGCAGAAAGTGGGTCTCCAGGATTCTGCCGGGGTAAAGCAAGTGCAGACCCCCAGCTGCCTGGAATGTAGGAAAGCTCTGGAGATCCAACTGCTTCTTACATGGTCATTCAACCATCTGACCTGGACTCCCACCTCTACCCCTATTTCCAGGGGTTCCTAGAATTACTGCCAATTCCTGAGCTTTTGGGAGGTTTTTGCAGTTGGTTCTAGGTCTTCCCCACTCCCAATTTAGGATCTGACCTTCTCCACTTGTCTTCTAGCTCCTTTTTAGTTTTTAAAATTGACACATTGTAATTGAACATATTTAGGGGGTACAATTTGATGTTTTGATGCATATATATGTTGTATAATGATCAAATCAGGATATTTAACACATCCATTACCTCATGTATTTATAATTTTTTTGTGGTGAGAACATTCAAAACCCTCCTTTCTACCTATTTTTTAATATATGATACCTTATTGTTAACTATTATTACCATGCTATGCAATAGATCACCAGAACTTGTTCCTCTTGTTTTTTTTTTTTCACCTGCAGTTCCATGCACTTTCTATCTAACTTTATATTTGTATCCCTTGACCAACCTGTTCACCATCCTCTTCTCCCCTCTCCCCTCCACAGTCACACTTTCTGGTAACCACTGTTCTACTCTCTGCTTCTATGATAAATATTTTTTGTTTTTAGATTCCAAATATGAGTGAGATCATGCACTATTTGTCTTTCTGTGCCTGGCTTATTTCGCTTAACATAATGACCTCCAGTTCCATCCATGTTGTTGAGAATGATATGATTTCATTCTTTTTTATGGCTGAATAGTATTCCATTGTGTATATATACCACATTTTCTTTGTCCGTTTGTTCACTGATGGACACTTAGGTTGATTCTATATCTTTGCTATTGTCAATAGTGCTGTGATAAATATGCAAGTGCAGGTTTCCCTTTGATATACTGATTTCTTTTCCTTTGGCTAGATACCCACTAGTGGGATTACTGGGTCATATGGTAGTTCTAGTTTTAGTTTTTTTGAGAAATCTCCAGACTGTTTTCCATAGTGGTTATATTAATTTACCACCCCACCAACAGAGTTCCCCTTTCTCCACATCCTTGCCAGCGTCTATTATTATTTTTCTTTTTAATAATAGCCATTCTAACTGGGTAAGATATCTCACTGTGGTTTTGACTTCCATTTTCCTGATGATTAGTGATGTTGAACATTTTTTCATATATCTGTTGGCTATTTGCATGTTTTCTTTTGAGAATTGTCTATCCATGTCCTTTGCCCACTTTTTAATGGGCATTATTAATGGGATTATTTGAGGTTTTTTTCATTGTTGAGTTCCTTGTATATTTTGGATATTAGTCCCTTGTTGGGTAAATAGTTTACAGATATTTTCTCCCATTCAACAAGTTGTCTCTTCACTCTGTTGATTGCTTCCTTTGCTGTGCAGAAGCTTTTTAGTTTAATATAGTCCCATTTGTCTATTTTTTTATTTTTTATTTTTTTATTATTATTTCAGCATATTGTGGGGGTACAAAAGTTTAGGTTATATATATTGCCCTTGCCCCCCCTCCCCCGAGTCAGAGCTTCAAACGTGTCCATCCCCTAGCCCATTTGTCTATTTTTAAGTTATCAGTGCTTTTGAGGTCTTAGCCATAAGATCTCTTGCCAAGACCAATATCCTGAAGTGTTTTCCTTATGTTTTCTTCTAGTAGTTTCATAGCTTTGGGTCTTACATTTAAGTCTTTAATCCATCTTGAGTTAATTTTTGTAGAAGGTGAGAGATAGGGGTCCAGTTTCATTCTTCTACATACGGATATCCAGTTTTCCCAGCACCCTGTTCATTGAAGAGGGTGTCCTTTCCCCAGCGTATGTTCTTGGTACCTTTGTCAAAAATCAGTTGGCTCTAAATATGTGAATTTTTCTGGGTTCTCTATTCTGTTTCATTGGTCTGTATGTCTCTTTTTATACTAATACCATGCTGTTTTGGTTATATAGCCTTGTATTAATAATATATTTTAAAGTCAGGTAGTGTGATGTCTCCAGCTTTGTTATTTTTGTTCAGAATTACATTGGCTATTTAGGCTCTTTTTTGGTTCCATATTAATTTTAAGATTTTTTTTCTCTTTCTATGAAAAATGATATTGGTATTTTGATAGGAATTTCATTGAATCTTTAGATTACTGTAGGCAGTATGGTCATTTTAATGATATTAATTCTTCCAATCTATAAGCATGGAATTCCTTTCTATTTGTTTGTGTCCTTTTGAATTTCTTTCATCAATGTTTTGTAGTTTTACTTGTAGAGATCTTTCACATCTTTGGTTAAATTTATTCCTAGGTATTTTATTTTTTGGTAGCTATTGTAAATGGCAGCATTGTCTTTTTCATTTATTTTTTGGCTATTTCATTATTGGTATATAGAAAAGCTATTCATTAGCATATGTTGATTTTGTATCCTGCAACTTTATTCAGTTTGTTTTTCAGCTGTAAGAGTTTTTTTGGTGGAGTCTTTGATCATGTCATCTGCAAAGAGGGATAATTTGACTTCCTCTTTTCCAATTTGGATATCCTTTCTTTCTTTCTCTGGCTAGGACTTCCAGTACTATGTTAAGAATGGTAAGAGTGGGCATCCTTGTCTTGTTCCAGTTCTTAGAGGAAAGGCTTTCAATTTTTCCCCATTCCGTATGATGTTAGCTGTGTCATATATGGCTTTTATTATGTTCCTTCTATGTCTAGTTTGTTGAGAATTTTTATCATGAAGGGATGTTGAATTTTATCAAATGCTTTTTCCATGTCTTTTGAAATGATTGTATAGTTTCTGTCCTTCTTTCTGCTGATGTGATGTATCATGTTTCTTGATTTGCATATGTTAAACCCTTGTATCCCTGGTATAAATCCCACTTGATCAACGTGTATTATCTTTTTGATATGCTGTTGGACTTGCTTTACTAGTATTTTGTTGAGGACTTTTACATCTGTGCTCATCAGGGACATTGGCCTATAGTTTTCTTTTTTTGTTGTGTGCTTGTCTGGTTTTGGTATCAGGGTATATTGGTCTCATGGAGTAAGTTAGGGAGAATTTCCTCTTCAATTTTTTGTACTAGTTTGAGGAGGATTAGTATTAGTTCTTCTTTATATGTTTGGTAGAATTTGGCAGTGAATACATCCAGTCCTGAGCTTTTCTTTGTTGGGAGGCTTTTTATTACTGATTAAATTTGCTACTTGTTATTGGTTTGTTTAAGTTTTCTATTTCTTCCTGATTCAATCTTCGTAGGCTGTATGTTTCTAGAAATTGTAAGTGTTTGTTGCTATAAACTTCCCTCTTAGTACAGCCATTTTTTGTATCCCACAGATTTTGGTATGTTGTGTTTCCATTTTCATTATTTTCAAGAAAATTTTTAACTTTTCATCTTAATTTCTTCATTAACCCCATTGTTGCTGAAGAGCATGTTGTTTAATGTTCATGTATTTGTATAGTTCCCAAAGTTACTCTTGGTATTGATTTCTAGTTTTATTCCACTGGGGTCTGAGAAAATACTTGATATAATTTTTTTTTTGGAGACAGAGTTTCACTCTGTTACCTGGGCTAGAGTGCCATGGCATCAGCCTAGCTCACAGCAACCTCAAACTCCTGGGCTTAAGCAATCCTACTGCCTCAGCCTCCTGAGTAGCTGGGACTACAGGCATGTACCACCAAGCCCGGATAATGTTTTCTATATATTTTTAGTTGCCCAGCAATTTCTTTCTATTTTTTTAGTAGAGATGGGGGTCTCACTCTTGCTCAGGCTGGTCTTGAACTCCTGACCTAGAGCGATCCTTCCTCCTCAGCCTCCCAGAGTGCTAGGATTACAGACGTGAGCCACCGCGCCCGGCCTGATTTCAATTTTAAAAAATTTGCTGATACTTGTTTTGTGCCCTAACACATAGTCTATCTTGGAGAATGTTCTATGTATTGACAAGAAGAATGTGTATTCTGCAGTTGGATAAAATGTTCTGTAAATGCTTGTTAGATCCATTTGTTCTAAAGTACAGTTTAAATCTAATGTTATAATACTTTGCTGATTTTCTGTCTAGAAGATCTGTCTAATGCTGAGAGTGGAGTGTTAAAGTCCCTCACTGTTATTGTATTGTATTGAAGTCTCTCTCTCTCTCTCTCTCTTTAGATCTAGTAACATTTGCTTTATGAATCTTGGTGCTCCAGTGTTGGGTGCATATATATTTAGAATTGTCATGTTCTCTTGATCCCTTTGTCATTATATAATACCCTTCTTTGTCTTTTATTTTCTGTTTTTGACTTAACATCTGTTTTATCTGATATAACTACTCCTGCTTGATTTCAGTTTCCATTCGCATAAAATATCTTTTTACATCCCTTTACTTTCATTCTATATGCATCTTTACAGGTAAATTATGTTTTTTGTAGGCAGCACATAGTTAAATCATGTTTTTTAAAATCCATTCAGCCAGTCTATATCTTTTAAGTGGAGAATTTAATCTGTTTACATTCAAGGTTTTTATTGATACGTGAGGCTTTGTTCCTGTCATACCATTAATTTTTTTTTGGCTGCTTTGTATGTTATTTGTTTGTTTCTTTTTGTCTTATTGTTTTTCATTGTGGTTTGGTGGTTTTCTGTAGTGGAACCATTTGAGTCCTTTCTCTTCCTTGTTTGTGTGTTTGCTTTATCATTGAATTTTATACTTCCATGTGTTTTCACAGTGGCAAATGTTGTCTTTTTACTTGCAGATTTAGAACTCCCTTGAGCATTTCTTGTAGGGCCATTCTAGAGATGATGAATTTCCTCAGCATTTGCTTGTGTGGGAAAGACTTTATTTCTCCTTCACTTATGAGGGATAATTTTGCTGTTATAGCATCCTTGGCTGACAGTTTTTTTTTTTTTTTTCCCAACACTTTATCATCCCATTGTCTCATGGCCTTTAAGGTTTCTGCAGAGAAATCCACTGTTGATCTGATGGGGGTTCCTTTAAAGGTGACTAGATGCTTTTCTCTTGTGCTTTTTAGAATTCTGTCTTTGTCTCTGACTTTAGACATTTGACCACAACATGCCATGGAGAAGACCCTTTTGCATTGTATCTGTTTGGGGATCTTGGAGTCTTCTGTATTTGGATATCTAAATCTCTTGCTAGACTTCGGAAGTTTTCATCTATTATTTGTTGAATAGGTTTTCTAACCCTTTTCTCTTAGCCTTCTGGGACCCCAATAATTTAAATGTTTGATCACTATGGTATCTCATATGTCACAAAGGCTTTGTTCATTCCTTTTAATTCTTTTTTCTTTGCTTTTGTATGGCTGGATTATTTCAAAAGAACTTTCTTCAAGTTATGAAATTCTTTCTTCCACTTGATCTAGTATATTGTTGAAGGTTTTGAATGTACTTTGTATTTCATTCAATGAATTCTTAGTTCCAGAATTTCTTTTTGGTTATTTTTTATGATACCTATCTCTTTGGTAAATTTCTCATTCATATCCTGAATTGTTTTTCTGATTTCTTTGTACTGTTTATCAGAATTCTCTTGCATCTTACTGAGCTTATATAGAATCAATAATCTGAATTCTTTTCCTGGGGTTTCATAAATTTCTTCTTGATTGGGATCTGTTGCTGGGGAAATATTGTGTTCCTTTGGAAGTGTCATTATTTATTTTTCATGTTTCCTGTGTCTTTATGTTGATATCTGTGCATCTGGTATAATAGTGGCTTCTTCCAATTTTTTGAATTTGCTTTCATAGGGAAGAATTTTTTCTTGAAGATGTATCTATGCTGTTGGCTGGGCAAGACCCTTTGGTTTTGATTCTGGGTGCATGCAGTAGTGTAGTCTCTATGATGTTTTGGGCTATAAACAGCAACAGTGGTATCTGTAATTTTCTTGGTGGCTTAGGGTACAGTTTTTAGTAGAGACTATGGTGAACTTTTGCTGGAGACTGGGATGCCAGGTAGGCCTGTTTTTGGGCCTCAGTGGTGGCAGCTGTGGGCTGAGTGTGCCTATCCTTGGGCCCCAGGGTGGTGTACGTTGGCATCAGTGTTAGCAGGTTCAGGTGGGCTGATTCTTGAACCTCCAGGTGGCTTAGTTAGATGCCAGTAGTGACAGAAGTGGACCAGGTGGGTGAGGCAGGTTCTCAGGCCCCTGGACAGCTGCTGTGGCTTGGGCAGTGGCAGGCGGGAGTGGTGGGATGGACCTCTGAGTCCTGAGCAGTACATGTTGATTTTGGCATTAGCTGCAATGGGCTAGGTGGGGCCAGCCTCAGGGCCTGCAGGTGGCATGTGAAGGTAGGTATCAGCTGTGGTGGTAGCGGCTAGGTGGGTAGTCCCAACCTCAGGCCCGTGGGAGGAGTGTTTAGGTGCCAACAGTGGTGGACTAGGATAGGAAATCCCTTGGATCCTAGACTGTGTGCTCTGACAGAGGGGTGGCAAAGCTGGACTGGGTGGGCTTGTCCTCAAGCACTCTGATGGTCTGTGCAGGTGTCCCTTGTGGTAAGTAGGAGTGGGGAGATCTCTAGGACACTGGTGGAATGCTGGAGGGGTGAGGGCATTGCTGCCTTTGACAGCAGCAGACTATGCTGGTGGGTGGGGAACACAAGTACCACTCGCACCTCAGCCCCAGTGGTGCTTCTGCCTCAGCTCTTGCTGCTGTAGCTACTGTCTCGCTCATGTCTCAGCCCTGACTGTAGTAACCTGCATGCACCTCAGTCATGCCTTAGGCACAGGTGTAGTAGCCCACAGTTGCTTGTGCCTAAGCCCTAAGAACAGCAATCTGTAATTCTCCTGTGCCTCAGCCCCAATGCCACTGGGCTCCAGAACAGTGCTCAGTCTGTTGGGTGTGAGGTTCTAAAATGATGTCTCGCTGTAGCTTCTTAAGTGTGTGGGACCCCGAACGTGTTCCCTCCCTGGAACAGTGCCATCACACAGCTTCCTGGCACCTCCCTACATTAGTTTCAGGGCCCACGAGGGTTGAGGGGCTCTCCCATGGCTAGGATTGCACCTGTACGTTTTCTTTTGCTCAAGATTATTGCCTACTTTTTTCCTGTAGCATTGGTCATTAAAAATTAATTTGTAAGCATTTTTTACATGTCAAGGATATTAACCTGTTAACTGTCATGTTTACTGCAAATATTTTCCACCAATCATTTGTCTTTAATTTTGTTTTATCTATGGGGTTTTGCTTTGCTTAGTTTTTCACCAGGAAAGTCCCTCTCAATCCTGTTTTTTGAAATATTTACCAATATTTTCCTTTATTTGCCTTATAATTTAATCTTTTTTTTTTGAGACAGAGTCTCACTCTGTTGCCCGGGCTACAGTGCTGTGGCATCAGCCTAGCTCACAGCAACCTCAAACTCCTGGGCTCAATCAATCCTCCTGTCTCAGCCTCCCGAGTAGCTGGGACTACAGGCATGCACCACCATGCCCAGCTAATTTTTTCTATATGTATTTTTAGTTGTCCAGATAATTTCTTTCTATTTTTAGTAGAGACAGGGTCTTGCTCTTGCTCAGGCTGGTCTCGAACTCCTGACCTCAAGTGATCCTCTTGCCTTGGCCTCCCAGAGTGCTAGGATTACAGGCGTGAGCCACCGTGCCTGGCCATAATTTAATCTTTTACATTTAACTATGTAGTAGATGTGTGCCACTCAGATTTCCTCTTCAAGACCGAGGCTCTCATCTCCCAACTTCTTGGCTGCTGATGGCTTACTGTTGAATTCCTCTCCTAGAAATTTCCCTGGGCCAAAGGGAGCTGTCTCACCCAAGACTATGCCCCTCCAGGGTGAACCCCACATTCAACCACTGGTTGATGTCAGGGCACAAAAGCCCTTGTCTCCATTTGGGGCCTCACTGAGGTTACTTCATACATTTGTAATATAGTTACAATTGTCCCTTGGTATCTTTGAGGGATTAGTTCCATGATCCTTGTGTATATCAAAATCTGCATATGCTCCAAGTCCCGCAGTCAGCCCTGAAGAAAGTCAGCACTCCATATTTGTGAGTTTTGCATCTCATGACTACTGTATTTTTGATCCACCTCTGGTTGAAAAAAATTCTCGTATAAGTGGGTCTGTGCAGTTCAAATCCATGTTGTTCAAGGGTCAACTCTATATTCATCTTCCTTAGTCTGCAGTCCATCCTTGGACTCCCAAATTTAGTTAATTTTGTTCACTTGGATATAAATTTTACTCTTTGTGATGTATATTTTATAAAGGTTTGATAAATGTATACCATCAGGTATCCTCAACATTAGTAAAATACAGAACAGTTATTAATACATATCCTAAAATTTTTACTGCACAGCCCATTTTTTTTTTTTTTTTGCACTGCTCATTTTTAGTCACCAACCTCAATCACTGGCAATCACTGATTATTTTCTGTTCAAATAATTTCCTTTTCTTTTTGGATCTGGCTTCTTTCTACTCAAGATTTATTCATGTCTGCACAAATCAGCAAGTTGTTCTCTTTTATTGTTAGTAGGGTTCCACTACATGGTTGTACACAGTTTATTAATTCATCCGCTGATGGACATCTTAGTTCTTCCCAGTTGGAGGTATTAAGAATAAAGGTGCTGTAAACTATACACATTCACATACAGGTTTTGTGTGAACATGTATTTTCAATTTACTTGGATAAACATCGAATAGAGGGATTGCTAAATTGAAAAATATGTATAAATTCAAGCATATAGTAAAGTTTTACACTGTCCTTAAAGTGATTGTACCATCATTCCTTCCCACCCACAATGAATGACTTCCTGTTGCTCCACATTCTCACCACATTTGGTATTGTCTATGTTTTAGTCATTCTAATAGTTGTGTAGTGGTATCTCATTTTGGTTTAATTTCCATTTCCCTAATGACAAATAGTATTGGGCATTTTTTTTCATATGCTTACTTGCCATCCATATATCTTCTTGAAGTGCCTGTTCATATCTTTTGGACATTTTTTATTGACATATAATAATTATACATATTTATGGCATACAGAGTGATATTTCAATACATGTATACAATATGTAACAATCAAATAAGTGTAATTGGCATTTTTGTCACCTCAAATATCTATCATCTCTTTGTGTTGGGAATTCAAAATCCTTTTCTAAATATTTGAAAATATACAATAAATTATTGTTAGTTATAGCCATCCTACAGTGCTAAAGAACACTGGAATCTATTGCTCCTGTCCAGCTGTAATTTTGTGTCCATTAACCAACCTCTACCTATCCTCCCCTCCCCTCTCCCTTTCCCACCATTTGGTAGTCACAATTCTGCTGTCTACTTCTATGAGATCAACTGTTTTAGCTCCCACATGAGTGAAAACATCTGGTATTTCTCTTTTAGTGCCTGGCTTATGTTGCTAAACATGACATCCACCAGGCTTATCCAGGCTACAAATGACAGGATTTCATCTTTTTTATGGCTGAATAGTATTCCATTGTATATACATACCACAATTTCTTTATCAAATCGTATTTATTTTTGACTCCATGATTTACTGAACACTAAATATGGTATGCTAAGTTTTTTTTTTTAAAAGAATTACAGATTTTTTTCACCTTTTCTTTGTTATCTAATAGTTTTTGCTCTCACTGTATTTCTGTGCTATATTATAGTACATTACACATTCATTGTGGATTGAAACTTCTATAAAATCATCCTTTTTATCTAAAGTTTTTTTCTCTTCAGTATGTTTTAACACATATTAACATTGCCACTACTGTGTTGTTCTCTCTTATTTGCTTTTTTGATTTAAAAATATATTTCTATTTTATATTTGTCTGATTTTTCTCTATCCCTGTATTTGTAAATCTTTTGTGTCATTTTGTTTTAGATGAATGGAGCACATGGCTACATTTTGTCTTGGATAAAAGTCTTTGTCATGTAATAGGGGACTTTAATCCATTTACATTTATTGACATAAATATTGTTAGGTATTATTTCTCCATCTTGCTTTATAATTTCTATTTTGTTGCTTGTTTTGCTGTTGTTATTATTTTGATGCTTCCTCATTTCTTTGTTTTTAAAGTATATGTACTTTCATTTTCCTACCAGAACTACATTTCTATAATTATCCATGCCAAATATGAAACTCTGAATGTCTTCCTTACCCTTTCATCAATCCTACGTAAAATAAGAAATTTATTAAGCTGGTGGGCCTCACCCACTTCTGTTTCTAAACAATTGTGCTTATTTAAACAATCTGTTCTAAACAACCACCAGCAAAAATGTCAATTGTTCCTCATTAGTCTACTATTAAAATTTTCTAACTAGCCCAGTGCCAGGAACACTGTGTATCTGTTATGCTTAAAATGTAATTTAAAAATAAAACTGCTTGAAGACAAATCAGAAATTATCAGATTTAACACTTTAATTACCACAAGGAATCCTGGTCACAGTTCCCATATTCTACTTCCCTTCCCTTATAGACTTGAAGGAGTAAGTCAGATCCCCTCACTATAGCTTCAGATCTGCCCCAAGGAATGGGGAAAAATGACACCAAGAACTCCTCCTCTCAAAGGAACATAACCCCTCAACCCTTTCTCATCTCTTCCTGCTAAACAGATCCAGTCACTGTTCTCCTGGCTGATGCCATGTCCATGACTTTGCTCTGGCTACATTCCTATACCATAATGACCTTTTCTATCTACCCACTTTTTCACAGCTCAGCTGAAATTTCACTGTTTTTCCTGACAATTTCCTTCTCTTGAATGGCCAAAGAAGTGAGGGTTGTTTGTCTACTTATTTAATTTCATTTCCTATTTTATAATAACTATTTATGTGTGCTAAGTGTCTCAATTTGGCTATGAGATCCTTCAGAGAAGAAGAAATACTGTCTTATCTTGAGATCATGGAATCACTGGATTTCATAGTTGGGAAGATTCTTAAAATTCATCCTAGGTTGAAGATCAGGTAGACAGGGGTTACGGTACCAGATCTGATTGTAATTCCATAACTTTCAGAAATTCACTTCCTTTCTTTAGACCTGCAAAATGAGGATGAGTTCTAAAGCCACTTCTAAATTTAACATTCTGTGACTACACAGTAAGACTAATTGTCATTTTACAAAGGAGAAATTGATTCAGCCCTGACAGAGGTAATGACTTTTTCAAATTCACAGAGTCGATTAATGGCCAAAATATACTCTGAAATTCAATGTCCCATCCCTAGATTGCTGGGAGTTCTTTCAGAATGCCCCTTGACTCTCTCTCAGAGGACCACCTAGTAACCTTGTTAAGGATAGATGCTCAATGAAAGTATTATGGATTGACTTAGTAGGAAACTAAACTTCCCAGAAAGATACAGTTGACCCAAAACTTTGAATATTTTTTATTTTTCAAACTTTCTTTTTAAACAAAATTGTACAGTTACTTCTCCATTTTAACTTCTAAGCACTGATTCCTTTTATGTCATGCCAAAGGTTAGGTCTCTTTCCTCTCTGTTAAAAAAAGATCTTATTCTTGACTTTGGAATGGTCTGCAAAGCTCTGTGGGCCTTTACATTTTTTTGATTCTCCACACATCCTTTCCACAAGAACAAAAATTTATAGCAGAGGCATATTAATCTCTTTGGGACTTTGTTTCCGTATCTGTAGGCAAAAGGTATGGAAATAAATGTTCTCTAAAGGTCTTTCTGGCTCTATGTTTACTTATTTATTTGAATGAAGGAACAGGGAATAGATATTTTTGTAAATGAAGGGGCAGGAAATAGATAAGCAGAGTAAGGAAGGTAAAAAAAAAAATCAGTCTGTGACATGGCTTAAATGCAGACAGTTTATTTTGGAGAGCGATTTCAGAAAATAGGTATGGGGGACTGGAAAAAATGAAAAGGGGAAGGAATGTGTAGAATGTGCCCCTTTCTCCCTGGCAGGGACAGAAGAGGGAGACTTTATCCACTGGTTCCTTCCCTCATTGGTCAAAGGTTGCCTGCCTGTGGGACGTTAACCTGCTCACGTGTCAGAAGTGTGTCTCCTAGAAGAATGGAACTAGCAAATAAGCTTGTAACTCAAGCTTGGGTTACATAGATGGGAGTGAAGAGTTCACTTATTTTCTAAAATTATAGGTAATATTCTGTATGTAAATAGCCATGTACATATTTCTGGGAAAAGGAAACAGACTAGAGCTGGCAAATATTTTCTGTAAAGGTCCAGATAGTAAATATTTTGGACTTATGGGCCAGATGTTCTCTGTTGCAAATAGCCCACCATGCTGATGTGAAAGCAGCCATAGACACTACATAAAAGAATGGGCATGGCTATCTTCCAATCAAACCATTTACAGCAACAGGAGGTAGGCTGGGTTTGGCTCATGAGCAACAGTTTGCTGATCCCTGGTACAGAGCAGCGCTATTCACAAGAACTTTCTGTGATAATGAAAATGTTCTATATTTGCACTGTCCAATATGGTAGCCACTAGCCACATGTGGCTATTGAGCACCTGATGTGAGAAGCTGAGTTTTTAATTTAAATTTATATTTAATTGCTAGTATAGTAGTTACTATACCATAGAGTACAGGTCTAGAACTTTTATCATAGAACTAGAGGCATGGGTTCTGACAAAACAGCCACGGGCTCCCCTGAGAAGAGAACCTCACCCTACAAGAGGCACTGCCTACAGAGAGCTCTCTAGGGCCTTGCTGTCAAGGTGTAGTCATTTAATCCTGGCCTCAGATGGGGTCATGATGGATTAGTGTCAGAGACTGAGGAGATGGCTGGTTCTCTGACAAACCCTCTGGAATATGATACTTGGAGCACTACAGGGGATAAACTCTCTTGCTCTTTCTCAATTTATCCTCCTGAAATAGTTTGCAAGATTGACACAAATGGTCATGCACTTTTCTTATGATTCCTTGGTTATTCACAGCATGTGAATAAAGGATAGGAGGAAGACTGAATCTAGGCAATGATAATTGCTAAAATAGAATGGCTTTAATGTGTATAGGTTTCTGCTCCCCCCTCCCGCATCTTCAGAAAGGTCTTGAAATACACCAGCACCTGTCTCTAGATTTAAGCTTGGGGCTATATGCATTTCCCAATGAGGCTAATTACCACAGCATCAGAAGGATCCTGTTCTAACACTATTTCATCTGCCTGCCTGCAGCAAGCGGACAAGTTGAGATGGACCTCTCTGTGCTTCATTATTGGTGCCTCCTGCCACATATTACAACTCTCCCAGCCTTCCCTGTTTGGTGAGCATGTTAACCAACCTCTAGAGCCAGCCTTTAAGGTGGACATAGATGTGCCAATTTGTATTTGGTGTCTGGATTCCAGGAAGTTCTCTGTTGGCAATTTTAGTCACGGCTGCAGCAAGAGTCCTTTAGAGACTTTTCCAGATACTCAGGATCCCCCTTCAACACAGTTCCTACCCGTTCTCTAGGTTGAATCTGCAGCTTCCTCAAACCTCTAGGAGATAAGATGAAACCATTTTCCTTCTTCATACACTGTCTTTCCCAATACAGGGAGTGGCTATTTTATGGCAAATGGTACACCTCCGCTCCCTCTAAGGATCCTGACTCAGCCAGGAAGATCATGACCCAAAGACTCCAGCCAGGAAATTGAATTCAAAGTATCAGCACATATTTTTGAGAAAAACTGACTTCTAGTCTGGCCTCTTGGGTTTTGAGACCTCTCCATCCTCCATCACTACACAATTCCCTTGACAAATATTAATCGATTTCTTCTTCTGAGTTCTTGAGATTTAATTAGGTTTATCCCCAGGGAAGTATATGTATCACTGAACACAGGGAGCCATGCTTGGGGGAAACCAGAAGAAAAAGAAATGATAATCAGTGTGGGTCCTTGGGGGGGCCCAGCGGGTATGTAGTTTGCAGCTTATAAATGGCACTGATATGGTAGCTCAAGTCAGAGTCTACATGCCTTATATGCTCCCCAGAGAGTTCTGACCGGCTAAGAAATGCAATATATTGGCTGTTTAGCCTACATACTACAGTCTGCACTGAATGTTTTATTGTTGGTTTTAGCAGACACAGAACCACTTGTGTAGTTTCTATGCTTATATTAGAATGTTCTATCAGAGGAGTGTTCATTAGGATGCTAAATTGGCTCAGCAATGGAAGAGATCTATTAAGCCTGGATCAAATCCATATCCAGGGGTTTCTTTATTCTAGTGTTTTTTTCATTACTGATGAGACATTTAATAACAGTGAACATTTCCAAATAAACCAACAACTCACACTAATGCCAGTATCTTGCTATTAGTAAAATGTCTTTCTAGCCTGCAGTCTGATTTCTTTTAGGTCAACTTTGATTCTTCCAATTTTAAAGGGTAAGAGACATGTGCACAACTGTTTTTTTTTTTAACTTCTTATTACAGGCAAATGTAAACCTATATATAGCATTATGAGCCTTCCATGTGCCAACAATTATCAGCTCCTGGCCAGTCTTGTCTCATCTAAACCCCCATTTACTTCTCTGCTCTCCTATGTTGTTTTGAGATAAATTCTAGCATATAACTATTTTTTAGGGACCTTGCTTATCCCCCTTCCCTGATATGTAATGTTGTCTACTTCCTACCTCTAATGTTTTATTTTGAAGTGAATCCCAACAGTCGTTTTTTTGGGGGGTCCCTTTCTTCCCCTTAGCCGGATACTATTTTTAAAAAAATTTTCATTCCTCTTTCTGCCCTTTGTGAACAAATGATATGCTTTGTTATAAAGTTATTTATTCACTAGTTTCCATAGAATTGAACACATTAAAAAAAGGTGTGATTTGGTCTGCATGGAAAGTATAAGTTAGAATCCAGCAAGGCCAACAAAGCCAGCTCCATCTTCTAGAAAGGGCTGAATATAGTTAAAGAAGACACAAGCATTTTATTTTAGCAAAAGGAACGCAAATATACCACCACCAGAAAAAAAAAAAAAGCACAGGATATATTCTGTCTGATCAGATACTTTGCTGTAAAAACCAGATGGTTTTACTAGCCAAGATTTTCTATGTCATTCTAGAAAAGGATTTTCCCAAGAAAACTGACTATAATCCACATATCAAATGAAACATATTCTCATATTCTCTCTTTCTCTCTCTCACACCCACACATCTATTACCCCCCCCCCCCTTAATTTGTTTCCCTCCTGCTTAACCTTTTCAGATGGACAATTCAGATTTAGAAGAGAGCTTCCTTTCCATCCCTGCCCCCTCCAGGGCACCTGGAGCCGCTCTCCATAGCAACTGACAGAGACAGGCCACCGCGCCGCCGGCTTCCGCAGGGAAACACAGCCACCGGAGAGGAAGCTTCTTATCTATCTAAAGGCAACTTGCTTATTTTAAACTCCTTCACGTTGTTGTGACAGTTTTTTCCAAAAGCAAAAAACTGCCAGATGCAAAGGATGAAAAAAGAGGAGGGAACTCATTCCTTAGAGAACCCGTATTATGTCTTCCCCAGGATCAAGTTCTTCGGTATGTGGAATTTTAGACATGATCCTTTCTATAGAGGTAGAGAGAATGTAGCCACGCACTGTCCCATGGCCCTTCTCCCAGGGACTGCTGATCACAGCTGGGAAGCATGTTTAACCAGCAACTGCGTGTTCACTGCACAGTGCAGTTTCAGGTGAAGGCTGAACAGAAAGCGCCCTGGGCCTTCATTTTGCAATTGTTTTTTTCTCCTGCCCTTGAGAGCCTGCAGGCGGTGATAAGAATTATTGAAACTTTTTCTTTGCACCTTGGAAAAATAAATAAATAAATAAATAAGAGAGAGGCTAACCAAGCAAAGGAAAGGGTGAGTAAAATCTCTCCCAAAAGATGTTCCTATGTGATTAGCAAAGTTCCTCGGGTAGAACCTACAAGGCAAAGGAGCCACTGGAGGCTGGGTTTCTGCCACTTTCAGGATTTTCCTCCTCCTTTTCACTGGAGCTTTTCTTCGAGGCCTGAAATCCTATCTGCAGAGACAAGACCTAGCAAAACTCTGCCAGTCACCCCCAGGTTGTCACAGGCTCTAGACAGCAATGAACTCGTGTTGTAATGTGTCACCTGTTTAGGAAACGATATTTATCTTTCTCCGCAAAGAGCTCCAACCTCATTTCCCAGATTCCTTCTTTGATTCTAGTGATATAGGTTTGGAAAATGCTCCCAGGAACTAGGCAATAGTGGGGTGCTATTGTTTTTCAAAACAGATACCCTCCTTCCCCCAACACCATGTGCCTGAATTGAACACAGGAATAGGATTTTCACAAAGTACTAGTGTTGTCAAAAACACTCCTAGATTTGTTCACTTAATAATTTCTCAAACACCTACTATATTCCACACACCATACCAGGTTCTGAAAATGGTTAAAACAATCCTGATATCCTCAGGCAACCTGAATGGGGTGGAGACATACACATACAGATAAATAAACACCACCACAGTGTAACAGGGTTAAAACAGAGGCATGGATTTAGCACAACGAGACTGAAAAGGGAGCAGTGAACCATAACCTATAACCATCTTCCTTCTTGATTCCTTCCAACCACTCTCAATTATTTGCGAGAACCTGTGGCACAGAAGGTTCAGAACGCATTGTTCAGGGTTCATTCCTATATTATTAATACATCTAGCCTACCACAGACTTGGACACTAAAAGTTAAAAAAAACGTGGTTTCACCATCCACTGCTCTCTGGGGGCGGACTCTGCAGCTGTTTGATAGTCTGAGAGCATGAGATGAGAAAGGGTGGGAGGAGGTTAGGAAAAATCCACCTCTGCTATCTGCCTGGAAATGTCTGATAACATTGTTCTCACCCTGTTTGGGCAAAAACAGTCAAAGAGTCCCTCTGCTTCTCACAGGGTGACAGAGAGGAAAGACACCCTGCTGGTCCAGGCGGGAGACACCAGACAGCATGCAGGCCACTGAGGGCTCACACACTTGTGTAAACTACAGAAACAGGAAAACTAATCAAATTATAGGAGTTTCCATTTATCTCTACCAGACTTTCAGTCTACAGCCATACCTCCCTGAACGCACCCACACTTGTCTAACAGACTTTTAAAGCCAGGTGACAAGCTCATAGAGTTTTTTCCAACACCACCTCATTTCCTTGTGGTTAGAAGGTCATAGCATGATTTTACACTCAGGCACAAATGATTAATCCTCCATTAGGTGCACACCATTGTCCTAAACAGTTCCTTCTACCTTCATGACATTAGGATTCAAAATGATAAGGACAACAGTCCCCTGTATGGGAAAGCACATAGCCAACTGTTGTTCTGAATGCAGGTTTGAATTTCTCCTGGACTGCCACTCCTAGATTCCAACACGACACACTAGCATGAGCTCAGAGACAGAAGAATGGAACTAGACAGAAAACCCCGAAAGATGAAAAATTAGTCTACAACAATGGTAGTATTAATAAAAGAAGAAGAATTTTTCAATAAATGGTATTGGGACAACCAGCTAAGCATGAAGAAAAATAAACTGAGATACCTATTTCATGCCATATACCTGTTATGCCTGGCTCCCTCCTGCCTGCCCTTCTTCCTTCACTGAATCGCACTGCTCTTCCTTTTCAAAACTCTCTGGGCTGTTCTCTTGCCTTTGCTTGTCCTGATGGACTTCAGAATCCTTTTGATCCCTACCCCAAACACATCCACAGAAATGGGCCTTACTTCTGCTTTTTCCTTTCAGAAGAATGAGATCCCTACCTCTGAGCCTCTGCGGCCTTGAACTTCTGAGATGAAGTAGGAAGACCAGGACAAGGGCAGAGAAGATGTAAATGCTCATCCACTGACCTTGACACCAGTCTGGGGAGGAGGCACCTCTTCAAACACTTCAACAGAAGCCACAGCCCTCAGCCCCTTCTGCTGATGGGCATTTCTCAGGAGGACTCCAGCACTATTCAGGATTCACCTGGCAGCAATACAAATTGATGCAGTTCTGGGACCAGCAGGTACCCTGGGGAAAACTCAGTCCTAAGATGCAGTCAGGTCCACTTAGATAATTGGTATGGACACACTTGTGTCTTCATAAAAACCCCAGCACTGAGATGCCCAGGCCAGGGACCTGAATCAACCACAAAGAAACTTGAACACCGTCAAAAAATGTGGTTTGCTTCAAAGAAGGCCCAGTGCTCTGACAGTATCAACTGGGGTTATTTTTCCTCTTGATCTTGACTCTAGTCCTTCATTATAGAAACGAATTCCTTTCTCTGGGTGACTGGCATTTTTCTTCCAAGCAGGGACACTGCTAGTTGAGTAAACCTCTTTGCATGAAGTAGACAAAAGCATCCTGCCTTTGGCAAACAGCCCCACACTTACATCCTCAGCTTGGGGACTCCCTGATCCCAGGGCCATGTTCTTCCCACATTGCTATTTTGGGACCCCCTTCCCTTAAGGAGGACAGTCCAGTGGAGAAGACAGATATCCAGAAAAACATCAGTCACTCCCTATACAGAGACTGCTTCTTCCCCTCATTCATTGCTGGGTCGCAGCAGACTAGTATATATGAGTGCCCAGATTTTGGGAGGAACCTTTAAGATTTATGCTATTCCATTTGATCACTACAACAACCCATCAAGGCTCAGCAAGGTAAAGGGTTTTGCTTAAGCATATGCAGCTACTAATGGGTAAAGTCACACTTCTGATAAAGGTTGTTCTGATTCCAAAGACCACCTTCTTTTCATTATATCACATATCCTCGTGGGTTCCTTGGGTGACATGGTCCTTGGAGCTGGTTGCATAAAAGCCAGAGACCTAGAACAGGAGAGTCTACCAAGAGAAGGAAGTCCAATGTCTAGGTCAACTCTATACACCAGGGCAGCAACAGCACTGGCATGTGTGCTTTGACCATTAGACTTGGTACTTGTCCCCAGTCTAAGGGAGGAGACAGCACCTAAGAAAGTGGCAGGTGGTCAGTACAGCTAATTCCACATTCACCATGGTGGAGATTTTTGTTTGGTTTGGTTTTATTTTTATTGTAAAACTTTTTAAGCAAATACAAAACTAGAGAGAAAAGTATAATCACCCTCATGAACCCATTTCCCAGCTACATCAGTGAATAACACATGGCCAATCTTGTTTATTTATACCCCTCCCAATGCATTATTCTAAAGTTAATTCTGGATACCATATATCTTCTGGAAATATGTTAGTATGTAGCTCTAAAATGACTCTCCTTAAAAACATAACTACAATATTATTATCACATCAAAAAATTCTTTAATATTATCAAATAACTTGTTGGTATTCAAATCCCCAGATATATTAATATTTTATATATTGATTTTAAGTAGTTTGTTTGAAACAGGATCCAAATAAAGTCCAAACATTGAAATTGGTTGTCTCTTAAGCAATTTTCAATCTATAGGTTATTTTCCCTTTCTCTTTTTTCTTGCAATTTAGTTGCTGAAAAAAACAGGTCATTTGTCCTTTATATAATGTCTCATATTCTGGATTTTGTTCAGTGTACCCTCATCTGAGAGAGATTTTTAGAGTAAAAAATGAGGTACTTATATGAATATGGCTGGGTGTAGTGGAAAATTTACAGATTTTGGAATTGGAGAGATCTGGGTTTAAATTTTTGGACTCCAACTAACTGTATAAATTTTAGCAAGATATTTAATTTTTATTTTCCAATTTCCTAATCTATAAAATGGGCTTGAAAAATGACAGTGCCTAACAGGTGGTGAATTCTAAGGAAAAAAAGTTAAAGAGGCAATTATAAATGAGCCTGTAATATCCTTGAGATGTAAACCAGTTACTACCCCCCATTTCCCCCCCCCCTGTGTTGCCACTAGAGTGGAAAGCATCAGCGTAGTGTCTTCCAGGGGCATTCACTCCAAGGCAGAAGCCTCCCTTGGGCAATCTGTGGCTTTGTTTTCCTGGCACAAAAGAACACTACTTGGTGAGTCACTTTTTAGGTTTGAAATCCAATTTGTTTCTTAATTTCCCTTGTGTCATATATCTAAGTGCCACCAGCGACCTGAGCTATAAGAGCTTGTTTTGGACAAAGATCCCACAGTCTAACTGCTTCACTTGATAGATGCAGAAGTGGCAATCCAGAGAGCGAGATGACTTGCCTCCTGCCTCCCACGCCGGAACCCAATTCCATTCCGAAGTTAGGGCCACAGGTTGCGGGCTGCATTTCTCCCCCTTCGGAGCTGAAGCACCATCCTTCAACACATCTATTCTCATTTCTGGCTTTAGATTTTTTTTTTCATTGCACATATCCTTATCTAACATACTATATATTTTGCTTATTTATTCCCATTTATTAGTCTTTTCCCACAAGAATATGAGCCCCATGTGGGAAAGGACTTGATTTGTGTTGTCTGCTCCCAGAATGGTGCCTGGCACACAGAAGGTACTCAATTCATATTTGCTGCATTGAACTATACGAAAAATAAACCTTTACATTTCTTGTTATTTGGGGCATTCACACCAAATAACATCTCTAGCCAAGATGACATTAAAAGTTGCAAGCAATTACTATTTGTTAATGCTCTTCAGATTTCTACTCTGCTTATTTTCAAAATTTGGTTTGGTGTTTATGTTCCTGCCTCTAATTTATGTTCTGTTTACAATCTGTTATTCTGTCAGCCATCTGGGCAATCTGTAAATCTATTACCCACAATTTGGAGAACCTCATTTCTTAAAAAGATCATATTATTGATATCTGCCAAGATCATCAAGATTTGGCAAAAATCTTCTGTTTTCTCCCTTTGGGATCATGTGTACTGCTTCCTTAGGACAGGTGGTAAAAGCTCAGCACTTTTGCTGAGAGCCTGTCAAGCATCTTGTATCAAGAGAATGGTACACCTTTTTTTAAAGCCATCATAGTAATATGGTAACAGTGATGCATATATTCCTTGGGGATACAAATCCCTTTCCATCTCCCTATTGTTAAATTAGATGCTTAATAAAAGGGCTGTGCATACACAGAGAATGTCAGTCCAGGAATTTGGAATGCTTTGCAGTCACTCACAGTCACATAGCTGAGGTTCACATTTGAATAAAACCTTGCCTGATAAGCTCAAAGGGATTTAAAAACCTTCCTGTCCTGGCCACATTGGCATTTTCAGTGGTGTTCTTCTCCCTATCTATGCTAAAAGAGGCTGCTGCAGACCGCTTCTTCCCACAGGGAATTTTCTCCCATCCACAGTCTGACCTCCTGGGCTCTGTCTTCTTGCTCGGTATCCAGGTTTCCCTGCTCTGTCTGTGCCAGCTCACTTGGATAGTCTATCTGGCCTTTTGGTTTGGCATCTCCCCAAGACCCTGTTTTTCAGCTCTGCCCTTGGTCTCACACACTGGAATCCGAGAGTGAAACATGCCCACTCCAGGTCTGATTCAGGTCCCTGGGGGCCTTGCCAGCTGGGCTCTGTTTAGATGGGAGGAAGAATCTGACACCTGGGCTCATTCTCAAAACATTCCAGAGTTATTGGTAAGGTCCAGGGTTTGGCCACATCTCTTTATCCATGAAAAAAAGGATGTTTATATATTTTTTTATCTTCCTCCTCCCCTGCTTTATAATGACAAGTGGATACCATACAAGCAGTATCTAAGGCTCAGACCTCTTTAGTTTTTAAGTACCAGGCATAGTGATGTTAAGTGACAGCTCAGCACTGTCTCAAGGGAAAGCAATGACCTGATAACCACACAGTTCCCTACACGACGGCGCTAAAGATGAAGGCTCGTCAGTGTATAGATTTACAACTGGTAGCCAATGAGTACCCATTTTACTTTATAGAGATTTTAAAAATGTACTTTCCTCAATTTCCATGATAAAATATACTCTTATGTTATAGACGATATCTACAGGAAGAAGAAGATCCAAGCTGAACACTCATCATCTCACCACCCAAAGGGAGTCCCTCAACCCTCTGCTATGGTACTTCCAGTCTTTTTTCCCCACAAGAATGTGGGAGCATATTTCTTTCTTATTTTTTAAGTTCTTTTCCTCCTCCTCCCTCATATGTGTGTTTCTTTTTATTCTTTCTGTTTTGTGTGATTAATGGAACATCTAATGAAACAGAAAGTCAAGATCAGTTGATTATTAGAGGCAATGTTTGTCTTTTCATTTGTCTCTCTCTCTTTTTAAAATTATTTGTATAGGTTACAGGAAAAGCTGCAGGGCTTAAAGTTGTCCCTGGGTCTTAGTAGTTGAGAGATCTGCTTTAAGGACATGTACTAGCTAAAGCTGCAGAGTATGTATGTATGCTTTTTATCTCTCTATATAAATGGATGATACCAGTGTTTACTCAATTATGTATTCTTTTTTCACTTAATGTTAATCTATAATATAAAAATAAAAGTGATTTTGCAAACAAGTGCTTATAGGGTGTCCGCTGTCAAAGTTGGGTCAAATTCAATTTTCATTCCCAAAAGACCTCAAAGTTACAAAATCTGTCTCTTAGCTATTTCTTTGGTCTTTATTTCTGAGAGACATGTAACTACTTCTGTTACAGCCACTGTAGCTGTTGGGGTTGGTGAAATCAGTACATTAGCAAGATTTCTTGCTCAGGTAGCTGTAAGCCCCAAAAGGGCAGGAGCAGTGGGGGTTGTGTTGTTCATGCCTCCATCTTAACTGGCTCTTCATCAAACCTGTATTTGGCAGCTACCACAGATCCAAGCTCTGGTGAGCCTGGGGCCTGGGGTAAGGGGTCAAGCATTTCTGCAGGAACACAGTCTGGTCCACATCTTGTTCCATATGTCCGAATGGGATCCTCGGGGCTTTCTGTGCTTCACAATCATTTAAGGGTGATAAAAATGATCAAAAGATTGGAGGGAGGAGGGGACCCTCCCCAGGGACCTAAAGCAGAACCCAAATTTTGGAGTGGCTTCTCTTTGTCATAGGTCGCCCATCAAATACTGTGTGATCTTAGGCAAGTTATTGAACTGCTGGCTTCTACTTCTTCATCCATAAAAACAGGATATTAATCCATGCCTAGACCGTTTTCAATAGGATATTAGGATAAGGACAACAATACTTGACTTCTATCAAGCACTTCCTGTGTGCATTGCTCTAAGCATTTGATCAATATTATCTCATTTAGTTCTCACAACAACCTCTTAGCAAGTTTCCACTATTATTTCCATATTACAGATGGGGAAACTGAGATAAAACAAGATTAGGCAACTTTGAGATTTTACAGGCAGAAGATGGTGATGTTAAGTTTTAAACTAAGGCATTTTGGCTATATTGCTTCAAAGTAGATACTTCCAAAAGTGCTTTGAAAGGACAAAGGGCCATGCAAATCCAGGTTGTTATTCTCACTGTTATTTCTTTCAGAGAGATCTGTCAATACTATTGAGCTTTTAGAATTAGGCTGAGCCATTTCTAAGGACTGGGCCATTCCAAATCCTAAACTGCTGCTTGCACCATAGACTTTTAGGCAAAGCTATCCATCTACTAATTACCAGAGTGGGTTCCATGCTACAAAGCACCAACAGATTCCCACCAGCCACAGACCTCTGTAGGACCAGGTGGAGAAATGGCTTTAGTGTGCGTATTATATTTAATAGTTCTTGAGTGACCTTGGCTTTCATATATAATGGGGATCTTATATCTTCAGAGACAAAAGTGACTTTGAGAATGAGTGTTCTGCATGAAAACTAGCTATACAACCATTCTTTCCCAAAGCATGCACATATTTAGGAGAAGTATCAGTCTGAGAATTGGAGATGGGGCTAGAAAATTGCATTCCATCACTGAAATCACAGCTAATAATCTGAAAGTGCTTTTGAAGGCACTGATCCTCCTACTTGGTTGTGCTTTCAATTACCATGTACATAATTTAATAACAAAGCTGTCATCCTCTCCTATTAACTGGATTTGCGATACTGATGAGAGGTGGCACACATTTTGGATTTGTCATCATCCTTCTTATTTTCCAAAGCTATCAGAAATATTTTTTTCTCCAAGTATTACTCTTTCCAATAAAGTCTGAGCCATTTATTTTCTTCTGAGCTGTTCATTTATTTTGATTTGATGGAACAGAAAAAAACCCTTAAAAATTCCTACAGGAACACAGCTCCATCCACTTATTCATGAACAAGCATGGCAGGGATCAAATCAGAGAAATCTTTGACTGGAGATATTAATAGAATAGCAGAAAGGAGTTAATCTTGTATTAGATTATAGTGGATAAGAAAACTGTCATCCAATTGGTAGCAGCTTTCTCAATTCTAATCATCCATGCATTAGGGAAAATCCTTAAATACACATTGAAAAGGTCTTCAGGATTTAATGCCATTATAAATGCTCTTTTCACAGGGGGTAGCAATTACTTGTAGTGTTTCAAGTATAGGAGCAGCTCCTTTCTTTGCCAGGGACACTGAGAAAAGTCTAAACATGCTGGTTCAAAAAGAAAGTCAGAGGACTTACTAAATGTAAGGAGAAAATGGTAATTATCCAATGGAGAAACTGAACACCACCTTTATTGGGTGATGAAAATGAACATCAACGAGTGGCAGAGGGACATCATGTGCCTCCAGAAGCGGTGGCTTGACAAGCACACATCATAACCTAAGTGGTATTGTGACTTGGGAAGCACAACACAAATGGAATCAAGGAGAAATATCAAACAAAGAAAGAGCAAAGAACATTTATTTTAAAGATGTATTTTAAAATATTTTAAAAATGATTTAAAAAATTGTAATTATATATACTTTCTGAAATTTTCTGAATTTTTTTGAAAATGTATTTTCAAAACCCTTAATGTTATAAAAAGCAAAGAAAGACTAAAGAAGTGTTCCAGATTAAAGAGTCATGACAACTAAGTGAATTATGTCCTGCAAGGAAGAAAATATGTTATACATTACAATTGATAAATTGGAATACAGTTAACTGATTAGATGAAAGCATGTAACAATGTTAAGTCTAGTGAAGTTGGTAATGCTGTGGTTATGTAAGAGAATGCCATTCTTAGGAGGTGCACACTGAAGTATAGGAGGTAAAAGACATGGTATATGGAACTCATTTTCAAATGGCTTGGAGATAATTACATACATACACACGTATATACAGAGGGATACTGAGAAAGCAAAGAGGTGAAATGTTAACATTCAGTGAACATGAATAATGCATAGAACAAATACTGTATAATTCTACTTACATGAAGACTCTAGAATAGTCAAATCTGTAGAATCAGAGAATAGAATTGTGGTTACAAGGGGTTTGGGGGAAGAGGAAATGGGGAGTTGCTAGTCAATAGGCATTAAGTTTCAATGTTGCAAGATGAATAAGAGAGATTTGCTGTACAACACTGTGCCTTTGGTTAACAATACCGTGTTGTTTAAAATTCGATTAAGAGAGTAGATCTCATATTAAATGTTCTTACCACAATTTAAAAATACACATATACATGTGTTATTTGCACTATTTTTCAACTTTTCAATAAGTTTGAAATTATTTACAAATAAAAAGATGTTTTAAAAAGTCCCTCAATTAGGTCAAGATGTCAATTCTCCCAAAATTGACATATAAATTTGATGCAATTCCTATCAAAATCCTACTAGGCATTTTAGTAGAAATTGGCAAGATGATCCCAAAATTTATATGGAAATGCAAAGGACCTAGAATAACCAAAAGAAGAAGAAAGTTGAAAACGAAGAAAGTTGGAAGACTTACAATACCTGATTTCAAACTTACTACATAATTAAGATAATGTGGCATGGCACAAGGGTAGGCACATAGAACAGTGGAACTCAGAAATGAGATTCTAGAAATATATCCTTGTATATTGATTTTTGACAAAGGTATCAGGACAGTCCAATGAAGAAGGGAAAATAGGCTTTTCGACAAATGATGCTGGGACAATTGGAGACCCAGATGCAAAATTAATGAACTAGATCCTTCCTTCATACTATATACACGAATTAACTCAATATGGCAAATAAACATAAATGTAAAAGTTAAAACTATTAAGACTTTTAGAAGAAAACATAAGAGATAATCTTTGTGACTTTGGGTTGAGCAGAGAGTTCTCAAAACTGACATCAAATGCATAACCTGTCAAAGAGAAAACTCAATAAATCAGAGTTCATTAAAATTAATAAGTTTTGTGCTTCAAAAGACACTATCAAGAAAATGAAAATATAAGCCACAGACACATAAGCTACAGGAGAAAATAAGGTACATAATAGGTATTTGATAAAGATCTGTATCTACAATATATAAACAAGAATACAATAGTAAGAAAACAAACAGCCCAATTAAAACATGGATGGGCAAAAGGTATGAACAGACATGTCACCAAAGAAGACATACGGATGGCAAATAAGTATATGAAAAGATGTTCTGCTATTAGTTATTAAGAAAATGCAAATTAAAACCACAATGAATATCCACTTCATATCCACTAGAATGGTTATATTAATAACAAAAAGAAGACATAAGTATTGGTAATGATGGGGAGAAACTGCAATATTCATATATTGCTAGTGGGAATGTAAAACAGTGCAGTCACTTTGGAAAACAATTTGGCTTTAAATAGTTAAATACAAACTTGCCATATAACACTGCAATTTTACTCCTAGGAATCTATTCAATAGAAGTGAAAGCGTATGTACACAAAGACATATATGAATGCTCATAGACAGTATTATTGTTAATAGCCTAAAAGTAGACACAATCCAAATTCCCATCAACTGGTGAGGAACAAAATGTAGCATATTCATACAATGGAATACTATTTCATGATGAAAAGGAATGAACTATTGATACAGGCTGCAACTATGGATGAATCTCAAAAACATTATGCACAGTGAAGAAGCCAGATATAAAAGACTGTACAGAATGTTTAATTCCATTTATATGAATGCCTAGAAAAGGTAAATTTATAGAAGAAAAAAGCAGATCACTGGTTGCCAAGGGCTGGAGGTGGGAGTGAGGTACTATCAATGGCATAAATAAACTTTTAGGGGTGACAGAAATGTTGTATAACTGGACTGCAGAGAGGGTTGTACAACTCCACACATTTATGAAAATCACTGAACTGTATACCTGCAATATGTGAATTTTATGATATGTAATTTATGCTTCAATGAAGCTGTAAAAAAGCATAGCTAACTTTAGAAGGGAAATGCAATATATGAGCCTTCTACTCTGTCAGACCATTCTCATGTGATCGTGGCTGAATCAGAATGTCTGTCAATCACTGTTTTGGAGTGAGATGACCACAGCCCTATTATGGCACATATGGGAAAGGTGAAGAATTGAGGATTGCTTGAACTCCTTTTATGCATCAGATATTATGCTGGTTCCTTTTCTTACATTATCCCATTTAAACATTGTGACAGCCAATGAAATTGAGAATTATTTCTATTTTGCAGGTTTGGGCTCAGAGAAGTTGTCGTATGGCAGAGTATGACAGCATGGCTTGGTGAAGCTGGATCTTAAATCATGAGACTCACTGGAAATAACAGCTACCACATGGCTATGTTGGATTATGCAGCATGAGCCTAGGAAAAGTAAAGCCTCAGGCCAGGAATAGTTATAAAGTCAGAAACTACATTAAGAGAAAAAGACTCCAGTTTTCTGCTTAGGCAGGAAGGAAATAGCAACCACATTACTATACAACCATTAAAAACCCCCCACTGCAACAAAGTAATCAATTAAAATTAGATTTTTCTGATATCTCATTATGATAACAAAGTTTTTCAAAGTGAATTATCACAGGATTACATGTGATTCGATCTTCATAAATCAATCTTGGGTTAGTAAGTTAACAGTATTCATTTTAACAGTGTAAATGTGTTTTTTTTTTTAAGGCTGGGGAATGCTTCCCTGTTTCATTAAGATTATATAATGAAAAAACAATGCCAGATTATTTTAGTGCTTAAGCTTTTTAGCTTAGAAGAGGGACATTAGGAAGTTATTTTCAGAAGGATACTGAATCAGCAACTTATTAAATTATACTAATTTTCTACAAACAGTGAAATGTTTAGGAAGGCATCGGAAAAGAGTTCTTTATGGAAAACCTCGATAAGGTTCATTGACTATGAGATTTGTGATCATTACGAAATTTTGAAAGATCCAAAACCTGCCCACTTACCCCATCTATTCCCCATGGGGTCCCTGACTGACATGGGTGATGCTACAGGGTGTGTAGCATGTAAGTCCTCAAAAAATGGTGGTTACTGCTAACAATGTGAAAAGTGTTTTGAAAATGACAACTCTAAATAATACATAAATATATACAATGATTATTTTTGAGATATGTGCCACCACTCTTGGCTCTGAAGAACATCTGTTTCTACAATCAGAGTTATTTTGCAAAACTGAAGATGAGTGCTATGGAAAAATTCCCCATAGAATGGCTTTATTCTCAAATAGGCCTTTGGTTCTGATCATATTTCCTGGACCACTTCAGGCTTTCTTAGCAGAAACCATCAAAAGTTATAAAACAGGGCAAGGGAAATGGGATGCACTGTTCCATCTACAACCCCCTTCAGACTTGCGGGTCCACCAAGAAGTAAGAGGAACATGAGGGTTAATGCTACTCTTTCCACACTTGAGAGCAGGCATGGTGCATGTGTGGGGAGCCCCAGGGATATCCACACGTTACAGGACAACACTGAACTGGAGGGTTAATATTACCTAATGATTAGAGTAAAAACACTGTAATATTAAATGGAGATTAGAGGAGCAAATTAAGATTTTTGAAATTTTACATTTTTAAAGAGTAGATGAACTGGAATGTCTCCAGTTCACCAACAGTGTAAATCCCTGCTATATAAAGTTTGATAAGCAGTGTTTGTGTGTGCACATGCATGCACATGTGTGCACACGCACTCGTGTGGTTCCACTCATGTGCCACTTTGAGTTTTCATAAGATTATGAACAGAGAGACATTTGGAATCACAGATCTGAGCTTCAGATAACAAACGTGTCAAGAGCATAGATTCTCTGGATTTAAGAGCCAGTTTGAGCTTCAATGCAAGTGGTAAGATCATGGATTCATGGATTCATGGATTTACAGATTCCCCTGTTCTTTCTGAACCCTCCTTCCTCAGCAATTTTACAGCTAGGAATACTGAGGCCTAAAGATGCGGTGAAGTTTTTGGGGTCATCCATCACATAGAGGCGGAGGAAGGGCAGGGAGCTAGGCTTCCTGTCTCCATGGTGGTTGGGTGGGTGTGCTCATGGAGCACTTCCAGAGTTGCACCCATGCTATGTGCAAATCAAGGCACCAAAAGACAACAAGAAAGAGTGGATAATGTAAAGTTTAAAACATGGTTTTACCCAATGTGTGTGTACTTGTGCTGGGCTTTGAATATTAGGAATGTGGAATGAAATGCAATGAAAATGATGAAGTTAGTCAGTACAGGCTTCCAGAGACTATGAAACTGAAAATGACTGTGGTAAATGGTTTTCTATTACTTGTCTTTCCCCCTAACCCCATCTGAATCATCACTTTCTATCTCCTAAATATGCATTGTTAAGAATTCCCCAAAGTAATTATTAACAAGTGAGCCAGCCGGTGCTTGCAAACCATTTTACAAACACAAAAGGCTCTGCAAATGTTTATTCTCATTAATGAGACTAATTTAACAACGGCACAATATAGTATACCCAGATAATGCTTTTTAGCAATGCTCACTGTGTGTGTAGAAAATGACACAGTTCATGCCTGAACTCTGGTTAAACCTGTGAGGTGAGCTGAGGAAAATGTATTTTCCACTTTTCTGTGTTGAGACAACCAAAATAACTAGATAGGAGTCCAGCACTGCTTGCAGTTATTCTTTCAAGCCTGTGTCTCATGGACAACACGGTAGTACTGCATAAAATGCTTTAATGTTCTTTAGGTCCTAAGAGCAAATCTTGAAAGGAGAATGGCTTTTCTTGTGAAGTGAGGCACCTTGCTTGGCATTAGAACTGACTGTAGACTTGCTGGCCGTGTACTTGGCATCAAAGGGACAATGAGGGGGAAATCTTCTAATATTGCTCTTTAAGTTTCCCAGCACACTCTGTGAAAACCAGTCCTAAAATACTGATGCCTCTTATATCATGAAACAGACAGCAGAACTTTTGTTTGCTGTGTGTACTGGGGTCTGCATTAGCTATATTTTCTTGCTTTCTGTATTCTTATGCTATGGCATCTAGGGCCTTCTGGATCTCGGTAGCAACTGCTCCTTCCAGGGTCAGATAATCCCTAGAGATAGCGAATTTGTCTGTGAGCACACCTTGGGTGTACAAACCAACAAATCCTGAGTTCACATCCCTACCCACCTCTTTTAATCAAGCTTCTGCAGTCCAGGACATATCCCCTATCCTGAATCACCCCAGAGTGAGGTGCCTGCTAACCAGGGACCACCCCTATAGCCCAGAGCCCACGAAAATTAATTCAGACTAAACCTATCTACCCTGCTTACCTGTTTCACCCATTCCTTCTTATGAAAACCACAATAAAGGTTCTGACACATCTTTCCCCTTGCGCCCTCTGCTTCCTGATTGATCCTGGCGATTCCCCGTGTGGCCCTGCATGCAAGCCACACACCTGCTGTTTCTAGGGGTATGTGAGTATAAACTGCTCCTTTCATGACAGTCATTTCCATGTCTGTGTGTCTTATTATACCTGATTAAAACGAATCCCAGTTACATTTAAAAAAAGGGTCCCTTACCCAATTGTATCTAGAGGCAACAAACAGGAGTAAAGGTGGTAAAGCTGTTTCTTCTGAACACACCCAATTTCCTTCTTCGCCTGGGACTCTGTTGCTCTAGAACTGGCTGTAGGCTGCCAGGCAACATCAGCAGGTATGCTGTATGTATCCCCTGGACGTTAAACTCTCTTTCAGGTCTTATTTTCTTAGGTGTTCATCTTATATTCTTAAAATGTGGACAGGAACCACCCCCCCCCCAGCCAAAACCAAAACAAAAGCATTCTTCCTTCTTTGAACAAGCATTTTTGAAGCATTCAATGACCTAATAAATGATACAGTGAGCTATGGAGCAATAAAAGGTGTAGCCCGGCGAGGTAGTCTACTGATTCTAACAATGCCATTAACACACTTTATTGAGGCCTCTTTGGCTCACTGAAATTTCCCTAAACACTTAGGGGGAGAAATCAGCTATTCTTTATTTTCTTTACACTCTGACATTCCACCTTTCTCATCTCTGGTTTTCAGATTTATCACTTCAATGTGATAGGAAGACTGTTTTAATAAAATGTGCTAGGGGGATATGATAATTACATTGATAATCAGAGAGAATGAGGAACAGACATATGCTTATTAAAATTGGGATGATCCAGGAGAAAAGTGCCAGAAGAGTGTGTGTTGGGTTGAAGATGTAAGTTGCCCTGGCTCTCCTAAATGGAAACCATCTTCATTTTTTGATATTATCATCCTAGGCAAAGAAGAACAATGAGCCTGTGTCATACATGAGAAAAAAACAAAGAAGTGCCCTGTGTCACTTATAAGAAAAAGCAAAGAACTGCTCTATAAGCCACTAAGACCTCTGATGGTTTTGGCCCAGCAACATCTGAAAACCTTAAGCATGACTGGATTGACCCAGTGGTAGGCTAAGGAGTGGAGGGGACATTATCTCCATGAGCTCTTCTACCCCAAGTCATCCTTTAAACAAACATACTGCAGATAAACAAACATACTGCAGAGGGAAAAACAAGTGCTTGTTATGCAAGCATAGCTTCAAGACAAGTCCCCTTAGCACCGCCTTCCAAAAGGACGGCCAACCCCAACCTCATCTATATAGAAACTCTGGAGAATAGGGCTTGACCTCCGCATCAACTTCTGTCTACAGGATGTCAACTGGCTGGTTAAGCTATTTATTACTTTATTTACAATCTATTAATCTATTTAATAACTAAAGAGTTATTCTATTTTTATTTCCCCACTGAAATAAAAATAATTTGTTTTTCTTGTTTAATGGTGGATTTACGGCTGCCAGATCCACCAGGAGACATGAATTGAGCCCTACCTGGCTGCAAGATGTTATCCAGCGTCTGAAGCCTTCACCTCTGCTAAGCTGCGAGCTTTACAATTTCCCCTTATTATTTCTAGGTCACACTGGCCACAAATCAAGCATTAACAAACTCATGGGAAAATGTCCTTTCTCCCACAGTCTAGATTTCCCCACTGGGAATTCATGTACGACTGTCACCTCTGTCTGTCAGCTCAAAACAGGGAGTGTGACAGGCAGCTCCGCTGGAAACCTATCCTAAACAAATAATCCAAAAGAATGAAAAGCCATGGGCAATAGGATATTCTTTGCAGTTTTTTATAATTCTAAAAAACTATAAGCAGGATAAATATTAAACAGCAGAAAGATGGTTACATAAAATGCCAGCATAGCATAGTGGTTACGAGCACAGATGAGCATTTATGCCTGTCTATGACATTATCTGACTGTGTGTCCTTGGGCAGGTCATCTAACCTCTCTGAGCTTCAGTTTCCTCATCTGTAACACGGGCATAATAGGACTGTTATGAGTATGAAACGAGTTTATATTCATAATATTATGAGGATGAAATGCATTAATATTTATTATAATACTTGTGGACCTGATACATAGGAAGCACTGTTAATTATTTGATAAGGAAAGTGGTACCTTTTCTAGAAGAATTTTACTGCTTTTACAAAGATTATTATCAATATCAAGGCTGTAGAGCAACAACCAACAAACAATTCTATCCAAAATGCTTATAAACAGAAAAGGTCCCATGAAAATCTTAAGTACTCTGGGGTAAAATATAAATGTGAAAATTAATCAGGAGACAAGATAAAAATAGTATGTCAGGATTGAGGAGAATTTTCTGTTTTGTAGACATTCTGTGTCTCTCAAGCAAACAAAAGTCTTTAGAAAGTTTTTATAAGTTTTAAAGAAGTTTTGATGAGACTTGGAGAAGCACAGTGGTAGGTAGGGATGAGAAGAAATGTTCTCCCTGGGCCCCTGGCTGGAATGAATTGCCCGGTCCTTCTGGCAGAGGTGGGAGAGTTGTGTGCTTTACCTGGGAGTTAATAGAAACCTACTCATAAGAGTATCTTCAAAGAGGGAGACAGAAAGACAGAGAGGTTTCGGCAGCCAGAAGCCAGGAAGAGGGTCTAAAGTCAGTGGACTGGCACTCCTTTCCACCTGCACTCTGATTCCCTAGCACTGTGGCCCATCCGGGGAGGGCGGGAGCTCAGAGCATCTTGGCCCATTAGGTGGCCGGACAAAGAAATCAAAGCATTTGAGACTTACAAGGTGGGGGCGAAATACCCTCACTTGTCAGGCACTTGTGCACATTTAGTGAAATAAGTAACTCCAGTAATGGAAAAGAGAGATCAATACCAGCATCGATACCAACACCAACACTGTCTAGCATTCCTTCCTCTCCTTATTCTCTAATCTTGATATCTTATCAGCCTTCACCAGGAGGGCTGCTTACTCCCCAGGATAAAGCAACATGGATAACAGCAGTCTGTGCCCTCTGTGTTCACATGGCCCCCATCCCCCAATTTTGTACTCCCTTCTTATAGTTCTTAAGGCTAGAAAGAAACCTTAGAGATTATCTTAGCCAGTGGCTCACAAGACTGGCCCACCGCCTAATGCTGGAATGGCTAAGTCAGAATCTCCTGGGGAGCTTAAATATAAAGGTCTCCAGGCCGTATGAAGGAGTAGCTCTGGGGTGGGGCCCAGGATTCTGCATTTTTAATCTCTCCCCACCCCCAAGGTGAATCTCATTTATGTGCGGGAATCACAGATTATTTTTAGTGAGAGGAAACAACCGGCCCAAAACTTTCCTTCTTGTACCTCTCAGTCACTTTCTATTTTCTTCTCTACCTTCACCCACTTCCTTTGTCTTCCTCTACCTCCCTCAAAATCTGTCTCTTTTTCTGAGCCGGTTTTAAGTGGAGAAATTAAAACCCCGGTTGAAGGCTGACATTCTTTTGTTACTAACAAACATGCTGGTGCTGTTCCAGCATGGCCTGATATCCTGACATCTGTCTCAGGCAGAGGGAAGTGTGCCCCAGCCAGGCACACATCTGTCCTGGCAACCACAGCAGGGAAGCAAACGAAACACTCTGAATTAGATTCGAGTGAGCTATAAGCCTAATGAGCATTATTAGCGTATCTGCATGCATTTAAGAAACAGCTACTGTTAGCCTGATAATGTTCTGACCTCCTTCAGAGACCAAGAGGATCTGAAATTTAAGCTCAGACCTGGACCTTGTTCTATTGTCTTGACTGGCTATGTGAAGACTAGAGCCCCCCCCAAAAGTGCGGATAGCCAATATCACTGAGGGGGCTATCATTCTCACTGGCTTGTACTCGCTATCCTTTTTCCTACCTAATGAACAAGGTGTTTGCTTAGATTTTATACCCGAGAATGAGCTAGACATGCTTTACATTCAAACCTTGTTTCCGACAGTCATCCTGGACACCCCCTCCATGTCTGCTCCTCACCTTTCTGTGTCAGCTCTCAGCCCCACTGACCCCCATGGCCCCAAATCACCCCCTGTCCTATTCCACCTGTCCTTGATACGTGGGTTACTTTGGCTTAGGCACATCCCTCCTCCAACCTGTCCATCTCCCCACAAGGAATGGAATGAACATGAGGCTCAGTAAAAACATCTGAGTATTGCTTTTTATTAGTTTTTTTTTTGGCCACCTAGCAACGTGGTATTAATAGCTTAATACTTATTTGATACTTCTTGGTTAGCCTGGCTACTTGATATTTCAAGTTCTGGAAACACAAGGCAGAAACATGTAATTTCTTTGTGCATAAATAGAAATCCCCATGAGAGTTCTAAGCACCTTGACTCCTGTGTGTGTAATTCCTGTTTCAATGATGCAAGTGTTATTTTATATTTAATGAACTCAAAAAAGCAAGGGCTCTGGGGGTGGATACTCTGAGATTTAAATCCTGACTCTACCACTTTTGACAGCTTTAATGTTGTTTTTGCTTTTTTTTTTTGCCCGCCTTTAATATTTAGTAAAGTTCTTTTGAAAATGTAAACATGACTAAGAGAAAACCAAGAAAAAAGGGGGCTTTTGTTAATATCTGAACCAGAAATTAAGGGTGGACACACACTTGGACATCAGAAATGCAAGGAACAGCAGGAATGAAAATAAGACACAGGAGAATTTTGGGGGACACAGTCAATTTGGACAAGTGCCCTTCTCAGTCTTAAAGTTCTATCTAGTTGTCTCATTTTAGTAAGAGAGGTTGTTCCCCCCTAGACAGCCCCATCACCCTTTGTTGGCTACAAAATGTTTTGATTCAGGGGGCCTTGGTGAACTGTGTACCCTACACCAGGTGGTTTTCTCTTCTTTAGTGGGCCCAGCTGCAACGCTGGTGTTGGTTATCCAACATCATCACCTCTGGCTGTAATTATTTTTTCCTATGTAATGACGAGGCAGAGTAGTATACCTGAATTACCCAGCAGCCAGTGGCAGCCCTGACATTGAACTCAGTATCTCCCTCCTGGCTCTCTCAGTGTCCCACAGGGACTGGAGGTTGGGACATCCTGGATTCCAGGCTTGGTTTTGCCAAGGAATGCTTCTGGGCAAGTCACTGCATACTTCTGTTCTTCATGTGAAAAGTAAGGGAGATTTTCTAGATAACAGTAATAATAACAACTGTCCCTGACATGCGGCTTTATAGTTCACAAAATGCTTTCAGAATATTTCATTTCATGCTCACAACTTTCCAGGTAGGCATGCATTATCACCATCTCCAATTAGAGAAGGAAACAGTGGGCCAAGGAGTTACCCGGTGGGCTTAAGGTCATGTGGCTGCACCACGGTAAGCAGGTATGGAGCCAAAGCTCTAGGTTCCCAGCTTCCTGCTCTACTCACTTCTCCATCCTTCCCTCTAAAGAAGTTTCTCTCAACGGCTCTTTCCAGATCTCAAATGGTATGATTCTCAGGTTTAAGGCAGACTCAGTCTAGTTCCTGCATCAAAAATTCTAGATAACATACAAATCTCTAAACTTGTCCTTTTTATGAAACAAACATAAGTGCTTATGACCTAAATGTTAATAATATGTGACCTTCACATTTCAAGTCTTAAATTCATAATTTTGCCAAAATTTTTTGTTATAAAAGTACCTAGTAGGGAAGGGATGCTTCATGAATCAGTGGCAAGACTTCAGTCTACTCGATAAACCCCAAATGCTTTTGTCCTTACTAACACTCCCTGGGTTGGGGAAATTTGATTTTAGGAAAGGAATGTACATTATTCAGTTGTTGGCTCTGTTAGATTGAAATGACATATATTCCTTTCTTTACAAAATATTCTTCAGGAAACAGTAAGGACATATGGATACTTGAAATCTCATAAGTCTGGAATTACCCCAATTGTGAATCAGCCAACATTGTTAAAGGAAATGGGCTGGCCTACCATTTCCTAAACTTCATCATCTCAGTAGCAGCCATTTAATAAAAGCTAGTATGCATTTAGTTTTAATTAGTTTCCACCAACAGTGGTAGGAAGTTTAAAAAATAATCAAGGAAACCAATAAAAAATACATCTCAATATTGCTGCCTGGGAATTAAATTGATTCTATCTTGCAGATAAGAGAATTATCACAGGAGCCAAATCCCCCATCTCCAGAAATAATCATTATATTGGTATTCAAATTAAATTGTCCAGAAATCATATTTGAAGGTAGTAGCGAAAACATCCTGAGATGAGTCATTGTGGATGATGGCTGCGGGACATAAGGCTGTATTTTTATAATCTTATAGTTTTCTTTAGCTTTTCAACTTTAAATTGGATTTTTTAAATAAAGTAAAACAATAAACACAGAAACGGTGGCTTCCCTTTTTATTACTACATTCTTCTGAGAAGTTCAAAGAATTTTAGAGCCATGTTGCTATCAACTCAAAAAAGTCCTAGAGTTGGAAGATTTCTACTGGACAATAAAACTTTCTGCTTATGTTTAACAGTATCACTTATCTTCTGCCAGAAGATGCCCATATTTTTATGAAGAGGAGAAATACAAATGCTTATTATCCAAAAGAGCACTTCTAGTAAATTAAATTCACTCAAACCACATCAAATAAGGCACAGAGGACCAAACACTTCAGAGACTGGGAAATTAATATTCAGACATGACAAATCTAAGACCTTCTGCATGCTAGTCTGGTCTCTCTTTGGCAGAGGATGGCAGTGTTCCCATCTGCAGCATCTCTTCTTAGTGTACAGAAGCTGATTTGCACGTTGCCAGTTGCCACTGGAAGCAATTCCAAAATTCAAGTTGGCCAATCTCTTAGCACTTTGGTTGTACTCTGAGGCGATGGTCTCTGCTTCCAACCTGAACTAGACTAGATGCTACAAGAGTCTTCAATATGTAAAAAACTCACATACACAAGATGTGGGTATGTTCTACTCCCATTTCAAAGTGGAGAAAGAGAAAATGAACTTAAACTGCACAAAGGATACTCATGCTTGATGAGTTAGTCAGCAAAATCACTCACCGTCCTTCTCAGGAAGGAACTAAAAATAACCTAACATTTGTTAGCTGCTTGAAAGTTGGCTCTGGTTAAAGGCAGGAAGTCGCCAAGATGAACCCTTAAGATCCATTCCAATTCAGGAATGCGTATTGTGCAAATCTTTGGCCTTAAGTGCATCTAATCCAATGCTGGATGGTGTCCAAACCTCATTCATTTAATAGCCAACATTTGTCAAGGGCTTACTATGTGCCAGAGCCTGTGTTAGGCTGCAGGACAGATACAAAGATGGTCTCTACCCTGGAGAGTGTTATAAAGGCTTTCATGGGGGAAGTGTTAAACTCAATGGGAATTCAAAGGCAGGCATAACTGACTCCATCTGTGGACTCAGTGTTGAAGAAATTTGGAGGCCAGATACTTTGATGAATGACAAACGGTTTAGATGTAACTCTATCAATTAGAATTAACATTTCCTGGCCGGGCGCGGTGTGGCTCACGCTTGTAATCCTAGCACTCTGGGAGGCCGAGGCGGGTGGATGGCTTGAGGTCAGGAGTTCAAGACCAGCCTGAGGAAGAGTGAGACCCCGTCTCTATTAAAAATAGAAAGAAATTATCTGGCCAACTAAAATATATATATATATACAAAAAATTAGCCGGGCATGGTGGCACATGCCTGTAGTCCCAGCTACTCGGGAGGCTGAGGCAGTAGGATCGCTTAAGCCCAGAGTTTGAGGTTGCTGTGAGCTGGGCTGACACCACGGCACTCACTCTAGCCTGGGCAACAAAGCAAGACTCTGTCTCAAAAGAAAAACAAAACAAAACAAAACAAAACAAAAAGAATTAACATTTCCTGAAAGGTACCTACTGGTAAACTGATTCTTCTTTGTGTCTCAGAAAAAGCAACTTGTCTCACAAGGTTGAATTATGCAAGGTTCTGTTCCCTATTGTTCTTTTTTTTTTTTTTTTCACAGCAACCTTAGACTTCTGGGTTCAAGCGATCCTCCTGCCTCAGCCTCCCAAGTAGCTGGGACTACAGGCATGCGCCACCATGCCTGGCTAATTTTCTCTATATATTTTTAGTTGTCCAGCTAATTTCTTTCCATTTTTTTAGTAGAGACGGGGTCTCGCTCTTGCTCAGCCTGGTCTCGAACTCCTGAGCTCAAATGATCCGCCTGCCTTGGCCTCCCAAGTGCTACGATTACAGGCATGAGCCACCGCACCCGGCCCCTATTGTTCTTAAGAAATACTATGTTTGTAGTATATAACTTTTTCCTCAAAGCTCCATTCACATAAGATCTCACTCATTACTCCTGTTCCCAGAAAGTAAAGCATGTCATTATGCCAATTTTATAGGTAGGGAAATGGAGACCTAGAGAGTGTCTCCTTCAGCCTGGTTATTTGGCTTAGGTTAGAATAAGCAAGTAGCATATGAAATAGAACTGAAAGCCAAACATCACCTATTTCAAGCACAGAGCTTGCCACAAAGCTTTGCTTGATCAAATTGGTAAGTTCAGAACTCTACAGCAGGGGAATTATGGCTAGAGCATATGTCTGTGAAAAGAAAGAGGATCTTATTGCTTTAGAAGCTTGAAAAAAACTTGATAAAAACTGTCTCCAGGGTTCCCATTGTGGGCAGGCTCAAAGACAAAACCACACAAATCCACCACTGATTGCAGGACACTTTGGGGTGGGTTGCTCCACCTGCCTGACATATTTTATAAGCAGTGGAGTTCCAAGTTCCAGGCGTGTTGTTTATTTCTCTTGTGATGACAATCAGTGCCAAAGCAAAGAACAAGCAAGAGGTGGCCATGGTAGGATCAAAGAAATGCTTAGGGCAACCTCGACCTTGGCAATGGGCCTAATGAGGACCAGGCAAGGAATCCATCACTTTGTAAGGTTGAAACAACAGAACTGGAGGGTAGCTTAGCTGTGAAACCTTTATTCAAAGAAATCTTATTAAGAACACTGATATTTATAAAACAGCTTCCTCCCCATTCCAGTACATTTTTTGGAGCACAGTTTAAAAACCTTGAACTTGCCACACACATTCCCTCGTCCATACTGGCATATATGGTGTTTTAGATCCCATGTGTAAAAGAATTCTCTTCTTCCCTTTGCCAATCTGGTAAACTTCTACTCACCCTTCAAGATTCCCATGAAGTGTTTTCTAACAGAATCATCTGAGGCACTTGTAAAGAATCCAAATTCATAGAACTCATCCCAGATGTACTAAACCCAGATTTCTGTTGTTATTAAGCTACTGGGGGAATTCAGATGTGCAGTCAGGATTGGGAACCACTGCAGTCTTGCTCTGCCTAATGGTTTTAACAAGAGATGATTTACAGCTGGATTAACTCTAAACTTTTTGGAATGGGAGGAGGTAGTATAGAGATAATCTAGGCCTGTACCTTGCCAAGAGTTGGGAGCTGAGAAAGGCCAAGACAGAAGCGAAAGGAGCTGAAATGGCTCCAGGTCCCTTCAGGAATCCCGCCTCTGAGCTGTGGCTGAAGCTCTGAGTGTGATGGCTTCATTAAGGGTCACAGAAGCAAGGCAGCAAACAAGCTGAGGAGGGGCACAGGACATCCAAGGGGCTTGTCATCAACAAAGCTTCCCATTTTCTCTCCGGTGAGGCTAAGGGAAATCCCACAGCTTCATGAAGTTTGTAGCTATCCCACAAAAGACCTCTGCAGTGGTAATTTTTTTTTTTTTTTTTTTTTTGAGACAGAGTCTCACTCTGTTGCCCGGGCTAGAGTGAGTGCCGTGGTGTCAGCCTAGCTCACAGCAACCTCAAACTCCTGGGCTCAAGCGATCCTACTGCCTCAGCCTCCCGGGTAGCTAGGACTACAGGCATGTGCCACCATGCCCGGCTAATTTTTTCTATATATATTTTTAGTTGTCCAGATAATTTTTATTTGTATTTTTTAGTAGAGACGGGGTCTCGCTCAGGCTGGTCTCAAACTCCTGACCTCTAGCGATCCACCGGCCTTGGGCTCCCTCGGCCCTCAGCCTCAGCTAGGATTACAGGCGTGAGCCACCGTGCCCAGCCTGCAGTGGTAATTTAAAGTTTTTTTTTTCTTCAGGTATTTCCATTTACATAGTTTTTAAAGGATGCCAGAAGGAAAATCAACCCACTGCTTGTTTTGACTGATGGTTCTCATTGCTATTAACATTTTTGGTATTGACTTCTGTATGTTATACATGGTTGAATGAAAAAAAATCCCATCATAGTCCTCTACTCCCATCTTCATAAAATATCTCCATACAAAAACAAAATATTGTTAAGCTGTTATTATATGAGCAGCTGGTGTTAGCATGGTGTCGATCTCATTTAAAACATCTAAGCATTTTAGCTAGTGGTGTTCAGCATTTCAAATCATGATAACATGACTTCTTATTTGCATAAAATCTTTGGGCCCTTCTTCATTTCCCATTGCAAATGAGGTATAGGACTGAGTTGGAGTGATTATTTATTACCTTTGTTCTCTCACGCTCCAAGTTCAGGTTCCACTGAATAAAGTGAGGTAATCCACAAAGAAGGAAAAAAAGTTACACGCCATTTTTCTTTTGCTTTTTTATTAGTTACTCTACCTGATGTAGGCCAGTTCTCATCAATTTTTCATTTCTTGTACAATTTAACTTCAGGGCTCTGTTTCAAATTGGTTTATTTGTTTTCATCAAGAGAACTAAGTGGCCAGCAGTTCCCTCGCCTCTTTCAGGTCTTTACCGAATTGTCATCTTAGTGAGGACTTCCCTGGCCACTTTGTCTAAAGTTGCACCTTCTCCCTGCCCACCATGTTTCCTGTTCCCCAACCTGCTCTTCCCCTCCTTCTTAGCACTTACCACGCACAGTGCAACAGAAGGCGTGTTCACTGTCAATGCTGCTTACTGTCTGTCTTGCCCACCAGCAGCCTCGTCAGGGCAGGGAGGTTGTCTGCCTTGTACACTGCTATATCCCCATCCGACACAGTGCCTGGAACATGGTAAGTGTTCAGCACATATCGGTTGAATGGATAAGTGAATGATCATTCTTGCTTTTAATGAGGCAGCTGAGCCAGCTTAGGGGAGAAGTATTCAGATGCTCCCTGTTTTAGCTTCGATATCTTAGGTAGTATAAGACAGTGAAGGGATTCCCAAATGTTTTTGACTCACATGGCCCTTAGGTCCAAGAAACCTAAGAATTTATGTCCTAACAACTTAGTAGCCATTTGAAAAAAATACATATAAACTGAAATAAAAATATTTTAATTTTATTCTTTAATATCTGCAATTATTTCCTAATGGGATATGTACACCTATTGGACAATACACAACTTCTTAAACCTCAGAATCAGATTGGACACTGGTACCTTCAGTTCTTGTTCCACAATGATTTTTCACATGGTACTTGCTTTAAATCATGAGTGCTGAAAACCCAGCTTCCCAAAGATACAATGTCATCAAAAGGAAGGCAGTGCAATCTAATGTGGAAACTTTGAACTTGAGCTAGTTCAGAAGTTCATGTGGCATCTGACTGCTGTGCTTCCATCCACGGTCTAAAATATCTGCAGCACTGCAGTTAGTTCACTGTGGCGCCCCAGGGAGCCCTGGTGCAGTTTCAGAGCCATGGGTGTAGTGGCTGAATGCACACCCTTTGAAGTTGTGTGGACGTGGGGAAGTTTTCCCATCTATAAGAAAGAGAACATAATAGTATCTACCTCATAGTTTTTGTTTTGCTTTTTATTATGAAGAAATTTCAAGCCTACATAAAAGTGCACAGAAGAAAACAATGAACCCCACATCCCATCACCAAGCCCAAAGAACGATTAAGTCCAGCCACACCCACCCTCCCATGTGCGTCAGTCTCCATAATTAGGACATAAATCCCAGATCTCATCTGTAAATACTCTATATATAAAATATGTAAAATGTACCTTATGTAAATATACCTCTTAGGTTTTTGGTGCAAATGAAATGAGTTAATATATGCAAAGCACTTGGCACAGTGCTGAGCATCCTGAAGTGTTAGGTACTATATATAAGCTCTCAATGCCTCCTCTTCAGGAATGCATCATCAGGTAGAAGGTAGCGTGTTTCATGTGATCTTCCCCAATATAAAGGTATATCCATGATCACAGGGAACAGGGCTGCTGCAAATGCACGCACCACCAGTGTATTTTTAGCAAACATTCTCTCCACAAGGAACTTCTTTTACCCACCTTGGAAAACACATGACATTCAAAAGGCATCAGAATTTTTTTTTTAAATAAACAACCAAGCCACACCAAATTTAATCTGATTTCTTCATTCTGGGCAGAAATGTTCTCTGGGTGGGGGAAGCTTCAGGGTACAACTTTCTCTCTTACCTCCTGGCACTTTGAATACAGCAGAGTTTTACTTAATTAAGTGCATCAGAATGCTGTTTATCTGTTATAGCACAATTTCGGAAGAACTAGGAAAAACCAGCTTAGGGCAGGAGGTCCAACCTTCCTGAAACTACCCTGCATACACAGTTGATTGTGAAGGGGGCATAGCTGCTAATTTATCCAGTTGTTCAGGTGTGAGGTATACAAATGACCATGGATACAAGAAACAACGGCTATCTTCTATTAAGGATTTCACATAATTCTCTCCCGGGGCTTAACTAAAATGTAACTTAAATTGTTCCTATCTTGGGGTTCTCTGGGTCCCTCATCCTGAACCCAGCCTAAGGATCCCCATTGAGGAGGGATGATAATGAGAACATTAAGCAATTCTTTGACTTTTATGCCACAGCAGCAAAATTCTCAATTTAACTCTTCTGAATCTGTTTGCTCTTGAACTAAATGATGCTCTGTGTTCAACAAAGTTGAAAATATTATTGACATGGATATTTTGATTTTGAGAGTGTTTGGTTTACTAATCTGATAGAAGCCCTAACTAAAATCCTTTGGGTTTCATTTAGGCCAAGAGAAAAATTTACAATTAAACCATCTGTAGAAACCATTTATGTCTTTTAGATGATAAGCATATCTTAGATTGGGATGTTGTTTTGAAATCTTGCAGCATTCATTTTATCATCTGCTATCAACATTATATCATAATTTCTATCTAGTGTATCCCAAAGATGACCAGCAATCTTATACAAAGGAGGAAAGAGAAACATTTCTTTGGCAAACAGAGTGAACTGGCTGGAATTAATTCTGTTAACCTCCATGACAACTTACAAAAGGGTAGGGACTCAATAAAATCACATTTGTCTATAGCTTGTTCAGGGAGTAGATACACTTGAGATACTGTGGTATATACCTGACTATTCCATGGTGCTTTATTTATACCCAGTTTTTACTGGGTTAATGGAATCATTGACTGAGGTCATGCATACCCATAGATATATTCAGCCTTGATCCATTTTTTAAAAAGGTTTTATAAGTAAGGTTTTGGAGAACTTTAATACATATTCTTTATCAGTGATCTGCTCATTAATTCCTGAACCTTACCATATCAAACTGTCTGGAGCAGGTGAATTATTAAAAATACCAAGAAACTTCTTGCCAGCCACACTCTCAATTCTAGTAGCAGCAAGGCAGTCTTCAAGGGACCTGAGCCTCATTCTTGTCCAACTTCCCTGTTTCTAAAGCAAAGAGGACCACAGGATTTAGCTGTTGGAAGTGGAAACACAATTAATACTCAAATGCAGGTGTTAACTAGACACCAATCTAAGAAAAACACAGCATCAGAGAAGCAGATAGCAGGAAGAGACTACATAAACAAAATCAATCCAATACAACTCATAGTTGGTCTGATTCCTGCTTTCCTAAGAGAAGCTTTTTTAGTTATTAAGGCAGAGAGGACCTCGTGACAGGATCTACCTGAGTGTTCACTGGATATACAGGCATGCTTAGGACCTTTAAATGGCCAGAGTTCAGAGATTTCACCACTGCTTTGTTATCCTTGCTGCTATCCTACTGTAGCCCGAGGCTGATATAGGTGGGAACATATGGGTCACATTTGGGAGTCCTTTCAGGATTGCTGAAAAGATGAGTGTGGTAAATTAGAGATGATCACGAATTCTTTGCTATTCCTCCCATTGAGTGGTGGAGTCTAATTCCTTTCCCTCTTAAATCTGGGTTGGCCTTAGTGACTTGCTGGACCAATAGACTGCAGTTTAAGTGACTTCTCAGGCTAGGTTCTAAGAAGCTTTGCAACTTTTGCCTGGCTGTCTTGGAACAGTCCTTCTAGGGGCTCTGAGCTGCCATGTATGAAAACCCACTACCCTGAGACCACTATGCAGGAGAGGCTGCACGCAGGTGCACAGTTCACAGTCCTGGTTGAGCTCAGTCATCCGGCCATCCTTGCTAAGACACCAGCTATGTGAGTGAAGTCACCTTAGCATCTCCAGGCCAACCCATCTGCAAGCTGACCCCCACCAAGTATTCTTAGTCAATGACACATGGAGCAGGAGAATCACTGAGCGGAGACCTGACTCCACTTCCTATCCCATTAAACCATAAGATATAATAAAATAATTGTTGTTTTAAGCTGCCAAGTTTTAGAGCGGTTTGTTACACAGCAACAGACAACTGGAACACCAGGTGTGCTGCTTTGCAGCACCAGGGAGTAACCGCCGCTTCTAGCATTACAGCCAACTGGTCTTGGGGAGAATGGCTGGAGTACTGTTACATGGCTAGTGAACTAGTCAGTCAAGGGCTCTCAGGGTCATGGCTGGTCCAGAGGAGACCACTGAGAGTGATGAGGGCTTTGTTGAAGGCATAAACCCATGAGAGGTGTTTGGGAGGGTGTTCAGGAGGAATCAGTGTGTGTAAGGTTTTGTTGGAATATTATATAGATTATTTTAGTGATTTTAGGGGAGTATCAGGAGAGGTAGAGGGAGAGATCCAGAAAAATGATCTCTCAGGTCCCTATTTTGCTTCTGAGATCAGATGAGATCGAGTGCGTTCAGGGTGGTATGGCCGTGGACTCAGCTTCCTATTTTGGACACTGAATTTTTCTCTTCTCTTTTTGGAGAAGAGAGAAGGATGGAGTCAGATGTAGCCAGAGAAAAAGAACATAAAATCACTGCTGTGGTTGCCCATCTGGAATAGCAACAGAGAAATGAGCAAAAAGAGGAAGACATTTAGCCATATGTGGGAATCTCATGAAATTAAACACAAAGTGTTATCACAGGATAAGTGATCATTTATTCTGGTTTGCTTGGGACAGCCCCACGTTAAGCCTGTTTTTCTTGGAATAATTATTAAGAATATTCTCTTTCACTCTTAATAGTATTTGGGTTTGGATAATAAATTCTGTGCTTGCCCTATTTCTAGGGGCCTGTGTGGCTCAGTAGAAGAGAATTTTTATCACTTTATATCATCCCATTAAGACACTACAGAAGGGGTTTACTGAAAACTTTTGGGGTTCCACTTTGGAGGTAATGTTTGTCAGGTTTGATATTTCATTTATTCATTCAACAAATATTTAATGAGAACTGTGTCCTTTCATACAGGTGACGGAATGACAATGCAGAATTGAGAATGTCTTTACTTATGTGCTATGATTAGAAATGTTATTGGAAGGCACACCACTGGCCTAGATATTTCTGTAAGCTCATGCCTTGATGTGCCCCCACCCCCCCGAGCAATGGCAGTTATAATACAAAAATAGAAAACTAAAAAGACAAACCTGACTCAAAAACAAGATAAACATGTTCACAGGCAGAATGGAACAGAAAGGTAAAGCAGCGAGACAGGCTGAAGCCCACTGGGTGCCCAGCCTGGAGGCAGGCAGGCAGGGATGGTCGTCTAGCTCTGCAGGGAAATGGAACTAAAACGATGCATGGAAGCTAAAGGATTGGGACTAGGATCATGGCTTGAAGACTGGGTCTCAGATGGGGCTTCTTTGGTTATACAAGTAGAGTGAAAAAAATGTGCCATTACTAGCTATTGCTTTGGGCTATAGCTTCCTGCAAGTGGAAAGTCTACAGAGGAAGAACAAAGACATAGCCTAATTATGTACCGAACCAAGCCACCTGTGGGTCCTTCAATATTCATAATGTCTCTGTGGGGCAGGAGCTTCAACATACCATTTAAAGACGTAGTTCTAGACTGGTGTCCCAGTGGAGAATACTGAAAACCACTAAATAGGGATGGAGGTCCATACACGTGTGCACACGTGCACAGAGAACAAGTAAACCATCTTCCACTGAAAATGAGCCTACAAATCAAAATTCGAAAACACATAAGGATACCTAATAGCAACAACAAAATCAGTATCAGTTTCAGAATTCTAGATATGTTATATAATATGGTAGCCACTAGCTACATGGGTTATTTATATTTAAACAAAAATTAATTAAAATCAAATGAAATTCAAGTGCTCAATAACCTTATGTGACTGGTGGCCACCATACTGGACTGTACAGGTATAATTTCTTTCATTGCAGAAAGTTGTATTACACAGCATTGCTCTAGATGAAATATATTTTATGGAACAGTCCAATAAGGATTTTAAAATAAATATGTTTATGATGCTAAAAAAATAAATATCTTCCACTTGAAAAAGAAAGAATATAAAATAAGGAATGCAAAAATGAGTCAAGGACAAATAAAGTTTCCCAATTAGAAATGTTGGTAAACATATACTTGTTGAAATAAAAAAACTCAATACATGGAATGAACCCTAGATAGTGATTTGGTAATTAACAAATTAAAAGACAAAACTGAGGAATTAACCCGGGACATAGCACTAAAAGAAAAAGTGAAAAGTTCTTGTGAAAACTAGTGGAAAAGGAGGTTTGTAGGCCTTTCTTGGCTTGAATAAGATAGTGTTTTTTGTCATTAATCTGGGATGGTCTGACAACAGAGGCAGCAATTCAGAAAAATTCGGAGAGAAGATATGAAAGCCATTTTTTGAAAGAGGTAAACTCAAAACATCTGGCTGGTCACTAGGCAGCCATTGGAGCTGGGATTCAGCATCTCCTGCTATGTACTGGCTGTCACCTTTCAGGTTGCTGGAGTTAAAGGAAGGAGCTAAAGGAAGCAATTCTGCCCCCTAAGTAGAGGACACTGTGTAGTGAAGGCAGCCATTTGAAGATAGACTGCAAGAATAAGGCGAATCTGTTTCTGGTGCTTAGAAACCAGTTTGCCTGTGAGAAGGAGGACGATGACATTGGGGTGGAAGGCCCAAGCCATGCTGGCCCCTTGAGCAAATGGTCTTTTCTCTGCATATACTACTCAGGACTCAGGGAAGTGTGGACTCCCAACACAGGGTGATAGGGTGGAGGAAAAAGCTAACCCTGCAGAGTTGAGCATCATTCCAACTTGCTGATAGAGACTGAGAGTACCGCCAGGAGAGCCTGGCAACAGAAATGGGTGGGACATGGTGTGTTCTGCAGGGGGCAATATGCTGACTCTTCCAGCTGTCTGGGAGCGGATGACTTAACAGAGGAGACCAAACAGGAGGATGAGAAAGACATGGCTGGTGACAGAGCAAGCTAGCCCCTCCTCTAATCCTTAAGCACCATAGAATCCCTAATAGCCCACTGGCCCAGATGACTCCCTGTCAGAATGTTGTAGAATTGTGCTGTCCAGTATGGTAGCCACTAGGCACATGTGGCTACTACACATTTGCTACCTGGAAACACTGCATAGGTCTTTCCTCCCACTTCTCTTGATTCAGAGATGCTATTGCTGAGTTTTTTGGTACCTGAGAGGTATCAAATATATGGCATATGGATTATAATTTTGAAAAACACAGAAAGTAACCACAGACACCACCGACAATTTTATCTTTCTTTGAAATTTCCGGAGTCACATTAGGAACTTGTGGTATCTCACTGCCATTGTTATAAGCATCAGTTATCAGCAGATGGTACTATAATTGCTGAAGGTGTAAGAAATTAAGCTTCATTTGGACTGACCCTATGACAGAGCTTGAAAGGTGTTTTTGGAAGAGTTCCCTGATTTAGTCTCTTATTTGTTTCACTTTCAAAAAGCAGACTACAGAGGAAAGCTGCTGATTATGTGAACTTTCTGGTTGCCCAGATTCTGAAAAAATACCACTTTCCTGTAATTAAATTGTAAGGAGTTAATTGTAATTAAATTGCAGAGTATATGAGAAAATCTGTCACTTCTCAGAATTAGCTCTGAGAATGAAACTAAAATGACAGGGTAATTAAGACCTGAAATGCAGAGGTGTTCAGATGGTTCTTGTCCAGGATGGAATGCGTGGTTTTTTTTTATTTCTTAAAATCTTTTTTTGTGTTATTTTTCATCACACTGATGGGTCAGAAAGATGACCACACCTCCATGCACAGGATGCTGGGTTATCAATCTGGGAAAGAAAGAAATTTTTTCTCTACCTTTTGTTTATTTGCTTAAATTCAGAGGTGGGTATAAACCACCACTTTATTCTTTACAAAAAATCTATTTAAAATATATTTTTAACAATTACACAAATGAGTATTTATGTTTAAAATCTAAGTAATGCAGATAAGGCAAAAAAAATTCTCATTTATCTTCCTATGCCCCACCTAGTCTGCTGCCCAGAGAAGGCTGTTGTAACCTATTTGTGTGTCCTTCCTGAAAGTTGTCGTCTCATTTACACATATCTATGCCTACACTGAAAATACGTAGTTCAGGTAAACCTTAACATGAATACCACCATATTCCACATGTTGAGTTATTTTCATTTATCCATATCTTTTGGAAAATATTCCACGTTAATATTGCTCTTTCGGAACTGCTGCACAGTATTTCCTTGCATGGTGGTACCCTTTTAAATTAAACCATTCCTTCCTTTATTTACCCACCCCATTCATGTTTGTCCCACTTTTCACTATTACAAACTATTCTGCAATATACCTCACCCTTTATAAATAGGCTTGGAGACAGGGACAGTAAACATATCCTTAACTTCACAACAAGCAGAGAAAATTATGATGGGCAAATGGAAAGCACAATAGCAAAACAAGGGCATGTTGTTCAATCAGTGCCAGACACAGGGCATTCTTCTTTGGTGCCATCTGAAAACTTCTTGGTGATTCAAGTCATCCATGAATTAAAATGCCAAGGTGAAGAAAGTTTTCTAAGTATGTCAGAGATGAAGAGTTTATGCAAGGATGTAAGTAACATGATGACTGCATTAGAAACGTGGATGTGCTGAGAGGCAGGGGAAGAACATAAGTGAGGCTGTGATCCTGTAACCCCCTAATCCAACAGGGAGCTCCGTGGGGCTTTAAATACCACTGGGAAAACCTGGGAAGGACAGCCTTGTAAATCCTGTTAGAGTCCCTTTTGATTTTTATTTGCTTAATTACTCCCATACCTCAAAGAAAAGCAGCAAAAGTAGGTTGGCAGAGAGGTCTGTGGCCAAGAAAACTCAGCTGGAGCCCAAGACTAAAGTTTTCCAAAAATACTCTTTGCTTCCATCTATCCTTTGGGATAAGCCATTCCGTGCTGGGGTATTCAACCCAATAATCCTAGTCTTACTATGGAAGGAATCACAGGGATGATCAAACCCACTCTCCTATTCAGTAGAGAAGGTAACCAAAGCCCAAAGAGGGAAAGTGACTTGGGCAGTGTAACAGAGCTGGTTAGGAACAGAGCTGGTTAGGAACAGAGCTGGTTAGTGACAGAGCCAAGACCAGGGGCAGAGTTAACCCTGAACCAGTCCTCTGCTGTTTGCTGTAGTAAGCCTCGCCATCACCAGCCAGGGTGCCAGTTGCTCTGTGCTTCTGCCAAAAGTGCCACCTCTGCTCATCACTTTCGCAGTCATGTGACAAAACATTGTTTGTTTAAACTAAATGTCTCTGCTCTTGGTTACTGTGTATGGAAAAAGATGCTCAGTTAGCCATGGTTATATCCAGCTGTCTGTGGTGTCTACTGCAAGGTTAATTTTTATCTGATGTCATACCTCTGCACACTCTTGAGCATAGTTGTCTGGCAAAACCACACACAAATACATGCATGCACGCGCTCCTGTCTACCTTTCCTAAAGAGGTTATTCATTTCCCCATCAGAACAAATTCTGCAAACTCCAGCAGAATGACCAGGCCCTGGCTCTCTTTTGCCCTTTGGTCTGACTACATTTAAATATGTGAATCCTCTGATCCCTATCCTCTTCTTTTGCCCTGGCAGTTTTAACATTATTTAGTCATTTCATTCAAGACTATGTTTCTTTCATGGGTGACTCTGGTAGATTGCTGCACTTCTTCCCTTCATAGTATTTGTGTCCCTTGCAATATGACTTTGAAGTTATTTCCATCAAGAGGTGAAGTTTATTTCCCCACCCTTTGAATATGGGCTGGACTTGTCACTTGCTTTGGCCAGTAGAATATGGTAGAAGTGACAGTGTGCCAGTTCTGTGACAGACTCTCAAGAGGTCTTATATATTTCTGGTCTTTTTTCCCCTTGGACACCTACTCAGCCTCCACGCGAATAAGCCTGAGCTAGCCTGCTGGAGCACGCGAGACCACGCGTATCAGAGATGAGCAGTCTCAAATGAGGCCCTCCCAGACCAGCCATCCCTCCAATCCACTTGGCAGCTGAGCACAGAGGCATGAGTGAGCCTAATGAAACCAGAAGGAGCACCTTGCTGAGTCTAGCCCAGATTGCTGACCTGTAGAATTGCAAGCCAAACAAATGATGGCTGTTTTAAACAACTAAGATTTGGGGGGAGGGGCTGTTATGCCGCAAAAGCTGACTGATACAGATCCTTTTATTTCTGTTTGCAGAAATGTTTATTAAATTGGGCCTCCCCGAGCAAAAAGTCTATGTTTCCCACTTAGTTCTGTACATCATCTAGGTGAGCAACTTGATAGAAATTTAGAATAAAATTTTCTGGAAGGGTATGGGGAAATGGAAAAGACTGATGAACATTTGATTCCTACTTTTTCCCTACACTCAGTCTGCCCCAACTTCAACAGCCTGTGATTAAGGAAATAAATAGAGATACACGGGAGGTAGGGCATGCCATTAATCAATGCTAGGGTAGTAAGACAAGAAGAAAAAAATTCTCTCCTTACACAGGACTGTACAAAATATATGCTAGAAAAATCATCTAGAGACATGGTGAAAACCCTATAATTTTCCCAACATCCTGGCTTCCCTTTTTGCCACTGCTTTAGGGTCTTACCTTTGAGGCCCCTGGTTCCTTCAGACAGGCAGCATCTCGTCCACCCCTGCTCTAGACTCTTTAACAGAGGAGGGGAAGAGGGAATACACCACCTAATTCCTATGGCCAGGGCTCTTTTAAGTCCTTCTTAGGCTCTAGACTCCAGCTTTTGGAAACTCCCTTCATGCCACATTCAACATATTAAAATGTATCCATATCCCACAATTTAATATAATCTATATAGAATTCTAAGGTGCAAGTTGCACTTGACTAGTTGATGTAATATGTTTTATAGCCAGCTAATCACATATTTTAATATCTACTCCACAGCTTCCTTCTTGTATTTTGAAATCATTTTGTTGTTAATATTCATGTCTGAAACATTTTCATAGGCTTTGAAGAACTCACAGATTCTGGGCTCTGTGCCTGTAAGTGCCTAACAGGAAAGTCAGCCTGATCTAACTAATCACCAGTAGCCCTTTACTGAGCATCTAGTATCTATAAAGCACTGTGCTACACAGTCTTCATCAAATTCATTCATAGGCAGCTACTTACCATGCCAGGGACTGAGTGCACTAAGTGCTGGGAATGCAGATAAAGGCTCCTCAGTCCCAGCCCTTGAGGGCCCTGCCTTAGCCAGCCAAGACTTGGCCCAAAGTAGAGCAAATGCAAGGAACTGTGGAGTTAGGAGATTCCCCAGGGTCTTTTTCTTTAATCTACCCAAGGGTGAGCAGGGTCATTTGGGTTCATTACCACCTTCCACTTCTGCCACCAAAGGGGGACTGGACAGACTGTCCTAATTCTCACTAGCAGCTGACCTCGCGTTAAATCCTTTTGTTTCTTTCCTATTAAAATTAGGATGGTCTCACAATGGACATGGTAGTCTTCAGACCAAAGGCAGGACTTGGGAGTAACAGATGTCCCCAAGCCCACAGCAGACTCTACAGTACACCCACAGTGATGAGGGTGGGGGTGGCACAGAGGATTTCTTCCCAGTGCTTAGACAAGTGCTGAGGCAGAAGCTGTGGTGGAGTGCTCAGTGCGTTTTCAATGTCCACCGGAGAGCAGGCTGGTTTATCAGACCTTTGAAAGACACACTTTATAGCCTGAATAGGCAAAGACACTGAACGACCGAGTGGCCCCTGTGGTTTCAGCATTCTCCGGGCCAGTCTGAAGCCCTAGTTTTAAGCAAGGACCTCTTTAAAAGGTACCACTGTAGGAATCCAGTCAAGCCTAGTGTGTTTTACCTCAGAGCTTCTCAAACTTTCATGTACATATGAATGCCCTGGAGAATTTGCATACTGTTAAAATGTAAATTCTGATTCAGTACATCTGGGGTGGAGCCTGAGAGTCTGCATTTCTCATTCCCTCCCCAGGGATATCAATGCTGAACTACACTTTGGGTAGCTAGGATATGTATTATATAGCCCCCTACAGTTCACCAAGAGCCCCCACATAAAGTCATGCACCCCATAACGACATTTGGGTCAATGATGGACTACATATATGATGGTGGTCTCATAAAATTATAATACTATAATTTTGTCATACCTTTTCTATGTTTAGATATGTTTAGATACAGAAATACTTAACATTGTGTCACAATTTCCTACAACATTCAGTACAGTAACACGCTGTGCAGCCTAGGTGTGTAGTAGGCTATACCATCTAGGTTTTGTACACTCCGTGTTATTTGCACAACGATGAAATCACCTAATGATGCATCTCTCAGAATGAATCCCTGTTGTTAAGTGATGTATTACTGTACTTTATCTCATTTGATTAATTTACCAATTATACGAAGCATCAGTGTTCCCATGTCACAAAGCAATAGGCTCGGAGTGGCTTGCTTTAAAACCACCAGCTACTCAGTGGCAAAGCCAGCATTCTAATCCAAGTCTTTTCATTCCTGGTTCAGCATCATTACTATTCACTCCAGCTCCAGTTTTTCTTTTTACTTTTAGCTCCCATTTCTTATGAGGTCATCTGTCTCAAGGTTAAAGTCCAGAGTTAATTTCATCCTTTCAAACCTTTGAGCCGATAACCTGACCTTGCTTCTCATGCTGTGTGGCAGCTGAGGAAGAAAAGATTTTCAAAAGCGTTCTGGAAAAGGCTTGTCGTGGTTTTGTTAGAAGTGATCATGCCCGCTAGGAAACCAATCATGCTTGGAAACACTCAGAGCTGCTAAATGAATAAGGTTTGCATAGGGGTTTGCAATTACAGGGCTTCAAATGGGACAGAAGCCTGAGTCTCAGGTCCCCAGACTTGGTGACAGATTGCTGCTTCCTGTGCCTGATGAAAATAAAAGACTCTGGAACCATCTATGGAAAAAAATATATTTAATTGTGGGGGGAGGGAATACCTACTACATGCCACTCAGGCAGGAACTTTGCAAACATCACCTCCATTGCTAACAGGAAAGCTGTGAGGTAAGTTACAGTGTCCCCATTTTACAGATTAGGAGACTGAGGCTAAGCAAGATTAAACAGCTAGGGCACTGCAATGCCCAACTGACCACCAGGGCTGATTGAGTCTGATGTGTGGGCTTTTACACTACACCACACCCTGAAACTGAAAGTCAGTGAAGTTACAGGGCAGAGAGACCTAAAGCTACTCTAATTTGGGCAGCTCCTGATTCAGGGAGACCCCTCCTATGGATATGCCTTTGGAACACCTGTTTCTGGATGGTGTCATGCTGCCATCCTTTCTTTTTATTAAAAAAAACTTATGGAAGAATTACAAGATGAGTATAATGAACTTCTGTATCCTTTACACAGATTTACCAACAGCTAACTTTTTGCCACATTTCTCTATGTGCATACATGTGTGAGTACTATTTTTTTTTGGAAACATTTGGAACTATAAAATAATCTTTTACCCTTAAAAACTAGGAACAAAGGCATTCTCTTATGTAGCCACAGTACAAATATGATCAGGAATTTTAACAATGACAAAACTGCCTAATAAATGACCTACATTCAAATTTCACTAGTTGTCTCAATAATGTCCTTTATGGAAACTTTTTTCCTAATTCAGGGTTCAATCCAAGATCACACGGTGCATTTGCTTGTCATGTCCTTTGGCTGCCTTTAACCTGGAGCAGTTCCTCAGCCAGGCCACCGCTCTCGATCCAGCACCTCACACATCATTGGAAAGGATGTCTCTGAAGTTTGAGGGATCCTGAGTGGACCCTGCTGCATGAATGGATATCATGCCATCCTCTCCTCAGACTGTCAAAGTTGCCACCTGCTTCTGCTGACTCTGAGATACAACAAGCCCCCATCTTGGCAGGGAATGCTGGGAATAACACTGCTGAGAAAAGCCTAAACTCACTTTTGATGCAGGCTTCGAGCTTCCCCATCCCTGCACCTGGGTGAGCCAGATGGTTTTAAAGCAGCACTTCCTCTTGGCACCTCTTAATTTCTGAGGCATTTAGAGAGGGAGTTATGCTTTCAACAAACGCCCACCACTCCCCACCCCTTATTTAAAAAACCAGAGACAGTTTCGGATTCATCCTCCTTGGTTTGTGGCTGATGAGATTTTTAAAGGCTTTAAGACAGTTAGTTAAGAATGTCTACCAGATTAGCCTTTGGCTCATCAAAGTCCCCCCACGATGACCTCTGCCCACGTGAGAATTGCAAATGCCACACTTGTAGCTGAATTCTTTGCCATTCTTAATTTTTTAGATTATGGAATTAAAACACCCAGATTTCTATTCTCCTTGACCATCCACGCTGCTTTATACAGTTTGAGCAGATGTGCTACAAGATGAGAAAGAAAGTCTTCCCTCAAACTTCCTTAGCGGGCTCCACAAATAGCAGTGGTCTACTTGCTGAAGCAGCTTTTACATGGTAGGCTTGCGAGGGTTAGCACATAAAATGCAGGGCCCTCAGTTAAATTTGAATTTTGGGCAAACTTTATCTGAAATTCAAGTATTGTGAAAAATTTGTTTGCTATTTATCTGAACTTCAAATTTAACTGGGTATCCTATATTTTATCTGGCAATCCTAAGTCTCCATGGGCTGCATGGATCACCCTTTAAACTTGGAGACAGTTGACACTACTGAGATTCAAAATGAGAGTGAGGACTCAATCATCCTGCCACGTCCATGGCCAGTAACTGGACCATTGCACTGCCATATTAATGCCAGGCCAATTTTTGACAGCTAGAACAACTAAGTAAATACTGAACCTAAGCTCACACAATTTTCATGGTCCAGAACCACGATCCTCTATCTGCAATTGCAAAAGAAAAAATCCTCTGAAAACAAAGTTTTTTCTGTAACTCACTTGGCAGCAACAACCAACCTCCATGATGCTATTCGTTATCTTTACTTATCTCACTTAGTGTGTACCACCGTGCTTTTGCTACAGAAATATTTGTTTGATCATGAGGTGCTGCTCCAGACCCCCTTGGGACATTAATATATAATAAATATTGTATTGCATTTTAAAATATAAAAATATTCTTAATTCTGCATCTGACCAAGAGTTGAAAATAAAGGAATATGAAAGAATAAAAATATTAATAGCCAGAAAAGAAATGTTAGGGCTGCATTGTCCAACACAGTTGCCATCAGTCACATGTGGCCACACCAAACCCTTGAAATGCATCTAGTCTGAACTTCAATGCATTGTGGGTGTAAAATACACATTGGATTTCAGAAACTTAATACAGAAAAAGAATATAAAATATGCTTTTACGTGTTGAAATAGTTTTCATATACTAGGTTAAATAAAATATATTATTAAAATTAATTTTACTTGCTTTTTCTTATTTTTAGTGTAGCTAAAATTTAGAAAATTTTAGATTACACATGTGGCTCCTATTACATTTCTAGTGGACAGCACTGCTTTTAGAGAATACCGGAGTGAAACACTGCCATATTCCTGTTGGGGAAACCGGATGAGAAAGCGACTTGGGTCCCGTGGGCAGTTAGCTGTCGGGTCAGAACTGAACCCTTCTGACCCTGGCCGAGTGCTCTCTCCATTACTCCTTGAAAAGACTTAGGGGCTCTGTACTTGACATTGGAATTCTGAGACCGTTTTTAGAGTCTCAGTGAGTATTAGGGGTTCTTAAGATGGAAGTAGGAAAACAAAGCACCAACTTGGAACCAATGGTTTCAAGGCATAAAAGGAGAGTCAGAGAAGCAAATGAAAAAGATGATTAGTACACAAGCCCCATTTGATGAGACATTTCTCAACAGGTCCAGAACAATGGATTTCTTCTGAATCTCTGAGGTGAGCTCCTTTACCAGCTCTGTTGGAAACAGGTCAGGGGTGGAAAATCACATCCAGCAGGGAGGGTGGGGAATGTGTCTACCCCCTGATTGGCAAGTGGTACACACACAAAGGACCACAGCCTTCGGAAAGATGACCTTTTTGACATGAAGTATTCAGTCAATAAGATCATAGTCATCCAGAGAAGGGAGTCATTTGTGCGGCAATAATCACAGCTCCCCAGCAGAAGGCCGTGGGGAAGGAGTTCTTGCCTATCAGCACACCATTGCTTTTAGATAAATTCAGAGAGAAACAAACCTCCAAGCAGAGCAGAACAAGGAACTTCAGGGGACAAAACAAAGCCAGCAGCTAGCCAGAAGCCATTCTGGAAAGGTAGGTGCCGATCCCCTGTTGACGTGTCCATGCCAGGTCTGGGGAGGTCTCTGTGGCTGCCGTCCCCAGGCACGGTGCATGCAGCAGTGGACTGGGCCTCTCCCATCAGAAGAGAAGGAAAGGTTCAGGTCAAGAGAAAGAAGGAAGAAGGTCAATGGTCAGCCACAGCTGAAGTCACAAAATGTCTCGATGGAATTCTGTATGGCCTTGATGGAAACACAGATCATCCAAAAAAGCTAAACTAAAGTCAGCAGCTGCATCCTCAGCATTCAGAAGTGACCGTGAACAACTTGAGATGGGTGCTGTAGCTGGGTACCTGCTGTGCAGATAATTTTAGTTGCTTGAAAGCATCGTTAGTTGCATTTGCTCACCTACACAAGTTAGCTAGGAAGTGTTGGGGTGGAAAAAACTTGGCCTAGGAGTCACACAGGGGCTGGGTTTGAATTTTGACTTGACTGTGAAAAAGTTACTCAACCTCTCTGAGCTAACAGTTTCTTCAGTAGCTAAATAGACCAAAAAATAGGCCCTGGAGGGTGGCTGTCAGGCCTCAATGACATGTAAAACCCTCAAAGAGGAGCGATTCCATAGGTTACTTTGGTCCTACTTTTAGACCTGACCATAGTCTTCTCTCAGAGTGGTTGTGAGTCATCCTCCTCACCTCTCCTCTGCAAACCACCACCAGGGAGGCATGATTATCCACTACCTCTTGCAAATGGAAGGAATAGAGCATCCTGAAATGGGGCATTCTGTAATTTAACTGATTTATGACTCAGAAATTGCCCACTTAGTAAATTTTAAAACACAGCATCTGAGTAGTATTTCAAGCCTGCAGCCCTTCCAGCACTCAGGACGGACACTCCTGCAGAAGAGACTCTTCAGGGCGTAGGGGAGGGGCACTTTGAAGTCAGCACCTCTTCCTACCTCAGTCCTGCCCTGAGTACTTCTTAATGTGGGGACAAGAAAGGGAAGGAAGGTGCTGGAGGCAGGTTTGATGTTCAGTTTGGCAATCACTATAATAGCTGTAATTCTCAAGTGATTGATAAAATACAAGGCTTCTGATGAATGAAGAAAGAAAGACAGTCTAATAGTCTGGACAGCACTGTGCTCAGCTGATAGGAAAAAACCCTAACATTTATTATTCACTCCATTGGAAAGATAATTTTCATCCATAAGAAAACATATACATATTTAATTTCTTCTACCTTTACATCTCTTTCTAGCCTAAAGTTATTAACCTGGGGTTCATGGGTGGGTTAAAGGGGCACATAAACCCATTAAAATTAAGTGCCAAGTTCCTGTGTATATGTAGGTTTCTATTAGGAGGAATTTTTTATTCAATTATCAGAGGAGTTTGTGACCCACCCCTAAAGACCCACACAATGACGTACTACTTCTGGGTAAACCACCACCACCTGGTCTCCTCCTGGCTGCTAGTGGGGCTGTTTTTGCAGTGCTCAGTGGGGTGCTTTTGATATCTGGAGTTGGGTGATTCTTCACTGGTAGGACTGTTCCAATTAATACAATATATTTAGCATCCCTGGTACCTGACCATTAAATGCCAGTATCCCTGCCTGGTCATTATGACAACGAAAAATGATCACGCATGTTTCCAGATCTCCCTTAGAGGGCAGTACTTCCCCTGCTTGAAAAGGTTAAGTTCCCCTTCCAGGGCTTTTCTTTCCTCACCAGGAAAATGAGGGAGGTGATCAAGATGACCTCTAGGAGCCCTGCAGGTCTATGATTCACATCACGCATCTGACTGCAACACTTCTTCCTGTTCACCCTGTGTTGACAGATGTGTGCCCCTTGGGGGACCTGTAAGGTACCATAAAAATTGCAAAGAACAGAGGCTTGGTCCTAGACGTCACCCTGCGATTAGCTGCATGACTTTGGGCAGTCCTTTTGGACCCCTGGCTTTAAAGTCCATCAACTGTAAATGGGTTGAGTTGATTTAGAAGGTCAGTGCCAGCTCTAAAGTGGGTTGATTTTCCGCAGTAACGAATGTAGGGTTTAGGGGATTTCCTGCACCCCAAGGAAGTTCTCAGATGTCTCCTCTCAGATATAATAAAAGTCCTCCTTTAGAAAAAACTATGTGTATGGTGTTCTTATAAGGCAGATTCAGAGGCAGAGGACCAAGAATGTCCTCTGATGCCCTAAGTATCAGACAACACAAATCAGATGTCTAATGAAGAAAAAAGAAAAAGTCTGTGGGAAGGGAATGTCTTGTTTGGCCTTATTGATGAGAATCCTGGAATCTGTATGGACTTAAGGGAAACTGGGGCACAAAGCTCAGATGTTAACTCCTCTAAGAGGCCGCCTTTAGCTCCTGAAGCAGAGTTAGGAGCTCACAATCTAATTTCAATGTATTTTTATTGATGCATTAATTTTGCCAGTAGCTGTTGATTATTTGCTGACCCACTTCTCTCTGTACCGAGCATCTGAGGTCTTTGAAGACAGAGATCATGTAGGATTCATCTTTGTCTCCTTGGTATGTGCCTAGCACAGAGCCTGACACATAGTAGGGACTCGAATGAATGCAAGAAAGCAAGAATAAGGCTAGCCTGTGGGCTAGATCAAAACAAGCTCAGCTGGCTTCCAGGTGGCGCTGGCTCATGACAGTCTGCAAACACAGCCTTCCCAGGAGAGTCAGAGGAACGTCTGGCATGTTAATCACTCTCTCCCTGCAAAGGAGAGACTTCCTGAACTCACACACTAGCTAGGCGGGTCCTGTGAAGCCAACTGAACCATACTGCTAACTCCTGCTATATTTCTCTCTCTTGTGAACAGCATCTAATGGGCAGAAAGAGTGTCTACATTTTTCTCTAGAGACTTAACACTATGTAAGATATTATTTCCAAGCAATCACTTTTGAAATACTGAATTTAAATTTTTCTATTGAAAATGACAACCCTGTAATAGGGAAGTTTGTGGACCTTCTGAGAAGTATGAACACAGTATTCAGTGGGTAAAAAAATAAATATTTTCCAATGACAATATAATGTAGTTGATTCAACTCCTCAGATAATTTTCCCTCTGTAGGGTTGTCAAGCACTGCCTATTTTCTGGTCCTCATCCTATTTCTTGGTTCTTCCCTTTCTAAAGCAGAACTATTGACTTTCTCCCTCAACCAGTGAGCTCAGTCTTGTCTGGTTTCTATAAGTATCTGTTGTGGCACCTGGGGACGGTGAGGAAGGTATAGGGTAGGGGGAAGGGCATGGCAAGACTGGCCGGTTGTTGGGGTAGAGTTTGCACGTACAGAGCTGGGTGTGTGATTATCTGAAATAACTAGGAACGTAAGCAAAGAGTCACAGAAGGTGGTACCTTGGGATGGTTCAAAGGCCAAAATAGTGGTTGTATCAAGAGGATGGCTTGGGGGCTTCAGAACTTCAATAATTCTACCAGCAATCCCCCCGCCCAAGCTGAATCAAAGAGTGTTGGGGGTGAGGTTATGGCCCTTTTCCTGACAGAGCTGTATGCTGATTTAGGGAGCCTGGAGAACTGCGTATGTGTACCTGGAGGCATTCTGCAAACAGGCAGTCTTATAAGCAGCAGGAAGAAAATCCTGGCAGCAGAAATTGGCTATTATGACCAAAGAAAAATCATAGCCATATTTGACTGCCAAGATCCTCTCAAGAGCAGAAGATGCTCATGATACCTGCCTACTTCTGGGCAGGACTCAGAAAATCCCGTCTACAGACTAGGACCAGTAGCCTCCAGTCTCCATTTACATTCCAGATCCTTCTGGGTTCACATCCGGCAGACTAGCTGTATGACCTTGGGCAAGTCACAAAGTCAGGGTTTTACAAAGTCTCTTTATCTCTAAAAAAAGATACTAAACAGGATCTTTAGGATCTTAAGGTCCTTTAGAATCTTAAGTCTATTCAAATAATATTTATTGAGTGCCTACTATGTGTCAGGTACTTTGTAGGTGCTGGGGATACAGCAGTGACCACAAAAGGCCAGAACCCCTATCCTCACGCAGCTTGCGTTCTAGTGAAAGGAGGCAGATGGTAAAGATAACAAGTAAACAACTTTTAATGCAGTTGAGAAGGTGATTAGTATTATGGGATGAAATAGAGCAGAGTAAGGTAAGGAGGACCTGGAAAGCTGAAAACAATTTTAGGGGGGAGGGAGAGTTGCAAAATCTCTAATGTCTGATTTCCTGGAATCTCAAAGAATGCTTTCTAAAGTAAACTTCTGAGGAATAGAGATATGATGCCTATTAAGCTGACATAAACAAAAAGAGGAAAATAAGGTTTATTACTTACAAAATTTAGGCATGGCCTTAACAAACATCTCTTCCTCTCACTCCAGCTCACTTCCAGAGGAGGTGGATCTTATTTTTGACACTCACTAAGGGTTTGGAGTGAGAGTACTGACATGCAAGCCCTCAAAGCACAGAAGGGGTGGCACTATTGAACAGTTTCCCCCGACTCATACCGGGATCCTTGGGAACCCCAGAGAAGTTTATAGGAGACAAGCAGCTTAGAGATCTAAGACCTAAGGCTCTGTAATTACTGGGAGCCTCAGAGTTACCAGTCAGGGACATACCTAACCATTGGTGATGTCACATCACGTGAGAAGCCAACTACAAATGACTCACTGGAAACCAAACTATGACAGGCTGAAATACAGGAGGGAGCCAGGTAGAAGGGCCAAGGAGAAAGTACCAGTTTCCTGTTGGCTCTTCCTCTCTGGACATATCCTAGGGAAGCCATTTAATCTCTAGCAGCTCCTGTAGCCAGTGACCCCAGCACTCTTTGATGGGTTTACCTAAAAGTACCTCCTTGTTAGCAGCAGGGACCACAGCTCATGCCTGCCTGGAGACTAAAACTCTGGCAGGTCTTAAATCATTAGCCACCAAAGCAGCTGAAAACACTGCAAGAGAAAACTCTCCCTCCTTCATGAATAAAGGTTTCTCACTGTGCCAATGCTTGTCTGTCAGTTCTTTGGGATTATGAGCCTTCCTTCCTCCATCCATTCTTCCCTACTTCCCCCTGACCTTTTTTCTCTTTCTTTTTATCTTTCTCTCTTTCTTTGAAGAACTGGCTTATGTATACATCTAAGTTCTGAGATTCAGAACTAATTGATTTATATAATTCTCTTAATTGTAAAGAGTTGGATGGAAGAGGGACAGGAAATAACAAAGATTGACACATGGCCCATGAGGACAGATGGCATGTGCCAGCAGGCAAACCAGAACAACACAAGACGCACTTGTGCTTAGCAAGTACAGAAACCACTGGAAGATGATGACTGCTGACCATTAATGCAAGCCACGATTTCCTGGCAGACACTACTGTGTGAGGCCCAGAAGTTAATTGTCTCCCACATCTAATTCCAGAAAAGACAATGCTTGGAAAGGTCTTCTGGAAATCAGGACATTTTCCAGAATGTGCATTATCTCATTTCCAAATCCCTGTTTATCATATTATTCCATTCCTCATGGCTTATTTTCTGAAAAATTAGGTATCTTGTTTTTCAGACTCTGAAACAAAATAAACAAGCTGGTTGGAAAATAATGTGAAGCTTTACAGCAGGGAAGAATTTAGCAGGTTTCCTCTGCCGGCAACATTTATTCACATACTTCCAATTTGCAATAAAAGAGAAAACCTTCCTGTTATTAGATCATATCACATCATTAGTGACACTGTGAATGTCCAAAGTTTTCTGGACCCATTTGGTAGATTCTGGTAAGAATGTTCACAATGCACATTCCAGTTTTGAAGGGGAGTAAATATGACCTGGAAGTTGGCCTTCTCTCCTCTGTATTCCTCAACACTCACATTCCTAACTATTTCTACTGTGTCCTCTACAACAGCATTTCTCAAACTTCTAGGTCCACATGAATCAGACTCTATTCAGTGTGTCTAGGCTGGAGCCTGGGATCCTGCATTTTCATAAGCTCCCAGGTGATGCCAAAGCTGCTTGTCCATGGACCACATTTTGAGAAGCAAAGATCTATGTTTCCACACCACAACTGCCTTGACGTGGGCCTACATCATCTTGCTGGACTTCTGCTGGTCCTTCTGTTCCAAGCCCTTTCTCCATACTGTCTGAAAGGCCTTTCTAAAATATAAATCTGATACCATCAATTCTCTTGCCGCCTCTGCAGTGGCTCCAAGTTGTCTACAGATAAGTGTCAGCTCCTCATTGATGGCATTTGGGCTCCTTCATGACTGGGCTCTGCACTTAGTGAACTCTCCCTGCCACTCCATATATTGAGCTTGATATTCTGTGTGGCAGTCAGCTACAAGATCTCCTCGAAAATCCCTGTTTCACGTCCTTGTGCAGTCTCCTCCCATGGTGCATAGGACTCATCTGTGTAGCCATGAGGATTCTGTGTGACTTCCAAGGTTGTATCATCAAAGATATTTTAGCCTTCTTCGGGATCATTCACTCTGGGAGAAGCCAGCTGTCATGTCACGAGGACAAGTGAGTGGGTCTATCTAGAGACCCACATGGTAAGGAACTGAGGCCTCTTGTCCATAGCCACGTGAGCGAAACCTGCATTTTTAGAAGTAGGTCCTCCATCCTCAAACCTTCAGATAACTGCAGCTCCTGACATCCTGACTGCAACCACGAGAGACACTTAGAATCCTCCAGTTAAGTGACTCCTGAATTCCTGACCCATAGAGACTATGAAATAATAAATGTTTGTTGTTTTAAGCCACTAAGTTTTGGGGTAATTTTTTGTACAGTAATGGATGACCTCTCCTACACACAGTAGATAGTTTCCCACAGAGCTAGCCCCTTTTCTGGGTAACCCCTATTCATCCTTTGAGATGCAGCTCTCTCACTGACCTCTTTCCTTCAGATTTGGGCAGATGCCTCTCTCCTCTGGGCTGCCGAGATGCCCTGGGCATGTCTCCATTCCTGTATTTGTCACAATGTCTAGACATTATCTATTAATATATGTCTGACTCTCTCACTAGACTGTGAGCTCTTTAGAGGTGGGGGGACTGTATCATTTTGGTATCCTCAGTGCCAATCAGAGTACCTAACACATAGTAGGCCCTCACTGCTGGAATAAATAAATGAATGAAGTCAAATTCTCTGGAATCATGACTCTATAGCAACTCCATCCCTTCACCTCGGAAGCTCTTTAAACGCCTGCCACTAATTGCTTGACCTGCCATCTCACCCGGGTCATCTATGATTCAATCCATTGCATGCTTCATTTCCAGTTTTAGGTCACACCACTCACTCACTGAATTACTTCAGTGGCTTTTAATCAAAAGAACATATCAAAATTACCTTTGGAGACCTAAAATATATACAGTAAGTCCTCACTTAATGTCATTGGTAGGTTCTTGGAAACTATGACTTTAAGTGAAACAATGCGTAACAAAACCAATTTTTTCCCTCATCAACATAACAAAATGACATTGAACAAAACAGTACTACCTGAGGACCTGCTGTATGTCATTTCACTTAAAGGCACAGTTTCCAAGAACCTATCAACCACATTAAGTAAGGACTTATTGTATTCCTATCTCAGTCCTGTGCCCAGACATTCTGAGTCACTAGTTGTGAAGTAAGCTCTAGACTTGTATATTTTAAACATTTCCATAGGTGAATTTTCATTCCCAAGTTGATATTGATTGACTTGTTGCTATATAATCTATGCCCCCCCAAAATGGGAGGTTTATAAAAACACAATTACTAAAACAATAACAAAACCCTAAAACTTCAATAGAGAAGTATATTAATAAGAACAAGTGATGCTAAGGCTGGGTGGGGAAAGAATACTATGCCAGAAAATCTGGCTAGAGAAACTACTGTAAGTGAACATAATTTTTAGAGCTTCGTTGGAGCCAGGGCAAAAAGAGATCTGAATGGATTACATAACTCCCAACATTTGAAAGAGATGGCATGTAAGTTGTCAGGAAAGACAACCTTGCCCTGGTATTGTATTATAAGAGGAATTGATCTCACAGGTCTTTATATAAGAGGCATTGAGCAACACAATGAATGGTATTTGATACTTTTTTAAAAAAAACAAAAAGTGCAGGAAAGTTTTACATATAGCCACTTTAAAAAAAAAAAGGCCAAAGTACAATGTTAAATTCTAGGTTCGTGAAAGTATTTCTATGGAAAGCTAAAAAGTACAGTATGTATCTTTGTCATCTGCCTTGATATAAGAGAAGCACAGAATCTGGAAGGGAAAACAGCATGAATATTCCATTTATTTTCAATGGATGGTCTCACTCAGGCTTTTTTCAGAAGATGAACAGCAGACACCCCTTCATTCCACCTCCTTACTTGGGTGTCCAAACTTGGGATATTCTCCCACTGCAGCTCTGCTTGCCAAGGACTGCAGGTACAGAGGGAAAGCTTGGAGCTGTGGACTAAATGCCAGGAACATTGGTTCACAAAGGCTCCCACACATAGGGCTCAGAATCACTGCACTGGGGCCTCGGCAAATGATGGGAGGATAGCATGTTTCATCTGCAAGCGCTGCTGCTGTGAGTGCTGCACTGTAGCACAGGCTACCGTGATCACATCTGATCCAAAGCATGTGCTCTGTCTACTAACAGATTAGGGAGCTCAAGGACTCATTTTTAAGTGAGTTACTGCAAAGCTTCAAGGTAGAACATCAAACCTGAAAGACACAGAATTTTAGAGGCAGAAACAAGAAGCTGTCTGGAGGGAGTGAGTTAAAAGAAGAACATGTAAACAAAAGATCCTGCCTTGCCTATGTCTGGCTATCACGATTCCTGGCAGACCCACACCAGTCTGGTCCATCCAGGTATACCTAACTTTTGACTAACAGTCAACTGGTCAGTGGGGTATCAAACAGCCACCATCACTCTTGGCTTTTCTTGCCAAACACAAAGGGAAGCTTTAGGTTTCACAGAAAAGTCCTAGGACTACAGATGCAGATCGGGAGAGGTTTGGGGCCCTAGCATGATACTCTGTGCCATTAATGTTCCAGAAAACTTGCAGAAGTTGTACAGAGTTAGAGATATGCCTGCAAATTCTGATTCCCATGTCAAGAGATGTTCTACCAGAGCTGTCTGATAAAACATGCAATGATAAAAATGTTCTATATCTGCATTCTCAAATATGGTGGCACTAGACACCTGTAGCTATTGAGTGTTTTAAATTTTACTTAACATAATTTTTTAAATTCTAATTAAATTTAAATTATCAATGTGCTTGGTGGCAATCATATTGGGCAGCACAATTCTACAGGGTATGAACCAAACTTCTCTGGAACTGTTAATTGAAGCTCTTGACTTCACCTAATGGTAGGAGGTATCCCCAGGTAAAGCTGTCTACTCCACAGAAACCTGGTCATGACTTGTGCCCTGACTTTGGCAGCATCCTTGGCCAAAGGTCAATTTTCAGTCTCAGGAAAGAGTAACCTCTCAGTCATTCTGGGTCTCTCAGTGCTGTTAAAAACCATCTAGTCAAACAAGCCACAGGAAATGAAGGCTGAGACACCAGGGTTAAACCTACGACCTTACATCTGAATATAAACAGCAACAGTTATATAACTAGACATCAGCAGGCACTGTATTAAGTACTTACCTGTTGTGGTAAATAATGTGACTTGATTTTCCCAACCTCCATTTCACTCTTCTTCTAGGAGGAGAGATCTAAAGGCTTAAAATCATGTTTCCCAGACTCCCATGTGCAGTAGCGTTGCGGCTGTGCACTAAGGCAGAAGCGAGTGAGAGACCACCGCCTTGCTCTACAGCTGCTGGCGGGCCGGGACATGGAGGTATGCGTGTTCAGAGTGGGCAACAAAGAGGCAGCTGTGCTCCATGGTTCAGTGTCTTGGTCATCACTTTGTTGGTGCTCAGAAATGACCACGGTGGTTCCTAGTGCCAGGCAGGAGCCATGCCTGTCCTCTGGATTGCTGCTACAATGGAGTGTCCCCACAGTCCCAGGCTTCTATTACCCTATCTTTCCAACTGTATTGGAAGCACTTGATTTCTTACATGCAATCCCTTTCTGCTCAAAATACCTCAAGTGATTTCTGATTCCTGCACGGTTTCCTGACACAGCTGTGTTATCTCATTTGGTCCCCTCAGCAAGCCTCTAGAGCAGTGGTCCCCAACATTTTTGACACCAGTCCCCAACATTTTTGACACCAGGGACCAGTTTCATAGAACATAATTTTTCCATGGATGGGGTGGGAGTAGGGGAGGGGAGGTGGAGCGCAGGTAGTGATTCGAGCATGGGGAGCAGCTATAAATACAGATGAAGCTTTGTTCACTTGCTGCCACTCACCTCCTGCTGTGTGCCCCTTCCTCCTGTTACTAAGTTTCATGGAAGACAATTTTTCCACAGACAGGGTGGGGTGGGGGTGGGGTGGGGTGCGGTGGAGCTCTGCAGCCTGGTCCCTAACCGGCCGCTGACCTGTACTGGTCCACAGACCAGGGAGTTGGGGACTGCAGCTCTAGGGTAGGTAATTTCACCATTGCCTGTTTTACAGATGACCATCAAGCCTGGTTCTGTTTGTGGTAAGTGTTTTACACATTCATGATTTCATCTTTTCTCCACAAGTCTATACCTGCTTTGTGGGCTGTTTTAAATGCCAATACATGTGCTTAGATATCACTGCTTCTTTTTGTGATGAATTTGTACAAACAAAGTAACAGAATATAATGGCAACTTGAAGAAGGAATGATGTTTTATCTTTGCTACAAAATGGTGTTGTTACCTGTGGACATAAGTTCAATCCCAAGCTAGCTGGCTTCTCACTGAGAAAACCACAGTTCCAACTTCATAGAATAAACCTCTAACCACAGGTAAGTGGGTGCAAATGTGGTTCCTGCTCATTCGCAATCTGGACAAGAGAATGTAAATGGCTGAAGTAGTCTATTACCAACTGGGAAAACAGCCTAAAGGACAGCCTTCTTTGGGTGAATCAGTGCTGTTATCTCCTTCTTGAAAGCAGAGTATCTAAGCATTTTCGTCTCCAGATCCCTGATACTCCATAGCTCACCTCTGAGCTGGACACTGATATCCCTTGTGCAGGATAAGATACTGACCACTCCATGGAAAGACAACATAACTGCTCTGAAATAGTTTGTCTCAGGCTTGAGAGGTTGAAAGAAGAAGAGAATCATTTCTAAACTGGATGTGACTTTTGCAGCAGATCTCCTATCCATCGCCTCTCACAGTGGCTGTGTAGTCTGGAGAAGGACAGCGCGGCAGACTGACTTCTCCACTTTGCCCAAATGCTGCCTGCAAGTTTTGATTATATTATTGGAGGACTGTGTCCTTCTCATTCTTCCTCTGCTAACATTGGGCCACTTGCCTGTTTAAAAGCCAGTCCTTCCAGGGATTGGCACCAGTGATAAAATCCAATCTTAAACTAACAAGTTTGACATTTGAATCTCTGAGTATCACTTCTCCAAGAGCTTCTTTTCACCCTTTCAATAGGCCAAGGAGCAAGGATGTAGTGTTCAGGGATTTGGGAAACAAATTTCATTGTTACACTTATAAGTCAGATTCTCCAAGCATTGAAATGGTTTATTTTACTTTAATTGTAATTAGACTAGAATAGAAATGCAGTAAGCAGTCCCACGCAAAGCACACCAGATGAATTGTTAAAAGCTTTCAAAGGTAGCAAACATTCAAGTAATAACTTAGCTTTAGATGGCATAAATGTTCCCTGCTATTTGCTTGCTTATGTAGAAAATGGAATTCAACTAATTTCTCACTTGTCACTCCAATTCCTTCCCTTTAATTTACTACCATAGTATTTCAATTATTTTTCTCCAAGAAATTACAAGCATTTCCAGTTCACCACACAGGCTGTCTGGCATTCTTGTAACAGCTGTGCTCTCTACCTCACCTGGGCGGCCTCAACAAGTCAGGGTTTTTGCAAGGGAACAGAGCAATTGGCTTACAAAGTTTTATAAACCATCATCTGTGATCTATAGCAGCAGAGAAATTCCAAAAACACAGAAATCTTGTTTAAGTGTTCCAGATGGAGGTTCCCATTTTCACCCCATTAGCCAGGTATTGAGGACAAAAATTTATTTTATAACCATAAATCAAGAACCTACTCTTCAAGAGATTTGGAAAAAAGACATCTGACAGAAGAGGAATTCTATTTGGAATTTTTGTTAATGTTTTTGCAAAATGACCCTTTTGCATGAAACAGTGTAGACTGCAAGTTCTTCGAAGGCAGCAATCCTATCTTTTCCTGTGTGCATCCCTAGCACCCAGTGGGGCTTGACACACAGTGGGGGCTTATTAAATAAGCTGATGAACTAATTCTCAGGAATCCACAACTATCAAAACACTCTCATCTCTAATAGCAGTCAACCTGAGGGAGGGGGCTCTCTGCTTTCTCCACACCCTGTGTCTTGGTTGGTGAGCTCACAGCAACCAAAAGTAGTGAAGACAAAAGCTCAATGCTATCTCTCTTCCATTTTTGTTTGAACAGTCTTTCTCTGTTACTATGGTAACGCGTGGTACTAGGATGCTCTGTAAATGAAAGTGGGAAGGAGGAGGAGATCATGAGATTGATGCAGTTCATAGAAAAATCTGCCCAGAGGGCAAACTCCTTGGCAATCTGCAAAGCTTGTGCATGTCCCATTTTATAAGAAATGCATTTAAATAATACATGACACTATATAGAACAGACACAATATGTTGAAACATAGATCCACTGAGCCCAGGAAAATTGCATTAAGTATGAGATTAGAAGTGAATATTTTAAGACATTTGAAAAAATACCAGATTGAATTTAGTCCAGAGATAAGACATTTTCTCATTTCAACACATAAAGGTAATAGCTGCAGAATTCTGAAGATGAATATATGAAACTATGCTGAGTGGAGGCTGAATATTAGCCTGAGATATGACTTGCACTAATCCCTGCAGTTAAGGAGGGTAGTGATAACCGGATGAAACAAAAGACATCTGTTAGTGATATTTGCCCTTGATACATGCAACTTCAAGGATGTTTATGACCAAAGCTAGAATTTGAGGCAGGTCAAGGGAAAAGAGCATGAAGTAGTTGATACTTGAACGAAGTCAGGTTTTCCAAACTAGTTTCATGCTGTGCTAGCTGTATCTTATTAAAACCCAAGCTGGGAATGCCCCTGACTACCTGAAGCAGGTGTGGTAACAGCATAGAAAACCTTCTATCCTGTAGGTATTTTCTGTGAGGAAATTTGAAGAAAGCTTCTATGGTTTCTTGATTTATGGCTTCATTAAAATGTTTGGGCTTCAAATGTTCATCAACATTTATTGGAATTAACAGCTTCTTAAAATGGAAATAATCAATGATAAATTAATGTTGTTTGGATCTTGTGAGAGGGAGAAATAGAGCACTGTAGACACCCTTTATATTCCTCCAGGAAAGGAGTAATACTCTCAGTCACTGCAACTGCTGAGTTTCAGGAGCGCACGGGTGAGAAGAGGTGAGTGAGAGCAAGAAGACTGCAATCACCGACGCACAGCCAGCAAGAGGGGAGACGTTTGCTTTCTTTTCAGAAACACATTAAGGAAAAGTTCCAAATTATTTTTGTTGTAGAAAGACCACAACCAACCCAGAAACTCAATAATAGCTGCTGTGTCTATTACAGACATGAACCAACTTG